>NW_006159713.1:1174112-1190759 GCF_000334495.1 Tupaia belangeri chinensis | reverse complement strand
TCTCTCTCTGTGTCTTTCTGGTGAGCACATGTGCCCTATACCAAAAACCTCTCCCAAAAAAAAATTTTAAAAAAAGGCACAAGCTCTGGAGCCATACTGTCTAGGTTCCAACTAGCTTTGCCATTTACTCTGTGACCACGGGTGAGGCCACTTAACTTCTCTATGCCTCAGTTTTCATACCCACAAATTAAGCTCATGGCAGTTTCTACATCCCTTAACGCTGTTGTCAAGAATTTTAAAAGTTACGGGAACCAGCAGTTAGCGTAATGGCTATGTCGCTGGACTCCCACGTAGTCGACCACGGTTCACGTCCCGGACCCGGTAGCTTAAAACTCATGCCAGGCGCGTGTCCGTGTGTACCCAAGATCCCGAGAAGAGAATGGAGAAGAAGGGATTGCGGCGTGACCATCCTCCCTGGGGGGGGTGATTTCTCGCTTTCTGTCTCTATGTCTCTCTCTGTCTGTCTGGCGAGCGCACACGCCCTACAGCGAAAACCTCTCCAAAAAAAAAAAAAAAGAATTTTAAAAGTTACTACAAGGAAAACCCTTAGAATAGTGCATAGTGCCTGGTGCGTACAAAAACACAAATGCATTTTATCTATTATTATTGAATTGTTCTCCAGTCATTGTCCAGCATACATCCAGCACCGTCCTATACAGAGACAAGAATAAAGGCTTATTACACTAAACTGAGGTCATACTGTTGAAATCCTGGCTGTGCCCACTACCTTATCAAGAATAACCTGAATGAGTAATTTGGAAAGATGAAACATACAATTGCCTATGCAACTTAGGCAGCAGAGAATTAGTACAGCAAGCTTCCCAAAAAACGTAGTCCTAGACTTGTACTTACCACACCTTCCATCTTCTTCCACAGTCCCTCCAGGTGCGTCATGGGTTGACACCACCAATCAGTGCACTTTCTGTATCTATTGCCTTGAAACCAAAACTGTCTCAGCCACTCAAATTCGACCTGTGGGCCATAAATAAAAGGAGGTAGTTATAATGCCCTTGTGATGGACGAACAAGGACAATGACTTCGTCACTCAATTCTCCTCTGGTAACTTAACAGCCATTGGGTGAGAAAAGGTGAGAAAAGCTCAGCCTAACCAGTTCCTAATATAACTTGGTGTCTCCAGAGCATTTCTGCAAAGCCAAGTACAGGTAGTCTTAAAGTTGAAGTCTTCTTAGAAAGACAATTCAGCTCAGGCTAGAGGGGAGGTTTCAATCACATTATTAGTGAGATGCGAAGAAATAGTAAGTTAATCAACATCAAATTCTGAGACCCTAATGTATCTAGCAGATAGCACTATGCCTGATGAGAAAAATTCAATCAAACAAAATATGTTTTTATCACATATCTTTATTAAAAGACTAGTATTAAAAGTAGAACACAAGGGACCAGCAGTTGGCGTAATGGCTATGTCGCTGGACTCCCACGTAGTCGACCGCGGTTCGAGTCCCGGACCCGGTGGCTTAAACTCATGCCGGGCACGTGTGCATGTGTGCCCAAGATCCCGAGAGGAGAATGGAAGAGAAGGGATTGTGGCGTGGCCATCCCCCCTGGGGGGTTATTTCCTGCTTTCTATCTCTCTGTCTCTCTCTCTGTCTGTCTGGCGAGCGCACGCGCCCTATAGCAAAAACCTCCAAAAAAAAAAAAAAAAAGAAAGAAAAGTAGAACACAACACATTTTAGGAGATACCAAATTTGTGTATCTCAGTTTAAAATAAATAAAGAACTTACCTATGAGCCAAGAAGAGCTGGTAATCTTAGCCCACATGAACAAACAATATAAAAATAATTATGGAGGTATACATTGCTCTACAAAGCCATTCAAACTGTCACTTGCCAACTTGAAACGAATGACAAAAAAAAGGTAGCAAAAATACTGGCAATTTAGTTTTCTTACCATGAACCAACTACAGTAAACATCTATTATTTCCTACCTTAGTATTCCTCCTTCTATTCTCCCAAAACTCTGCTACCATTTGGGAACTCATCCCTCCCTCAATCTCAGCCTATGCAGCTCAGATACAAGGTTAGAATGAGCAATCCAGATCTAGGCCAACTAGTCCCCCATATTTCTCTAGTCACAGAACTGGTTTGGAGAGAAATAAGTATTAATATATGTTCAATCAGAATATGTCTCAAGACCTTCAGAAGATACTGGAAGGAGATTCTACTATCTTATGAGAAGAAGGGAGACAACGGAAGTCTCCAACAACAACATAGGACTGGCTTTAAGATGAAAAGATTAAAAACCAGATGCTACTGACATTAAATAAGGTCAAGCTATTCCTTTTCTTTCTTTTTTTTTTCTTTTTTTGAGAGGTTTTTGCTATAGGGCACGTACGCTTGCCAGAAAGACAGAGAGAGACAGAGAGATAGAAAGCAAGAAATCACCACCCAGGGGGGGATGGCCACCCCACAATCCCTTCTCCTCCATTCTCCTCTCAGGATCTTGGGCATGCACGCACACGCCCCCGGTGTGAGTTTTAAGTCACCAGGTCTGGGACTTGAGCCAGGGTCGACTACATGGGAGTCCAGCGACATAGCTATTATGCTAACTGCTGGTCCCAGGTCAAGCTATTCCTGAAGCCCTTTTAACTTAAGCCAATTCAGGTTGAGTTTTCTGTCCTTGCAACTGAAATAATCCCAACATATATGAGGGGCTTCAAAATATTAATGGACAATGCGTATTATGAGAAAACTAAGTGGGGACAGCAGATGGTGTAGTGGCTACATTGCTGGACTCCCACATAGCCAACCACAGTTTGAGTCCCAGACCTGGTGGCTTGAAAATCACACCAGGAATGTGTCCATGTGTGCCCAAGATCCTAGGAGGAGAAAGGATTGAGGGGTAGCCATCCCCTCTGGAGGTTGATTTCTCACTTTCCCTCTCACAGTCTCTGTCTCTCTCTTTCTCTGGAACCACACACACTCTAAGGCAAAAACTTCTAAAAAAAATAAAAAAAACAACGCATGGATTCCAAAATTTTTTTGTACCAAAATAAACCTGTACTTTCGTTCCATTTTCATAAACTTTTTGAAGTCTCCTGGTATACATGAGAGGCTGAGTAAAGCTTTAGAGGCATAATAAATTGTTTCCTATCACTCATCTTCAATTCGAAAATCAAATTTTATGTCCAAGTACAACTTCACTGATGCTAAAAACTCCTTTTTCCCTCTGCCCTTTAAAGAAATGTGGAACAGTCAGAGCTTCATGCTGGGTTGTCTTGCTTTGCTAAGGTGATTATGTTCCATACACAGACAGGGAGCTATTATAATCTTCACCTGTTACCACAAAGAATTTTTTTATTTGTTTATCCATATTGAACTTTCATGAGGCAAACAAAAGCAACTTGTGAAGATTTAACAATGGTGAAAATGGCTCAAACGAGTAACCTGAGAACACCAAGTCATATGAAAAGGTTTTAGTTTACATTAACTAAATGTTTGTTTGATATGTAGAACTGATTTCAGTTAAAGCTGTTTAAACAAAACAAAACAAAAAAGGAATGTAGGCAATATTGAGACAACAGTTGCTAAACCTTATCTGTGGTATTAAAAGACAGTAGTTAACAGAAGTAAACTTGAGTACTTTGAGAGGGAAATAAATACAAGTGCAGCTCAACTTCTGTGAAGTTACAGGTTTAACAACATATTTATTTCAAGGGAAAAAAATGAGTTCTTTTTAGTGGATTTCATAAAAAATTTGTTCACATTATAGGAATAGCCTGTCAATAAAGCATCAAGCCCTGTGCTATGAAGAGTTGAAAGAGTTTAGGAGGTTTTCCGATCTTTGAAATTGTTAAAAAAAATTAAATGTTGGCTACAATGCTGTCCCAGGAAATAAAAATAGATCACATGTCATTAGTTCATTCAACTTACTAGGGTACACTAAGGTCTGTAGTTCAGTACATTCAAACTCAGAAGCCAGGAGAAGGGCATATCTGGAGACTCCGCTAGCAAACAAGGGAGTAAAGAAAAAACTCTGTTCATTTTCATAAACAGTGCCTTCATCTTCCTCCTCAGATGCTCAACTGTCTTTGGAGACAGATAGTGTCATGGTTAGGAATAAATTCAAAACTGAGCTCCACTACGGAATAGCTATGTCCTCTGTAAAATAGGGATAGTTACACAACAGCCATGAAGGTTTGTGGTGAGGATTAAATGGGCTAATCCTGCACTGATAATGTCAGGCACTTGCTAGATCCAAAGGATACATACTGAACAAGACCACAAGGCACAGAACTTACTGTCTTCAAGCACCTCACAATGTTATGCAATTTCTGAGCAGTTGGTTTTAATGTCCATGTCAATGCATGCCTGCCCCTTCCTACCAACGCCAATTGAGTAAGTTCTACCCTAAGGACCTACTTTCGACACAGTCTGAGTGGTGAACTGAAGAGATACAAACGTTTTGGACATCAAATCCATGGGCATGCAATTTATTCAACACCATAACCTAACTTTCTCATATAAATGTTATAGGTGAAAAAACAGTACAGGACTTGAACCAAATGCTACCCTCACTAATTCCTCCCTTGCCAAGTAAAATAGTTGGCTCTTTTCTTATAATTAATTGAAGCAAAACATACTTTAAGCTGTGAGTAAGAGTTTTTGTTTGTTTGTTTTTTAATTTCTCCTAAAAGCTAAAGATTAGGAAGTAAATATGCACAAAAAATAAAGGATCAGTCTTCAGAATACAATGGAAACTTGACTACTTCAGAGCTAAACAACAACAAAACTCAAGAGCCTAATCATGCTAACTGATTAATAAAGTTCTAACCACGACAAGAATAAGGTCTTTATCTTTTCGCTAGAGTTGTAGTCCCTCCAATGAGCTAACAGAGTAGAAATAAGAGAGAAGACATCAAGTGTGCAAAGGATGACCTGAGGCCAAGGAACACTGAACAGACCCTGATACTCATCCGACCAGCAGGGAGGTAACACATACGAATATTCTCCAGGTTCTCTCAGAGTCTTTGCTTTGCTTAGGAACTAAACTCCCTGATTTTGGACATGCACCTAATCAAAATTCACTATTATTCAATCTTTTGAACAATTACAAAGAGAATTAATGCCTACAGGCATCAGAAAGCATACTAACATCCTAGAGGCCTTGCAAGATCTCAAAGGGCTTCTAAACCTTCAGAGAAAAATGAAAACATGAGCACTTACAGCTGTGACCCAGAATACCATCTCTATAACCCTCTTAGCTCTACCCGTCTTCTCCATGGGATAGTAAAAAAATACATCAATCAATAAAAGCTTATGTCTTAGAAATACTCAGAAAATATGTGAAGGGGTGGAAGAAACAGAATCTATCCACCTATCTGAAACTCAGTCATGGGGCACTTTGGCATTGAAAGAAGAAAGCTAGTAAAATTCTCCAATAATATTTCTGAACCATATATCAAGGGATAGTTGAAAATCATCCCCATCACTCCTATGGGTAAGCAAATACATGACTAGTGTGTTTAGACTCTCCATTTGAGCCCACATCAGCCAAACTGTTTCCTCATGAGATGTAGGAACACTCCCCTTAGACTTAATATTTCACTAATAATTAAAATAAGTTACCTCACTGAAAAAGAAATTAGACCAAAGAGAGAGGATAAGGCCCAATCTACAAAGAGATACTGTGTGAAGGCCTGTTCACGACAGCTAGAGGGAAGATGCAGGTCTGATCAGAAGAAAATGAGGACCAAACACTGCCATTAAACAGTACATTATTCTAGGGGAAATTTATGAAGTGGAGAGACTGAATTCCACATTTTACTATTCTTAAGAAAACAGACTGTTAAGTAACACAGAGGAAGATTCTGCTTATAAAAGAATGAAAATGCATTTTTCTAAACATCTTTAATGGGGGGGGGGTGAGCAGAATCTACAAAAGATACTCAGTTTCTATGCCAGCTCCTAAATTACTTAGTGAGAAACCAATCCAGACCAGGAAAAAAAAAAAAAATTCCACCTCTAAACCAACACAGCTTGAAAGCCTGCAGCAAGTAAAACCAAGGCCTTCATCCTGTAATTAGTCTAGCAAAGGCACGTGGCCTTGAAGAAAGAGAAAAGCAAACAAAAAACCAGGATAACTATTATGGACATTTGTGCTTTTGTTTAACAACAGAACATGGTAGAGAGTGAGCATACAAGCACTCAATCCCAGGCCAACTTGTGTGGCAAAAAAAACAATAGCTGATGATGTGCCCTGAGACAGGGAATTAATTCTTGAAGTAGGGAGAGGGTTACCTTGAAGAATCCAAGACTGGGAAGATAGAGAAGGCTGACACGCATGCTATTAAGATTCACAAACTCTCCATTCAACCCCAGGCTAGCCTCTAGGGCCTAAGGTTTCTGATACATTTCTGCCCCCACCTCCCTAACATACACAATGTCAAAATCGACAAACTACTTTCTGAACCAGATGGAACAGATGACGATAATCTACTGTTAAATACACAGTGTGATTTTATAGATTCTGTCCATTGATGATTATAAAACTTCACAGTCATAGAAAACTAGAAAAATAAAATAGCCTACAGGCATAGCCTACATGACTCTAAAACTGCAATATTTTTAAAGAAGAAAATAATAATTTCAAGATTATAATTTCTACACTGCAAATATAGAGAAAGAAAATGTAATTTTCCTCCCAGGTCTAATTCAGTGAGGTCATCAGGTCCATAAATATACACATTCCTGAAATTCTAGCTATCCACAATGTCCCTAGCAGGGATTGATGGGAGGGAAAATGGGACTCTTATCAGGTTCAATGAAGGAAAAAAAGTTAGGGCTGGATTCGGGTTAGAAGTATAACACTTACTCTTCCCATGAAAGACATAATGCCTTTGTCTTTGGTTTTAGAGATTATGACAATATTTCAGTGTGAAGCATCTCACAAGATAACATTTTTTTTTTTTTTTAATTTTCAGAGGGTACTTAAACTAGTCAGAGACAGACAAAAAGGGGACAGGAGGAGGAAGGACTCCCCCGCATGAGGTATGGTTATGCCACAATCCCTTCTCCCCCATTCTCCACCCTGTTGGGATTTTGAGCAAACAGGCATACATGTACAGCATGTTTTTTAAGCCACCAGAGATGGGATTCAAAATATGACCAATCATGTGGGATCTGGCTCTCTTAACCACTAGGTTGCAGGGATGACCCTTAAATACCTTTTTTAAGATAAGAAAAAGATGAGGCCAGCAGGTGGTGTGGTAGATAAGAGCGCTGGACTCCCCCATGGCCAATTGCAGTTCAACTCCTGGACCTGGCAGCTTCCTTGCTCACTTCCCCCGCCCCCTTGCATTCTGTCCCTCTCTGGTCAAATTAAAATAAATAAATAAATGAATAAATAAATAAATTTAAATAAAATACTTCTTAAAAAAAAAAAAAAAGATAAGGGGGAGCCAGCAGTTAGCATAATGGCTATGTCGCTGGACTCCCACATAGTCGAATGCGGTTCGCGTCCTGGACCCGGTGGCTTAAAACACACCGGGCATGTGTGCATGCATGCCCAAGATCCCAAGAGGAGAATGGAGGAGAAGGGATTGCGGTGTGACCATCCCCTCTGGGGGGTGATTTCTCGCTTTCTGTCTCTATGTCTCTGTCTGTCTGGCGAGCGCATGTGCCCTATAGTGAAAATCTCTCCAAAAAAAAAAAAAAATAAGGAAAAGACTTTATATGTCTTTGTGGGAGCAGACATTGTGCCTCCTCTGCTCGAACTCTTCAGTGGCAGTCCATTTCCCTCAAAGTAAGAGGAAAAGTTTTTGGGGGGGCTTCCAAAGACCTAAACAATATGCTGTTCCCCAGTCTCCTATTACTAACTGGGTGACTTCATTTCCTAAACTCTCAGCCTTACTCCCTCCACTCAAACAATATTGCTCCTGAACTAGTCCATGAACATCAGATATTTTCCAACCTTACTGCCTTAGCAGTGGTTGTTTCTGCTGCCCAATACTCTTCCTCATATAGCCACATGACTCACTCCCTTAGCTCCTTCAAGTCTCTACTCAAGAAAATTTCAATAGGGATGCTCGCAAATTCTGTCAGTCTCTATTGCTCTGTTTAGTTGATTTTTTTTCTGTAGCTCTTATGCACTAACATATTGCATAACTTACTGAGGTATTAAATTTATTATTTGTTGTCATCTTCCTGTACTAGGATGTCTACTTTATTTATCAATACAGCCAGAAGCTCCCACAAGAGTGCCTGGCACAAGCTCAGTAATTTTTAGTTAAAATAATAAATGAGAACATTTTTATATACCAAATTCTCTATGAATTCTTCTGATTATATCCGAAAGAAAATCTCAGATTGGTGAGGATCATCAATAATTCTCTACCACTTGTTAATTTCTTTTTCTTTTTTTAGTAGTTTTTTTCAAGGTATAATTTACCCACCATAAACTTCCCAATATTTTAAGTGCAAAAATTCAATGGTTTTCATAAAATTTATGCATTTGTGCAAACATTACCACTAATCTCTCTTCTTAACATGAAAAATGAAGACTTTAGGCTCAGAGCCTCCTCCAGGCAAGAATATATCCTGGATATAATAACACTGCTCTATTTCCATTGGATAGATTTTTCTGGTTACTTTTTCTCTTGGCTAGTGATAGTGGATTTCCATTTAAAGTGACAAAATAAGGTTTCCGTTACAAAGACATTTATGTATATTTTTAAAAGGAGTTATTTTAAAGAAAACAATTAAATAGTTAATAATACATGTAGTCCAAAGATAAAGCAAAAAAATTGTCAGGGTATTATAAGAACAGTCAAGTTTATAAAACATTAACTCAAGTGATTTAATCTTGCTAGACTCTCAGACTATAAAACTGCAACTAATTTCATTACTAAAAAGCAGGGCATTGACACTTGCTCCTAGGGCCCACCCTAAATTCTCATCAGTCCTCAGTGCGAGACTATTGTTCAAAATTCTCTTGTGCTTAAAAAAAAAAAAAAAATTCTCTTGTGTTTCTGCATGCCCTGTGAGCAACCACTGATTGTTCTGTGTTTTAAACTGTCATTATAAAGATATTAATATAATGAACAGCCTTGGTAGATACTGTTTCACCCTTTAAAACAAAGGGCAGGTTTACATATAGACTTGGAAGATAAAGACAATGTCTTGATCTGGAGTAAAGATAGGCATGTTCATTATCCACTAAAAAAAAACCTGATTCCTGGGACCAGCAGTTAGCGTAATGGCTATGTCGCTGAACTCCCGTGTGGTCGACTGTGGTTCGAGTCCCGGATAAGGCGGCTTAAACTCACGCCAGGCACGTGTATGTGTGTGCCCAAGATCCCGAAAGGAGAAAGGAGGAGAAGGGGTTACAGTGTGGCCATCCCCCCTGGGGGTGATTTCTCGCTTTCTGTCTCTCTGTCTCTCTCTGTCTTTCTGGCAAGTGCACATGCTCTATAGAAAATAAACCTCTCAAAAATAAATAAATAAATAAATAAATTCTGATTCCTTTAGATCAAGGTTCCTTTCCCGTAATGCAGGTCCTCGATATACCTATGTCATCTGGTCTACTTTGTACTGACTTATGGAAACAGAAGCTTGGAGAAGGCTAGGTTCTGAATGATTTTGTCACTTCAAAATTACTATATTGGGGGACCAGCAGTTAGCATAATAGCTATGTCGCTGGGCTCCCACATAGTCGACCGCAGTTCGCGTCCCAAACCCAGTGGCTTAAAACTCACGTCGGGCGCGTTTGCGTGCATGCCCAAGATCCCAAGAGGAGAATGGAGGAGAAGGGATTGCAGCGTGGCCATCCCTCCTGGGGGGTGATTTCTCGCTTTTCTATGTCTCTCTCTGTCTGTCTGGCGAGCGCACGCGCACTATAGTGAAAAAAAAAAAAAAAAACTCTCCCCCCCCAAAAAAAAATTACTATGTTGGGAGCAGCAGTTAGCATAATGGCTATGTCACTGGACTCCCATGTAGTCGACCACGCTTCCCATCCCGGACCCGGTGGCTTAAAACTCACGCTGGCCGTGTGTGCGTGCGTGCCCAAGATCCCAAGAGGAGAATGGAGGAGAAGGGATTGTGGTGTGGCCATCCCCCCTGGGGGATGATTTCTCACTTTCTATCTCTCAGTCTCTCTCTGTCTGTCTGCATGCGTCCTATAGCAAAAACTTCTCCAAAAAAAACCTCAAAAAAACAAAATTCCTACGTTAAAATCTTTTTAGAATTATTTTATTTAATTTTATTTATTTATTTACTTATTTTTTTATTTGACCAGAGAGGGACAGAGAGAGAGAAAGAGAGAGTGAGAGACAGAGAGAAGGAAAGTGAAAAAGCAAGGCACCAGGTCTGGGACTTGAACCATGGTTAGCCATGTGGGAGTCCAGTGGCCATAATGACCATGCCACCTGCTGGCCCCTATATATTGAAATCCTAACACCCAAGGTGATGATATTGAGAGCCGGGGCCTTTGGAGGTGGTAAATCACAAGGGCAGAGCCCTTATGAATGGTCTTAATGCCCTTATACAAGGTCTGAGGAAATGTGTTTGTCCCTTGTACCATGTCAGGAAAAGCTGCCATCCATCAGTAAGGACACACACCCTCATCAGATACCAATCCTATCTTGGACTTCCCAGTCTCCAGACTGTGAGGAAAAGTCTCTGTTGAGAAGCTATCTAGTCTGTCACATTTTGCTACAGCAAACCAAATGGACTCAGACAGAGAACTAATGCAAGATGCTGATATTCTGGCGACTACTGCTATTGCAATAACTCATCTTTCCATTCTCACCCAGGATGCTCATGTCTTACACCAGTATGAAACTGACAAATTACCTTGTTAGTTTGCAAGTACAGCAGAATCTCAAACCCTTAACAATTTTTGAAAATCCTCACCTCATTGTGAATTTCTTCTCCTTGTTTCAGAACTGCAGGCTCGAAGGTTTTCAAAGAGATGTCACCATTGTCTACATCGTCACGGACATTCTGCAGAGCCAACTGGCAGCGCTGTGAGATATAGTCCAAGGTTCCTGTGGAGCACTGTTGAGACAAAATCATCTATTAGGATTATGAGCAAATTCCAAGTGTACCACGACTGTTCACAACGGTCTCCATTTTCTGCATTCTCCTATCATGCCCACAGCTCAGCCTATGCCCCTTAACTTGGGAATTACTACAAGAGCCTGCTCGCTGGGCTCTGTACTGTCAACTTGACCTCGCCTGCATTTCACCTCAGCTTTGACTCTAAAGTCTATCCATTCATTTCCTTCCTGTGAGAGAGAACAAGACGATAGAAAAAGTGTCTTTGTACTGCCAGAATCACATATGCACACATGGGCATGCCAAGCATGTTTAGTTTTACCTGAGATGCAAACCCGGAGCTTTCCTATACGGTCTCCACTATAGTGCGGTAACCTCTACTATCTGTGCCAATGCAGCTAGACCTTGCTGACTTTATTTTATTATTTGGGTCTTTATGGCCCTATTATTATATATGAGGGGACTTAGAAGGTCATGGAAAGTAGCATTAAAGTACATGTTCATTTTGTTATGAAACATTTTGAAATCCATGCATAGGTTTTCCATGATACCTATTTTCCATGAACTTTTCAAAAGACCTCTCAAGTATTTTCTACATATAAGATAACATCTAAAAATTGAGTCCCAAAATGTAGAAGAAACTTCATAAATAATTAATTACTGGAAAAAATAACTAGTTAACTGAGAAGTCAAGTCACTGACTTTATCTTAAGTGGGCTCAGGCTATCAATGGGGGATAAAAGGTAACCAGAGAGTAGAATTGGGTCAAAACCACACAGAACAGAATAGTAATGGCAGAAAAATAAATTGAAGTTATAAGCACGAGGTAAATAACTCATTTCCCCTTTCTGATTAAAGTATACACTAGGCAGTTGCAGCCCTTGGCAGAATAGATTCTTCAAATAATGGAAGGTTCATGGTTCGTGCCCTCCAGGCACATCAAACAGCACAGCTTAGGACCTGGGTATCCGCAAGGACACAGATAACTAGCTCATCCCTCTCTGAGTCTGTGGGAGCAAAACAGAGGTCAAATGGACAATCGCCTTCTTTAAATGAGCATATGTCAGAAGAGAAGAGGATGCAGATGGAGTGTGCATCCGTTTGTTTTGATAATGAAATGATTTCCTAGAATGATTTTAAAAAGCAAGCTATATATATCTTTAGACCCAATGAGGGAAATGCAACCCCAAAATGTTTTTATTTCAGAACATATCCCTAAAATATTTTTATTGTAATATTTATCATTTTAAACAGAGCCCTTGGAAATAACCTTGAAAGCCAATCCTCTGGTATAGAAAATCTTTGTACATTTACTGCCCTTTCATATAACATGAGATCAACAAGCCTGAGAAAAATAAAGTTCCCGTGCCAAAAAATAGAAGCTTGACTAATATGTATTTTAATATGAAGAGCCAGAGTGCTGGGATCATAAGGGCAGGCAGCTTTAATTTGTTGCAAAGAAAAAATGAAGAATGGAGGTGAATTACCACTCGCTTTTGTCTCACAGTTACCTCTACAATATCTTTTTAATTGACATTTCTATCTACAAAGTCACTCTATTCACACCTTTACTTTCCCACATATGGAATGACTACATAAGAAGTTATTAATTGATGGGACCAGCAGTTGGAGTAATGGCTACGTCACTGGACTCCCATGTAGTCGACCGCAGTTCGAGTCTCAGACCTGGAGGCTTAAACTCACGTGCAATGCATGCCCAAGATCCTGAGAGGAGAATGGAGAAGGGATTGCAGTGTAGCCATCCCTCTGGGGGATGATTTCTCACTTTCTGTCTTTCTGTCTCTGTCTTTCTGGTAAGCGCATGTGCCCTATAGCAAAAACCTCCCCTCCCGGCACAAAAAGAAGTAGTTACTAATTGCTCTGTCATGCATTGTACTTAAATATTGGAAACAGCCTAAATTTCCCATCAATAGGCTACCAGTTAAATAAACTAAGGTAAAACCATACGTGCAGCCAAAATCAGGGGTAGGGTAGATTATTTTTTTCCCTGAAAAAATAAACACTATAAATATAAACACTATACGTGTTTTATTTGTTGTAAGAAATATTTGATTAAGTCATATATGGGTTTTTGCTTCTCTTTTTATTTTGGTAACAGCTTTATTCAGATATAATTCATACATCATAAAATTCAATCATTTAAAATATACAATTCAACAAATGCTTTTTAGTATATCCACAAAGTTATACAACTATCACCACAAATTACTTTGAGAATATTTTTATCACCCCACATAGAAATCTTGTGCCCTCTAGCAGTCACCCCCTCTCCTTCCCACCAACCTTTCCAGTCCTAGGCAACCACTGATCTACTTCCTCTGTACACAGATATGCGTCTTCTAGACATTTCATTCAAATAAAATGACACAATACGTAACCCTTAATGAACAGCTTCTCCCACTTAACATGTTTTCAAGATTTATCCACATTGTAGCACATATCACTACTTTGTTTTTAATGTCAAACTATATTTAATTGATGGAGATGATACATTTTGCTTATCTATTCATTAAGTGATAAGCCTTTGGGTTGCTTCCCCTTTTGGCTATTATGAACCAAGCTTTTATGATCATTCATGCATAAGTTTTTATTTCATTTGGGAATATACCTAGGCATGGAGTTGCTGGGTCACAGGGTACCTCAGTATTTAACTTTCTGAGAGTCAGACACTTTTCCAAAGTGGCAGCCCCACTGTACATTCCCTCCAGTAGTGCATGTGGGTTCTATTTTCTGTACATCCTTACCAATATTTGTTAACACTTTTTTTTTCTTTTTTTAAGACAGAGTATCCCTATGTTGTGGTCCTCCTACCTCCAGCTATAATTACATAGTTGAAATTATAGGCATATAATACCATGCCCAACACTCAGGCCAGGAATCGAACCAGGTCTCCCATATGGCTTCAGCCTACTGAGTAGAAGCATTGACCAGCATGTGCTAACATAGCTGAGACTGTTACTATTTTGTTGATACTACTAATCCTAGTGGGTTCGACAGAGCATCTCATTGTGGGTGTAATTTGCATTTCTCTAATTACTAAAGAAGTTAAGCAATTTATGTGTGCTTATTGGCCATTTGTATTTCTTCTTTGGAAACATGTTTATTCAGATCCTTTATCATTTCAAATTGGGTTATTTCTTTTTGGTTATTGAGTTATAAGGATATTTGAATATCCTAGATACAAGTACTTTATGAGACATAATTTACATATTTCTTTCTCCAATTCTGCGGGTTGTCATTTTACTTTATTATTTTTTTTAATTATTTTATTTTTTATTTTAACTTTATTTATTTATTTTTAACTTGACCAGAGGGGAACAAAGTGAGAGGGGGAGAAGGGTGAGGAGGGTGGGAGAGAGAGAGAAAGAGAGAGAGAGAGAGAGAGAGAAAGTGAGAAAGAAAACCACCAGGTCCAAACTGTGGTTGGCTATATGGGAGTCCAATTTCCCTAACAACCACGCTACCTGCCAGCCCTGTCATTTCACTTTGTTGATGGTACCCTTTGAAGCACAGAAGTTTTAACTTTGATGAAATCCAGTTATCTATTTCTTCTTTGACTGCTTGTGCTTTTTGTATCATATCTAAAAGCTACTAACCACTCCCAAGTAAGAACTATAAATTGATGAGTAATTATTATAAGAAGTCACTGAAACAAAAGTACAGAATAGTATAGAGAGTAGGCTATCATTTGTATGACAGTATTTTAAAATTATATATGTATTTGCTTATATACTAAATATCGCCAAAG
The DNA here is from genome assembly GCF_000334495.1 of Tupaia belangeri chinensis. NCBI lineage: Eukaryota > Metazoa > Chordata > Mammalia > Scandentia > Tupaiidae > Tupaia > Tupaia belangeri. The sequence continues at coordinate 1,175,978 of NW_006159713.1, read as the reverse complement.
AATGAGAAGAATCTGATTAACACCACTGATTGCCTCAGGAGAGCTGAGGCTGGCTGGCTTAAAGAGAAAGAGACATTGAATTGTATATCCATAGGTGTTTTTTGAATTTGAACCATTTAAGTAACTACTTATTCAAAAACTAATTATGCATACAATTTAAATTTAAAAAGACATTCTGTGTGAAATCACAAGACTATTCTAATCACAACTAGAAGAAAACTAAAGTCGATGAATGATCAAGTGCAATCAGACATAATCTAGTCATTGGCAATCAAAAATTTACATGGATTTCTACTCTGATGAACTGAAATGAATTTCGGAACATCATTTCCTTAAGACAATCTACTTCCTACATATTATGAACAGGCAAAAAAACAGCAAGTTGTTCTGTATGGCACAGATAAGGTACAATACTAATACTGTACAAAAGAGAAGACAATTTGCGGAATAAATGAGAGCTATAAAGTTTACATGAATTCTCTCTTATAGTGAAGGAAACAATATAACTTTGGTACTGGGGGAAAATCTCCTTTTTTTACTATTGAAAAAAATGCAAGGTGAAGTAAAATATTTTAAGTAAGATTAAAGTATAATCTCATCACCTTTTTTCTTCTTTTGTTTTACTGTTTGTGAATCTTTGTCCACACACAGTTGTAATCAGTATATATATATATCAATGTATATGTTGGTTTTCACTGCTTGTGCATAAGTTTTCAAAACAATAATATTCAGTGTTACTAAGGAGACTTTCAATAATTACTCAACTAACCACATACTAAAAAGGCAGTAAAGCTCAGCTCAACTTTTCATTGTTATTGATCATGTTAAATAAACATCTTTATAAATATAGTTCTACTGAATGATTTCCTAAGTTTGAATCCTAAAAACAGTATTATCAAAGATCTGAATTTATTTTTGCCATGTGTTACACATATTCCCATATGGCTTTCCAAAAAGTACACCAGTTATAAAAACTATCAGAAGTATATAAATTATACCAGTCTCACTATAACTCTGCCAGCACTAAATACTATTTTTTTTTCTTTAGGTAGAAATAAAAAGTTACCTTAAAACAGCAAATGTTCTCAAATCACTTTCAAGTTCAAGGTGATTTAGAAAGCCTGTTTACATACGGGATAATCAAAGAGGTCAACAATTTATTTTCTTTTTCTTTCTTTTTTTTCTTTTTCTTCTTTTTCTTTTTAGAGAGATTTTTGCAATAAGGCAAAATACTTATACAGAAATGCTGTACAGAAGCATTTTAGACTGATGTAGTCCCAGCTGTCTATTTTTAGAACTACCAGCTGTGCTTTGAGAGTCTTATTTAAGAAGTCTTTCTCTACTCTGATGTCTCGGAGAGTTTCCCCTGTGTTTTCCACTACTAGTTTTACAGTTTGAGGTGTCATGTTTAGATCCTTGATACACTTGGAGTTGATTTTTTGTTAACGGTGAGAGATAGGGGTCCAGTTTCATTTTTCTACAGATGGATATTCAGTTTTTCCAGCACCATTTGCTGAAGACATATTCTTTTTCCCCAATAGGCTGTCTTGTGCCCTTTGTGGGAAATCAGTTGCCTGAATGTTTTGCAGTTTATTTCTGGGTGCTCAATTCTGTTCCATTGGTCTACCTGCCTGTTTTTATGCCAATCCCATGCTGTTTTGATTATCACAGCTTTGTAATATACTTTGAGGTCAGGAAATGAGATGTCTCCTACTTTATTATTGCACAGTATTGCTTCGGCAACACAGGCCTTTTATGATTCTAGACAATTCTATTATTGTGTTTTCTATTTCTGTAAGGAGTATCTGTAATTGTTTGATCAGAACTGCATTGAATTGGTAGATTAATTTTAGTAATGTTGACATT
>NW_006159713.1:1125009-1174082 GCF_000334495.1 Tupaia belangeri chinensis | reverse complement strand
ATCATAAATGTCTTTTCACTTTTTGTATGATTTTCAATTTCTTTTTAAAGTTTCTCATAGTTTTCCTGGTAGAGGTCTTTCACTTCTTTGGTTAGGTATTTTTCTGGGTAGCTTGTATTTTTTGTGGCTATTGTCAATGGGATTATTTTCTTCAGTTCTACCTCGGTTTTTTTATTGTTGGTGCGTAAAAATGCTATAGATTTTTCTAGGTAGATTTTGTATACTGTCATTTTCCCATATTCTTATTACTTCTAGTTTGTGTATTCTTTGGGATTTTCTATGTATGTAATGATATCATCTGCATACAGAGACAATTTCATTTCTTCTTTTTCTGTCTGAATGTCTTTTATTTTACTCTCTTATCTGGTTGCATTGGCTAGGACTTCCAGTACTGTGCTGGAAAGGAGTAGCATATATTTAGATTTTCTGTGTCTTCCTGATTCATTCTTGGTAGATCATATGTCCAGAAATTTGTCCATCTCATCTAGGGTTTCTTGTTTTTTGGCATATAGTCATATATAATATTATTCTCTCATGACCTTTTGTATTTCTATATGTCTGTTATAATAGTGCCTCTTTCATTGCTGATTTGATTTATGTGGTTTCTTTCTCTGTTCTGCTTGATTCGTCTAGCTAACAGTGTGTCGATTTTGTTTATTTTCTCCAAGAAGCAGATTTTGGTTTCATTTACTATTTATTTAGTTCTTTTATTCTCTATTTCATTTATTTCTACTCAAATTTTTATTATTTATTTTCTGCTAGTATTTTTGTTTGTTGCTGTTGTTCCCTGGAGTACACTGTCTTTTTGCCATCTGTTCATTTTTTATGACCACTAATTGCTATGAATACTTCCTTCTTATGACTGCTTTTTCTGTGTCCAACAGGTTGTGAAAACTTGTGTGCTTGATATCACTGGTTTCAATGAATCTTTTGACTTCTCTTTTTTAAGAGGTTTTTTTGCCTTAGGGCACATGTGCTCGCCAGAGACAGAGACACAGACAGTGAGAGAGAAAATGAGAAATCAGCCCCCAGAAGGACTGGCCACACCAAAATCCCTTCTCAGCCCCCAGGAGGTATGGCCACACCACAATCCCTTCTCCTCCGTTCTCCTCTCGGGATCTTGGGCACACATGCACATGTGCCTGGTGTTAGTTTCAATCCACCAGGTCCAGAACTTGAACCACAGTTACCCATGTGGAAGTTCAAGGACGTAACTGCTATGCCATCTACAGGTCCTTGACTTCATTCTTAATTTCTCTGGTGGCTGTGAATGTCTTCAGGAACAGGTTGTTTAGTTTCCATGTGTTTGTGTATTTTCAAGGGTTCAAGTTTAATTCCCTGGTGGTCAGAGAAGATCCTGGATATAATTTCTATACCTTTGAATTTGTAAAGGCTTGTTTTGTGTCCTATCATGTGGTTGATCTTCAAATACATTCCATGTGGGGGTGAGAAAAATGTATTTTGTGATTCTTGGGTGAAAAGTTCTATAGATGTCAGTCAAGTCCATTTGATTTATGGTATCGTTTAGATCCTGTATCTTTTTGCTTATTTTTTGACTAGGTGATCTATCTACAGGAGATAGTAGGGTGTTGAAATCCTCAACGATTAGTGTGTTACAGTTTCTCTCTTCCTTTAGATCTAGCAGTCTTTCTTTTACATATTTGGGTGTTCCTGTGTTGGCTTCATAAATATAAGTGTTATTATCTTCTTGGTAAATTAGCCCTTTTAATACTATATAATGTCTTTCTTTATCCCTTCTTACAGTTTTTGTCTTAATGTCTATTTTGTCTGATATCAGTATTACAACTCCAGCCTCTTTTTAAATTTCCATTTGCATGGAATATTTTTTCCATCCCTTTACTTTCAGTCTATGTATGTCTTTATCAGTGAGGTACATTTCTTATAAGCAGTAAATAGAGGGCTTCTGTGTTTTATTTTTATCCATTCACCCAGTCTGTATCTTTTTATTGGAGACTTTAATCCATTAACATTCAATGTTATCAATGTTTACAGACTTATCCCTGTCATTTTGGTAAGCCATTTTCTTGGTTATTTTGTGTTATTTTATTTGTTTGTCTCTCATTACACTTCTTGAAGAACTGGCCTAATGTTGGTAAATTCTTTTCAGGTTTTGTTCATCTGAGAATGATTTTATTTTTTCTTCTCATTTGAAGGATAATCTTGCTGGGTACAGTATTCTTGGTTGAAATTGTTTTTCTTTTAGTGTTTTGAATGTGTTCTCCCAATCCTTCTCTGCTTGGATTGTTTCAGTTGAGAGGTCTGATGTTAGCCTAATAGGATAATCTCTGTGAGTAACTTGATGTTTCTTTTTTTGCCATTTTGGAATCTTATCTTTGTCTTTGATTTTTACCAATCTGGCTATAATGTGTCAGAAAGGAGGATCTTCTTATGTTGATTCTATTTGGCATCCATTGTATTTCCCATGTCTGGATGTCTGAATGTTTCTCTAGGTTTGGGAAGTATTCTGCAAGTATTTCATTAAATAGATTTTCTATGTCCTTATCAGATTCTTCACTTTCTGGAATACCTATTATATAGATATTCGGGTGTTTAATGATACCTAGTATATCCTGTATGTTGTCCTCATTTTTTTTTATTATTATTTTTTCATTCTTTTTGGTGGTTTTGTCTAAGTCAGAGGCTTTGTCTTCTAGATCAGAGATTCTATCTTCTGCATAGTTAAATCTGCTATCAATATTTTTGAGGGAGGTTTTGATTTTTTGTATTATAGTCTTTGTCTCTAGTTCTGTTAGATTTTTCTTTATGCTGTCTATCTCTTACGCAGTTCCTCCTTCAAGTCACAGAATGATTTCCACATCTCCTGGAGGTGGTAGTCTCTTCTCTTTTGCATCTCACTGAATTTAGTTATGATAAATATTCTGAATTCTTTTGCTGACATTTCAGTGATTTCCTCTGGTTTTTCCATTGTTAGAGATGAGTTCTTGTGTTCCCTCGCTGGGTGGGGTAGGGAGGTAATTTCCTGGTTTTCTCATTATTTCTTGATACTCTGTTGTAAAATTTAGTCACCTGGAAATGCACTAACTTCTTACTACTTTTTTGAAGTGGATTTCTGTAGCTGTGTACAACTGTGCTCCCCTTTGATCTGAATTAGCTACATGGCAGTTTCTCTCTTCTACTACAGCAATATGGTATCCACAGTGAGAGTTTTGGGTTCAGATTTACAGAGAGGTTTCTCTCTCTCGTTTTTGTTTTTTTTTTTTTTTTTCTCTGATGTAAGTGTGGAAGAGAATTCCAGAGCCTCAGAGTGTTCAGATGTTTGGCTCCTATATACCTAGGCCTATCAAGTCATTATGTGATAGGAGACTGACCTAAGAGGTGAGACTATAGGGGTGTTGTTGCAAAAACAGTCCCTCCTCCCACACTCTAGACTGGGCAGGGGGCTTGGGTGAAGAGCTTTCTCTGGTCAGGCCTGCTTTCTCTGTAAACACTTAATTCTTGCAACTGTAGCTCTAAAGCAGTCATAAGCAATATATGAACAAATAAGCATGGCCCTGTTCCAATAAAACTTTACAAAAACAGCCAGCTGCCCTGTGGTCAATATTTGCTGATCTATCACACAGAAAGCAAGATACTCATATCATTCCATTACATGTGCCTAATAAGTATCATGCAGATTGAACTGAAGCATAGTGAATATTAAAAAAGGAAAAAAAAAAAACAAACACATACCCACAGATTGGGTCAACACTGTTCTCCCAATAGAATCACTGTATAGACTTACCTCTTTATTTATGGTTAACTAATGTACAAAATTTGATGTAAAAATGAGAAGATATAAACACAGCTATAACTAATCAGGGAAAGCTAAGCTTCAGGATATTTTGAAAGCAAATGCTGCTTAATGACAGTATAAAGCTGGTCCCACTGTAAGAGTGTGTGTGTGTGTGGGGGGGGGGAGGGGGTTGGGATAAGGCTACAGTGTACTTTTCAAATTGTACTACAAAGGACTACTTTGGAGAATGTATGTATGTGTGTGTTTGTTGCAGTGGACAGAGGATGAGCAATTCCCTCTCTCACGAGTTTTGGTCCCACATTTCCATTTGTCTGCTAGATCGCTCATCTGGCAGTTCCATCAACTTATTCAAAACTGCACTTCTGTCTTCCCCTGAAGTCTTACACCACCTATTTCTACTAATAGGAACATCGTCCCCTGAATCACTTGGACTTGAAACTTGGAGTCATCCTATAGCCTGTAACATAGAAAGCATCCAGGAAGGAATTTAATTAATTGATTTAGTCACACATTGTTATTTCTCTCTTCACTTAAGTCAATCGGTTGTGAAGACTCACACTATGTCTCCTACATTATTCATGGGAGTTTCTCCTTTCTTCCTGCTGCCATTACCTTCGTTCAGACCCTGATGGGTTGAAGTGATGTCCCTATCATTTTTATCTTCAATATGTCACTACCAAGATAAAAAAAAAATAATCAATACCTCACAACTGCCAACCAACTTAAGTTCAAACACCTAATCTGATATCCACGGTCTTTCACAATCTGGTTCCATATAGGACTCAGCCTTCTCTGCCAACCCCCACTTTGGAAACCTGAGATCCAATCAAGTACAGCTACTCAATATTCCCCAAGCATCTTCATCCCATCCCAATCACAAGATTCCTACTGCAATTCTATTTCCTCCCAGTAACTATCTTAAAATGTCCTAAAAGCTTCATAATCCCCACATATCCAATAACTTCACCTCATTCAAGAAGCTTTATGCTATTTAGAATGTAGATTTGATTATTATCCCTAATGAATATATTCTCCGACACTTTTTATTCATTACTTTGTACCAGCCCTCTGAGCATAGCACTAAGGGATTCTCTACTCTTCCAGATTAGATTAGAAAATATGGAAGAAGAACACATTAAGTAGCCACACACAACAGGAACAGAATTCTTAGAAGGGTTATATCTGGAAACATAGATTCATATGACAGGGAAAACAAACAATTAAAATTAAGTTTATCGGGACCAGTAGATGGCAGAGTGGTTACATTGCTAGATTTCCTCATAGGCAACACAGTTCAAATCCTGGACCTGTTGGCTTAAATTCACGCCAAACACGTGTGCATATGTGCCCAAGATCTCAGGAGTAAAATGGAGAAGGTATTGCAGCATGGCCAATTCCCCTTGGGGGGGGGGTGCAATTTCTCACTTTCCCTCTCATTGAGTCTGTCTGTCTGTCTCTCTGGTGAGTACACATCACCTATGGCAAAAAACCTCTTTAAAAATTTAAGTTTATTTATGTTTTCCATGAGACAAAGAAAGAAGAGACAGACCGAAAGAAACAGGGCCTTCATGCTGTGATCCAGCCCGTTTCAGTTGGCCTGAATCACAGACACATGTGTACATCATGGGCACACGCATACAGGCTCATTCACACCCACCATGCTCAGAAGGTTCTGGGACACAAACCCAGGACCTTTCTTATGTGGATCTGGTTGTGTTACCATTGTGCCACCACCTGACCTCTAAAGTGAGATTTTTTAGTAAAGTACTTTTAGATGTCCTATAAATATTCTGTCCTCCCATTGTAACAAAACCTACTTTAGATCTGTAAGATAATCATTCCTGTGTTTATTTTATTAATATTTGTCTCCTCAATTAAAACGTAGACTGTGGGACACATAATAACAGGCGCTCAAATGTTTGAATGAATGAGTGAATGGAAAAGATAAGAAAAGGGAGAAAGGTAAGAAAGAAAGCTTTATAGGCTTGCTGGAATCTTAAGTCACTCGTACCCTCTCTATCACATAGCAACATGACTAGTTTTCACTAGTAAAGGCTACTAAATTACTGAAAGACATGACGCAACCTTACTGACTTAGTCTTCGGATTGAAACAAGACTGGTACTTCTTGTACTTGCACTTCTCTGTCCCTTTCTCATATCCCTTCTATCCAACTTTCTCACATTTGTCCTCCTACAATTTCCTGAAAAGTCAAGCCATAAAAGCAAAACACAGATAACAATCCTGGGTAGGAGGTCAACTCGTAATCCCTTTTGAAATGATTCCTCTGCTTTCTGGAAACCTTAACTACACAGAGAGGACCCCAGAGTGACTACTTTAGGTTGTACTCATTTGTTAACTTTCTCTGAACTAGGCTGATCAGCAAACCATCAGCCACACATGTGGCGGCAGAATTCAGTAATAAAATCTGGGTTATAAACACAACTTGGAAGCTCAGGAATTCCTTGGCATTACCATGACTTTGTCCTTAATTTACATCATATGCCCAGAAGCCTGACCAAAAAGTTAAGGGAAATGTAGACTCTCAACCATCTCAACCCAGCTACAGATAATACATGCACAAGTGAATGAATCCACCCATTTCCTTTTGGCCATCTCTTGCCCATGACCTGGACAGATAGAATCCACTAAGAAAACCTCTTAAAGTCAACACTCGCCTATTGCATTTTACGTCTCCAAGAAACATAAACCCAAGAAGCAAAATATACTTATCCCATGCTGTGAATACACATTTTAAAACCGTCTCCAACACAACCCAAAGCTAAAAAAGCAAGTAAACAGAGACTACAGTCAAGTTAAATGGAAGCAATTTTCCTATCAAATATTCTTCCAAAGCTCTATGATAAATTGCTCATTCAACCGCTTCTGTCATATCCAATTAAGTGTGAATCACATTTTTATTTACACTTACCTCTGCCACTCGATGGGTGGAACTAAAACGAGGTTGCGAACCAGCCAAAACACAGTGTTGGTGGGTGGCATTGAGATCATCTATAGGAAACATACCAAAATTTTAAAAGCACATGTATTAGTCAGTATACACTATATAATTACATTGTATTTAACTCTAATACAATATAAACAGTAAATCTCATTCAAGGAATGGCAATAACCAAGGAATTAACAGTTACCTTTTGTTCTTTAAAAAGTTCCTTTTAAATAAAGTCACTCTCTATGTGTGTGTGTATGCACAAACTGTGTGCATGTATATATAATTATAAATGTATAAATAATATATACTATATATGTTATATTCACTATATATATTACAATATGTATATGAAGTCATGCAACCAAAGATACTTTCAAGAGTGAGGGGAGGGACCAGCATAATGGCTATGTCACTGGACTCCCATGTAGTCAACCGTGGTTCGAGTCCCAGACCCAGTGGCTTAAACTCATATCGGGTGCATGTGTGTTCACACCCAAGATCCCCAGAGGAGAATGGAGGAGAAGGGATTGTGGCATGGCCATGCCCCCTGGTGGGGATTTCTCATTTTCTGTCTCTCTGTCTCCCTCTGTCTTTCTGGCGAGCACACACACCCTATAGCAAAAACCTCTCGAAAAAAAAAGAAAGAAAAGAAAAAAGAGTGAGGGGAGAAGCTATTAATAATTCTTCCAGCACAACAGGTATAAATTAAGATGGCTCTCAGCAAACAGGATAGATGGTCACTTTATTTATATGTGATCTTATCATGTCTACCCACTACAATGTTTACTATTTATGGATTGAACTTCTTCCTCTTTCTCATGACTTACCTACTTCTATTTGTGTTTTTAGGATAAGCCAAAATTATTTTATATTTGTATTATTTGAAGTTGAATATCTTTCATCCAACAATATGCTTCTTAATTTTGTGATCTAAGTGTCAATTTTGCCTTAACAATTTTTTAGACACCAAAACAACCAAGTCAGCATGTTGCATGTTTGGCTCTCAGAACAGAATTCAAGCTTATGGATTCACAATCCGAGAATGTTGTTGGTAGAGAATTCGTAAGATGAAGAGTACTCCAAAGGCCGCAAGCAATAGGAGAAAATTCAATGGTCAAGTTGTTGCATATCCTAAGAAATGGTGCCACACATCAAGCAAAATTTGTTCACTTCTGCTTTAGGATATCATCTTTTCTATTACAAAGAAGAGACTTGCAATGTTCCCCAGCAATGATTTCCTCTATAGATAAAGGGAGACATAAAGGAAAACAATTACCTAAATAAAGTGGCAAAGGCCTCTAGGCCCCTTACATATCAGAGAAAATAACCTACAATATTGCCTCTAAACTTACAGAGGAAATACAAAATCATAATTAAAAGACTTCTGCTGGAGGGCCAGTAGGTGGCATGGTAGTTAAGGTGCTAGACACTCCCACATGGCCAACCACGGTTCGAGTCCCGGACCTGGTGGCTTGCTTTCTCACTGCCCTCTTTCTTTCTCTCTGTCTATGTCTCTCTCTGGACAAATTAAAATAAATTAACGAATAAGTCAAATTAAATAAATAATTCCAAAAAGACTTTTGCTGGGGAAAGCAGATGGTGTGGTAGTTAAGGTGCTGATTCCCACAGGACCAACCACAGTTTGAGTCCTGGACCTGAGAAATTACAACAAATAAATAAACAAACAAATAAACAAGCAAACTTCTGTTTAGGAATATGATGTAGTAATAGTAGCAATTTTTACCCTCTTTCCTTAAATCACTACTTACAAATTTTAAAATATGAATCAAAGGCTTCTCACTGTAGGGAATATATCTTGACACAATCCAAAGAAGAAGAGAAACAAAATAGGCAAGACTTAAAATTGTCCTTAGTCCATACAAACATTTTTAAAGTCACAAAGTAGGGAAAGTAAAGTCAGAACCCACAGTTCTCCAATTCTTTCTTCATGAGTTAAGAAGACAGAGATTGGAGTTTAGAGAGGCCAAGGCTACTAGGATTTGAAAGTCACAATATAGGAATAGAAGAACCTGCACAGAAAGAGCAAGCAGAGATCTATAGAAAGTTTCCCTCAGGTCTTTGACTGAGTATTGATCTGTATGAAAGAAAACTTCCCAAGGGCCGAAAACGAAGCACCAGAAAATAGAAGGCTAAACAAATCTCAGATCTTAAATAGGACCAGGAATACTTTGTGTCCCCAGCAGACAGAATGGCTCTTACTACATGAAATACTGGTAATCCTTAGAAAAAGATCACCTTAGCAGCAGGGCTAAATTAGACCAAGATTAAAGGTTGCTCCAGACCCATCTAGCAAAACTTAAAACCAGTATCAAAATGATTCAATTTATTTCAAGTCATCTAACTATTCATTAGAGGACCTTTACATGTATGTTTTATATACACACACATTTATATATATATACATATATATATACACACACACACACATAATGTATATATGTATATACACACATACATACATACATATATACACAAATATGTATACTCATATGTGTGTATGTACATATCTGCACACACACACATATATATATAAATAAAATAAAGCTTCTGAGATTAAATATATAGCATCTGAATAAAAATCACACCAGGGTCCAGCAGTTGGTATAATGGCTATGTCACTGGACCGCTGGACTCCCATGCAATCAATCGCGGTTTGAGTCCTGGACCCGGGTGGCTTAAACTCATGCATGCTGGGCGCGTGTGCCTGCGTGCCCAAGATCCCAAGAGGAGAATTGAGAAGGAATTGCGGCATGGCCAACCCCCCGGGGATGATTTCTTGCTTTCTGTCTCTCTGTCTCTCTCTGTCTTTCTGGCGAGCGCATGTGCCCTATAGCAAAAACCTCTCTAAAAATAATTAATTAATTGATTGATTTAATTAAAAAATTTTAGATCACATAGAATAAGATGAGTAACAATTTAAACACTCAGAATAAATTGGTAATTAATAGAAACCATCCAAAATAAAGTGACCAGAGAAAAAAGATATAAATATAGAAAATACAAAAGAATATTAATGACCCACTGGACAATACTATGCAGATTAACATGAATGGAATTTCAGTCCCATAGGAGGGAGAATGGATATACGTATACCACATGCACCTATCTGCACATATTCTTGTGTTTGTGCACAAGCATGATTTACAGAAACAAAGGCCAAAAAACTTTCAAATGCTGTGAACAGTGTAAACCCCAAAATCTAATACGCTCAATTAACTCTAAGATCCCCACTCAAAAAAACAAACTAAATAAATAAATAAAAACCTTTATAAAAGCAGGCAGAAAAAGAAACACACTAAATACAGAGGGGAAAAGATTAGGATGATAGCAAATGTTTCATCAGAAGTCACACGATTAAAATGATAACTGGGTGATATATTTTAAAAACCCAAAGAAAAATAATATCAACCAGTATTTTCATTGGGTATAGAATTTCCAAATAAAAACTCTTCCAAAAACAGATGAAAAACTTTGCATTAGTAAGAAATGTTATTAAATTCTTCAGGCAAAAGAAAACTATAAGAAGGAATTTGGATTTGTATGAAGCAATCTGTATAAAAGTATAAAAGTAGTGAGGTGGTTAAGGTGCTGGATCCCACATAGTCAACTCCAAAGTTTGAGTGCCAGACTCAGCGACTTAAAAATACAAGCTGGGCACATGTGCATGTTTGCCCAAAAACCCAAGAGAAGAATGAAGATATTGTAGTGCGGCCAACCCCCAGGTAGGGATTTTTACTTTCCCTTTCTTTCTGTCTCTGGGAAGCTCATGTGCCCTATGACAAAAAAAAAAAAAAAAATCTAAACAAGAAAAAGAGAAAGAAAAACACTATAAGTAAAAAAATTACTAAAAGCTAAATGACTGTTTAAAGCCAAAATAATGAACTCTGAGCTTTATAACGTATGTAAAAGTAAAGTACATGAAAATATCTCAAAGTAGAAGAAAAAAGAAAAGTATACTATCTTAATGTTCTTAAGCTACAGGAAAGGTGGTATGCTATGACATTTGAAGTAACACTATGATAAAGTAAAGATGTTTATTATAAACCTAACAGTGGTTCTTAATCAGATGTAATTTCATCATCTAACTCTCTGGAGAAGCAGCCTAGAAATAAGAGATTACAAATTATCAGAGTAGAAAATGACCAGCAGAAACATCTGTCAAAATCAGTACCAAGTCAGGAAAACCTGAACTGTAATTAACAAATTGCCGAAGATTCAAGGTGAGCAAGATGAGAGTTAAAAAAAAAATTCAGGGGGACACAGTCATGGGGGGGAGGGTCTCCAACACATCTAAGAGCTCTACCAGATCTTCAGTGATAATCTTGAAAAAAAAATCTTTACTTTCCAGCAGGAGGGAAAAAAGTAGCCTGTATTACTCTGGTTTTGTGCTGCTACACAGAAATACCTGAGACTGGGTGATTTACAATAAACAGAGGTTTATTTGGCTCACAAGTCTAGCAGTTGACCACATGGTGCTACATCACAACACAGCAAGGAGAAGTAGGCTGGTCAGCAGACATATGCAGAGACACAAAGAGATGAAATGAACATTTTCACTCCCTGTTTGGCCCTTCCACCCTGCTAGTCAGTTGAATGATCATCATCATCATCATCATCATCATCATGACCCACAGTGAAGGCAGGTCTACTCTCTCAGTCCACTGACTCACATGCCAATCAAGTCCGCTAAGACTCTGCCCATATTAAAGGCAGGTCTTCCTCTCCAAGGTCTTATCACCTTCTAATGCCATTACATTAAGGACCAAATTTAAACACATGAACCCTTGGAGGTCAAACCACCATCCAAACCATTCTGAAATACACCAGAGGATTCTGTTCTTAACTGTCTCAGCCCTCACGAAAACCTACTTGAGGACCAGTGGAGGCACAGTAGCAATTCAATACTTTGTGATACTAGACACACATGAGATAGGCAAAGACTCATGTTTTGAGGACTCCTAGCTTTACACCAAGTACATACAAGTGCCTTGATCCAGGGTGGCTGAGGTTGAGGGTAGACTGGAATGGGAAGACCCTGTTGGGAGTCATAGAAGAAATAAACAAATGTTTTAAAAATAAATAAAAGAGAGGGCCAGCATGTGACATGGTGGTTAAAGTGTTGCACTCCCACATGGCCAACCATAGTTTTGAGTTCCAGACACAGTGGCTTAATGATTGTATCAGGCACATGTACATACTCACCCAAAATCCTGAAAAGAGAATAGAGGAGAAGGGATTGTGATATTGCCACCCTCCCTAGGGGGTGACTTCTCATTTTCCTTCTCTCTCTCTCTCTCAATCTCTCTCCAGTTAGCACACACACCCTATGGAAAGAAAACTAACTAAATAAATAAATCATTGAATGAATGAATGAGAAACTATTTAACCAGAGCCAAACTACTTAGGTTTATCAGAGACCAACTGACAGGAGAGAGAAAAACATCCAATTCCAGCCAGCACTGGCCTTCCACACAGGAGAATGGAAATATCTAACTTTAGCTCTTTATAGCTTTCCAAGTAAGAAAGAGAAATATAACACCAGCCAGCAGTAGGATCCTATCCCAACTAAAAATGGAAAAAAAAAAATTGAGAAGCACCTGTAAAGTTCACAAGTAAGGGTCACAGTCTCATTGAAAGACTAAGACTTAATCATCACATTATAGAACGTTTTCTCTCCCCATATAGCTTTCCACTTTACTAAAAGACTATTTACTGCAGTTCTTTTTATCAAGTACATAATGTCCTCCTATCAAGAAAACATCATAAGGCATTCTGAAAGGCAGAAAACAGTTTGAAGAAACTGGGTAAAAAAATCATAACCCTAGTCAGCTATTGCAGGAATGTTGGAATTCTCAAGTCATGTATTTTTTAAAACTATGATTTATATGCTAAGGGCTCTAAAGAACAAAGTAGTCAACATGTGAAAAACTGAAGGAATATAAGCAGAGAAAAAGAAATTCTAACAGAAAATCAAAAAGAAATGGTAGACATCAAGAACCATGTAACAGAAAAAAAGAATGCCTTTGATGGGCTCATTAACAAACTGGACACAGTGAGGAAAGCTCTCTGAGCTTGAGGATACGTTAATAGAAACTCCCAAAACTGAAAATCAAAGAGAACAAAGACTCAAAAAAGCAGAACAGAATGTGCAAGAGCTATGGGACAACTCTAAAAGGTATAACAAAGATATATTATAATAGGAGTAACAGAAGGAGAAGAAAAAGAAAAAAGGGAACCAGCAGTTAGCGTAATGGCTATGTCGCTGGATTCCCATGTAGTCGACTGCGGTTCAAGTCCAGGACCCGGCAGCTTGTACTCACACCAGGCACATGAGCATGCGTGCCCAAGATCCCGAGAGAAGAATGGAGGAGAAGGGATTGCGGTGTGGCCATCCCCCCTGGGGGGGGGGTGATTTCTCACTTTCTAGCTCTGTGTCTCTCTTTCTGGTGAGCGCATGTGCCCTATAGTGAAAACCTCTCCAAAAAAAGAAAAAGAAAAAAGAACAAGGGGGAAAAAAAAGAGAGGCAATAATGACTAAGAATTCCCATAAATTAATGGCAGACACCAAGCCACAGGTCCAAGAAACAGAGAACACCAAATAGGACAAATGTCAATAAATAAATAAATAAATAAATAAATAAATAAATAAATAAATAAATCCCACATCTTGGCCCCCTGTGTCAGGTTATCTTATGACTAGGTCTTCCCTGGACTAATTAATTTTCATTTTTGTCCAAACAGAATCCCCAGCAATTTGTCATCACATTCATACTACAGAAAATCAAAGATAAAGAAAAAAATACTTAAAGAAGTCAGATTGAAAAAACAGCTTATCTATAGTGGGGCAAAGATAAAAATTAATCTGACTTCTCTTCAGAAACCATGCAAAAAAAAGAATGGAGTGAGATATTTTAAATGCGGAGAAAAAAAGTACCAACATAAAATCCCAGACCCTGCAGAAGTAAAGAAGGGTCAGATAGTGGTGCAGTGGTGAAACATGACAATCTGCAAGGCTACCTTATATGGGAGGGCTCGCGGCTCACATCCAGAAACTTCCATAAACACACACGGCAAGCATGTGCCCTTGTTCCTGAGATTGCAGAAGCTAGAGACCTATTTAAGATGCTGTCTCTGTCTATCTCTGTCTCTATCACCTATGGAATAAGTAAAATAAACTTTATAAAATAGGTAAAGGATATTAAAAATAAAAACTTTATCAAACAGATCAAAATTGATGGAGTTGGGAACCAGCAGTTAGCGTAATGGCTATGTCGCTGGATTCCCACGTAGTCGACCGCGGTTCGGGTCCTAGACCCCGTGGCTTAGAACTTATGCTGGGCGCGTGTGCATGCGTGCCCAAGATCCCGAGAGGAGAAAGGAGGAGAAGCGATTGCAGAGTGACCGACCATCCCCCCTGGGGGGTGATTTCTCACTTTCTGTCTCTATGTCTCTCTCTGTCTGTCTGGCGAGCACACGTACCCTATAGCGAAAAAAAACTCTCAAAAAAAAAAAAAAAGATGGAGTTTTTGCCAGACCTACATTGCAAGAAATGTTAAAAGTGATTTGTCACAGAGCAGTCAATGGCATAATGGTTAAGGAGGCTAAAACCCACAGGGCCAATGGCACAGTTCAAGTACAAGTACCGGACCTGGCAGTTTCATAAAACAAAAATACATGTCAGGCGTGTGTGCATGCATGCCTAAAAGCCCAAGAGGAGAAGAGAAAATAGGAATTGTGGTATGGCCATCCCCACTGGGGTGTGCTTTCTCTCTTTCTCTTTCTCTATCTCTGTTTCCCCCTGGCAAGCACATACACCTTATAGCAAACAAACAAAAAAAAACAAATAAAAAAGTAATTTGCCAAAATCAGCTTCATGGCCTAGTGGTTAAGAGAGCTGGATCCCACATAGCCAAAGAGAAAAAGAGCAGACTGAGAAACACACCAGTCATGTGTGTATGCATGCCCCAAATTCCAAAAGGATAAAGATGGAAGAAAAAGAATAGATTGTGATCACTCCCATGGGAAGTGCTTTTTCTTCTCCCCTTCTCTCTGTCACTCTCTGGCAAGTGCATGTGCCCTCTAATACACACACACACACACAGAAAATGTAATCTATCAGAAGGAAAATGATATAGATAAGAAACTCAAATCTACATAAAGAAAGGAAGAGCATAGGGTTAGCAGGTGGCATAATGGTTGGGGTGTTGGTTTTCCACATGGTCAATCACAGTTTGAGACCTGAACCTGGCAGCTTGAAAATCATGCTGGATGTGTGTGCATGCTTGTCTAAGATCTCAGGAGGAGAATGGAGAATGAGGGGTTGCAGCATGGCCAATCCCTAAAGTAACCTGTAGGGTGATTTTTCACTCTCTATCTCACCATCTCTGTCTCTGGTGAGAGCACATGCCTTATGAAAAGAAACTTAAAAAGAAAGAAAGAGCATTAGAGAAGGAATAAATGAAGGTAAGATAAAAATTATTATTTTATTCATATTTAAAATATCTAACAGTGGGACCAGCAGGTGGCATAGTGGCTAAGGGCACCGGACTCCCACATGGCCAACAAGGGTTCGAGTCCTGAACCCGGTGACTTACTTTCTCATTTTCCCTCTCTCTCTCTTACTCTCTCCCTTCCCGATCAAATTAAAATAAATAAAGTTAAATAATTCTTTTCTTTTTTTGAGAGGTTTTTGCTACAGGATGTGTGCCCTTGCCAGAAACAGAGAGACAGAGAGCAAGAAATCACCCCCCAGGAGGGATGGCCACACCACAATCCCTTCTCCTCCACTCTCCTCTTGGCATCTTAGGCATGCATGTACACGTACCCAGCATTGAGTTTAAGTCACCAGTCCAAGAACTTGCACAGCGGACAACTACATGGGAGTACAGCGACATAGCCATTACGCCAACTGCTGGTCCCTAAATAATTCTTAAAAAAAAAAAAACTAACAGTTAAAAACAGAATTACAAAATAAAAGCAAAAAGGAACAATGTATTCTATTATATAAGTTATTGTAGCAGTATGTGTTTATGTTTATATATGAATGAAATGAATGACAGCAATGACAGAAAAAATGGGAAGGTGTTTGAAATTTTTGTTTCATTTTTAAATGTGTGTGTGTGTGTGTGTGTGTGTGTGTGTGTGTGTTTAAGTTTGCCAGAGGGCAAGGGTGTGTGTACTTGACAGTAAAATATGGAGAAAGAAAGGTAAAATGTAAGAGCACTCATCCATGAAGGATGGCCATGCTGAAATCCCTTCTCCTACATTTCTCCTTTTGGGATTTTGAGCATACACACACACATTCCTGGCATGTTTTTCAAATTGCTAGGGCTGGGTCTTGAATCACATGGTCAGCCATAAGGGATTCACTCACCTTAACCACTAGGCAAAGTGCTGGCCCATATTTTGCTATTTTAATGCACTTGTACTACCTGTGAAGCATCATACTATTAAAAGTAGTGAAAGCGGGAACCAGCAGTTAGCGTAATGGCTATGTCGCTGGACTCCCACGTAGTCGACCGCGGTTCGCGTCCTGGACCCGGTGGCTTAAAACTCACGCCGGGCGCGTGTGCGTGCATGCCCAAGATCCCGAGAGGAGAATGGAGGAGAAGGGATTGCAGCCCCTGGGGGGTGATTTCTCACTTTCTGTCTCTATGTCTCTCTCTCTCTCTGTCTTTCTGGCGAGCGCACGCGCCCTATAGCAAAAACCTCTCCAGAAAAAAAAAAGTAGTGAAAGTATAGTTATTTTACAAAGGTATTTTTCAAACTCCAGGACATAACTAAAACTAGTTTAAAAAAAAAAAAAAAAAAAAAAAAAGAAGGATAATTGATATACCAATGGATCATCTAAAAAGTCATGACACATTGCTGCATAGAAAAAATACATCATGACTTTTCTGACAACCCAATTAAAAATAATAGAATCACATAAAATAGTTAATAATTAAAATCACAAAAGGCTCAAAAAGAGTGAAAGATAAAAAAATAGGAAAAAAATTCATAAATACAGTAGCTATTAATCAAACTGTATCAATAATTACTTCAGACATTAAAGGTTAAAGGGCCAGCAGGTGCCACGGGGGTTAAGATGATACACTGCCACATGGCTGACTGCAGTTTAAGTCAGGGACCCAGTGGCTTGCAATTCATACCAAGCGTGTGTGTGTGTGTGTATGCCCAAAATCCCCAAAAGAGAATGGAGAAGAAGGGGTTGTGGCATGGCCATCCTCCCTGTGGGTAATACCTCCCTCTCTCTCTCTCTCTCTCTCTTCCTCTCTCTTTCTCTCTCTCTCAGGCAAATGCACATATCCTACAGCAAAACTTGATAAGAAAAAAAAATTAAAAGTCTAAATACACCAATTTAAAGACAGATTCTCAAAGTGGATCAAAAATTGAGACCCTGTCTTCTGACTACAGGAAGCCAAATTTAAATAAAAAGACTTCTTTTTGTGTGTGTGTGAGAGGACATGTGGGCCTGCCGGAGAAAGACACAGGCACAGAGAGAGGGAGAGAAGAAAGCGTTCCACATCGGGAATGATCATGCTATAATTCCTTTCCCTGTATCTCTCGTTCCTTTGGAGAATGTGGGCATGCGTACACATATGTCCAGCACGTTTCTCAATCGTCAGGTCCAGAACTTAAACTGTGAAGTTGGTCCTGTGTGATCTACTTGCCTTAACCATCAGGCCACTGAGACAGCTCTAAACACATATATTTAAATTTTACAAGTTAAAAATAAACTTGTAAAAGGTAGAGGGGCCAACAGGTAGAGCAGTGGTTAAGACACTGGACACCCACAATTCAATGTTAACCGCAATTCAAGTTCCAGACCCAGTAGCTTGAAAGTCATCCTGGGCATGTGTGTATGCAGGCCCAAAATCCCAGGAGGAGAATGGAAGAGACAGGATTGCAACATGGCCATCTCCCACTGGAGGGTGATTTCTCAGTCTCCCTCTCTCTGTCTCTCTTGTCTCTCTGCCACGAGCACATGTCCCCTATGGCAAAAACCTAAAAACAAAACAAAGAAAATAAAATACCAAATGTGTACATTAAAAAGAGAAAAGACTTCCAAAAAGAAAAAAAAGTCAAGGGGTAGAGAAATGTATACCAGCATAACCCTAATCAAAGGTAAGGCAGAATAGCTCTACCAATTTTGGACAGAGCAGATGTCAGATCAAGGAAAATTATCACAGATAAAGAAAAGCATTACATAATGTGAAAAGATACAGTTCTTTCAGAAGATAGAATAATCTCTAATGTGTACACATATAGCCATAGACTATTAAAATATGTAAGGCAAAAGCTGATAGAATGAAATAGAAAAACACAAATTCTGTACTATAACTGGGGACTTAACTATCCTTTGTTAGAAAAGAATGGATCCAGGATCAGCAAATGGCATGATGGTCACATCACTGGACTCCCACATAGTGGTTCAAGTCCTGGACCCAGTGGCTTAAAACTCATACTAGGTGTGTATGTATGCATGTCTCAAATCCTAAAAAGGAAATGGAGGAGAAGGGATTGCAGCATGCCCATCCACCCTGGGGGGTAATTTCTAGCTTTCTATCTCTCTGTCTCTCTCTTTCTCTCTCCAAGGAGCGCACACGGCCTATAGCAAAAATCTATCAAAAAAAAAAAAAAAAAGAGAGAGAAGAGAATGAATCCATCAGGCAAAAACAAATCATTATGCCTTCAGACCATGAGGAAATTGCACTAGAAATCAGTACCAGCTGAAAAATCCTGAAATACATGGAAATTAAACAACACACGCCAAGTAATGCATGGGTTAAAGAAGGTATCGCAACAAAAATTGCATAATATTTTAAACTAAATTGAAAACAACATAAAGCTTACCCAAATTTGTAGAAGGCAGTGTAAGCATAGGTTAGGGAAAAATGTACAGTACTGAATGCATATCTCAGTGAAGAAGAGTTAAAATGCATAATCTAAACTTCCACTTTAGGAAGCTAGAAAAAGAGCAGATTAACCAAAAGTGAGAAGAGGAAAAGAAATAATAAAAAGTAAAACAGAACAATTAAATAAAAAGCAGGAAACCAGTAGAGAAAATCCATTAAAATCAAATGCTGTTTTTTCAAAAGATCAATAAAATGAATATCCCTCTAGGTAGGCAAAAACAAAATAGCAAGAAAGAGAAACAAGATACAAATTACTAATATGATAGCACAGGGTGGGAGGGAGGGGCTCCGGAAAAAATACTTAATAGACTTAACAATGTAAAGCTCTCTGATGAAGATGATATATATGGTTATATCCTTGATTTGACTGTCACATACTGCATGCATACTGCATACTGAAAAACTATATTGTGTGCAATAGAGATGTAAAATTAAATGTAAAAAAGAAGTCATAAAAGAAAAAAAATTTAATGAAAAAGGTAACATCACAACAGATCTCATAGGTATTAAAACAATAATAAAAGAATAATATGAACAACTCTGTACTCAAAAATTTGATAACCTAGATAGATGATAAAGACCAATTCCTTGAAAAATGCTACTTACCAAAACCTCACATAAGAAAGAATAAATAACATAAATAGGCCTATCTCTATTAAGGAAACTGGATCAATAACTAACAGCATTTCAAAACAGAAAGCACCAGGCTTGGCAGTGTTCAATGTTAAAATTCCACCAACATTTGAGGAAAATATCATACCAATTCTTTATAATCCCTAGAAAAAACAGAGGCACAGAAAACACTTTCCAATTAAATCAGCATTACTCTAATATCAAAACCAGAAAAGCATTACAAGAAAGATAAAGACCAATCTCTCTCATGAACACAGATCCCAAGATCCTCAACAAAACATTAGCAAATTTAATTCCACAGTGTATTAAAAAAAAAAAGAAAACAAGGTAGATTTATCACCAGTATGCATGATTCAATTCAGCATTTGAAAATCAACTAATATAAACTATCATATCAACAAACTTAAAATGAAAAATTAAGTGATCACACCAATACATGCAGGAAAACTGCCATCTAGCAAAACATAAGACCCTTCATTAAGAAAATTCCCAATAAACTAGGAATAAAGGAAAATTTATCAATGTGATAAAGTCTCAAAAAATCTACAGCTAACATTGTATCTAATGGCAAGAAACTAGAAACTCTTGCTAAGTGTTTGAACAAGGCAAGGAAGCCTTCTCTCACCACTTTTTTTCAGTATCACACTGAAATACCTAGCTAATTCACTGAAATACGAACAGGAAATAAAAGGCATACAGAGTGTAGAGAAAAAGTAAAATTACCTTTGTTAACAGATGGAATAATTATCTAGGTAGAAAATCCAAAACAATAAAAAATTTCTTTCAACTATTAAGCAACTATAGTAAAGTTGCAGACAAAAGATTAATATACAAAAGTCAATTGCATTCCTAAATTTCAGAAATGAACAAGTAATGTTTGAAATTCAAAACATAATACCACTTACATTAGCAACCTCCCTAAGGAAATACCTAGAATATAAAGCTAATAAAAAAGTACATAATATATATGAAGAAAACTATAAATTTGATTAAAGAAAAACTAAATAAATTTAAGATACTCGATGTTCATGGATAGAAAAACTCCATATTGCCAAAAAGTCAGTTCTTCCCAACTTTATCTATAAAGTCAATGCAATTGCATTCGAAATGTCTAAAAATCACTCCGCTAATATGGACATATCAACCCTAAAGTTTATATGAAATGGCAAAAGACTAGCAAATATAATATTGAAGGACAAGAATAAAATTGGAAAACTGACACTGACCACTTTGAAAACACAGTATAAAACTACAAAATTAAGATAGTGTCCATCTCATCTAGGTTGTTTTGTTTGTTGGCATATAGTCACTCATAGTATTCTCTGATGATATTTTGTATTTCTGCTCTATCCATTGTAATAACGCTTGTTTCCTTGCCCATTTGATTTATCTGGTTCCTTTCTCTATTCTTCTTGATCAATCTAGCTAACAGTGCATCAATTTTGCTTATCTTCTCAAACAGTTTTTGATTTCATCTTAATTTTTGTATAGTACTTTTATTCTCTATTTCATTTATTTCTGCTCGAATCTTAATATTATTTCTTTTCTCTTGAAATTGTGTGTGTGTGTTTTGTCTTTAGGTTGTTTATTTGACACCTGTTTTTTTTTTTGGGGGGGGGCACTAGTTGCTATGAACTTCCCTCTTATAACTGCTTTTGCTATATCCCATAGGTTATATACATTTGTTTGTTCCTTATCATTCTTAATATTTTTCCTATAGTTGTAAAGTCATTCAGGAGTAGGTTGTTTAGTTTGCATGTTTTTGTGAATTTTTGAAAGCTCTTTCTTTTTTAAAAAATTAATTATTTACTTTTTTTTTCCCTCACATGAGGTTTGTCAGAGAGAGAGGGAGAGTGAGAAAGCAAGCCACCAGATCCGGGACTCAAACCGTGGTTAGCCACGTGGGGATTCCAGTGTGTTAGCCAACCCACCAGTCACTGGTCCAATTTTTGAGAGCTCTTTCTGTACTTCATTTCAAGTTTGATTCCATCATGGTCAAAAAAATATGCTAGATATAGTTTCTATACCTTTGAATTTAGTAAAGGCTCATGTGGTCAATCTTTGAAAATGTTCTGTGGGGATAAGAAAAATGTATATGTTATGGTAGTTAGATGAAATACTCTGTAGATGTCTGTCAAATCCATTTCATGTATGGTATCATTTAGCTCCTGAATCTCTTTGTTTATTTTTTGTCTAGATGATCTGTCCAAAAGTGTCAGTGGGGTACTGAGATCCCCTGTAATTACTGTCTTGCAGTCTATCTCTCCCTTGAGATTTAACAGTCTTTGATGTATTTAGGTGCTCCAGTGTCAGATGCAAAGATATTTACAAGTGTTATATCTTCTTGGTGAACAAGTCCTTTTAGTACTATATAATGTCCTTCTTTGTCTCTTACATCTTTCATCTTAAAGTTTATTTTGTCTGATACCAGTATTGCTATTCCAGTCTTTTCTTTTGTTTCCATTTGCATGAATATCTTTTTCCAGCCCTTCACTTTCAGTCTATGTATGTCCTTATCAGTAAGGTGTGTTTCCTGTAAGCAGCATATAGATGACTTCTGTTTTTGTATCCATTCAGCCAGTCTGTGTCTTTTAATGAGAGAATTTAATCCATTAAGTGTTATTATTGATATATGAAGATTTATCCCTATAATTTTTGTTAGCCATCTTCTCAGTTGTTTTTTGTTCTCCTGTTTGTCTCTCTTTAGTTATCCTGATACAACACTTCCCTCCTGTAGAGCTGGTCTATTATTGGTGAATTCTTTCAGTTTTTGTTTATCTGAAAGTACTTTTACTTGTTCTTCCCATTAGAAGGATAATCTTACGAGATGTAGTATCATTGGTTGAAATTGTTTTTCATTTAATGTTTGAATACATCTTCCCATTCTTTCCTTGCCTGCATTATTTTAGTTGACAGGTCTGACATTAGCCTAATGGGATAACCTTTCTAAGTAACTTGACATTTGTCCCTTGTCACTTTTAAAATATTGTCTTTGTCTTTAATTTGTAACAATCTGGCTATGATTTGCCAAGGAGAAGATCTTTTAATGTTGACTCTACCTTGGGTCCTTTATATTTCTTGGGTCTGAATTTCTCCATGTTTCTCTATATTTGGGAAATTTTCAGATAATGTTTCATGAAAGAGGTTTTCCATGCCTTTAGCAGATTATTCACCTTCTGGAAAACCCATTATACAGATATTTGGATGTTTCATGCTGTCTAGAATTTCCTGTATGTTGTTCTTTTTTTTTTTTTTTCATTGTCTT
Source organism: Tupaia belangeri chinensis (assembly GCF_000334495.1). Taxonomy (NCBI): domain Eukaryota; kingdom Metazoa; phylum Chordata; class Mammalia; order Scandentia; family Tupaiidae; genus Tupaia; species Tupaia belangeri. Next base: position 1,151,518 of record NW_006159713.1, on the reverse strand, counting down.
TCCTTTCTTTTTAGTGATTTGGTCTACATTGGAGACTTTGTCTATGATGTCAGAAATTCTTTCTTCTGCATGTCCAATCTGCTGTTGATGCTTTCTAGAGAGACTTTAATTTCTCATACTGTATTCTTTTTAAATTAATTAATTAATTAATTTACAGTCATTCACTGTACATCAGTACAGTATACAAAATGAGATTTTTATCATCCAGTATACATTGTATATTGGCTCAATCAAGGATATTACCATAAATGCTATCATCAACAAATAATTTTCTATTTCTTGTTTCTTAGATATTTTGCTTCCCCCCCCCCCATTCCCTCTCACCCTCTGCCAACTCTCCCTGTTCTCCCACTGTCTCTGGTATATACACTTGTTTTCCATGCCATTTTTTTTTTCACATTTTATTAATTCACTAAAGATCTTAATTAATTTAAAGACTTTCAATATCAAGCACAGCTGATATATACATATTTAAAAATGCATGTTTGACTTTAGGCATGAACCTCAGTGAGTAAAGTGAACATACTATAAAGTAGCACCTCGCTGGGGCTATAGAACTTACTGCAGTCATTAAATAGGTAATAATAGGTATTTTTAAATGCATTTTTTAATTTCAAAAAGTCTTAGTTTTAATAGATCAAAATAAAAAATGTTAAGAGAAATTTGCTTAAAACTTAAAGCCAGGAAAAAGGTTAGGAATCAGTTCAAAAAGTAGGTAGATGAACTTATCAATAGTTCAAGAAAAGATAAAAATCCTTAAATATGGAATTCAAAGCATCAAAGAAAATCAGTAATGTCTTAGTCTAAAATAAAAAATTTCTATTTCACTAGTTCAGACTCACATAATTAATCTCTCTTCTATTGACTTTGCAGTGGTTACTGTGGTCTCATCTTTCCATTTAAACTCTGGAACATTCAACTCCAGACTTGTCCCTGCCATTAGGCTGGCCATTCTCTTGGTCATTTTCTTGTTCTCTTATTATTGGGTGTTCAACTTTAGTTTTCCTGGTATAGCACTCTTTTCAGCAATTCTTGGAGAGCTGGTATGGTGTTGGTAAATTTTTTCAGGTATTGTTTATCTGAGAATGTTTTTGTCTTTTTTTTCTCATATGAAAGATAATCTTGTTGGGTATAGTATTCTTGGTTGAAATTGTTTTTCACTTAACACTTTGGATATATTTTCCCATTCTTTCCGTGCTTGCATTGTTTCTGATGAGAGGTCTAGCATTAGCCTTATGGGATATCCTTCAAAAGTAACTTGATGTTTTTCTCCTGCCACTATTAGTATCTTGTCTCTGTCCTGTGCTTTTGGTCAATCTGGCTATGATGTGCCTTGGGTAAGATCTTCTTGGTTCAATTCTATGTGGGGTCTTTTGTATTTCTTGGGTCTGGATATCTGAGTGTCTCTCTAAGTTTGGAACGTTTTCTTCCAGGATTTCATAGAATAGATTATCAATGCCCTTATTAGTTTCTTCACCTCTGGGATACCGATGATCTGGATGTTTGGGTGTATAATGGTATCTACTATTACTCATATGTTATTACATTTTTGGATTATTTTTTCAGTCTTTTTGGTGAATTTTTCTAGGTCAGAGGTTCTATCTTCTACATCTGAGATTCAGTCCTCTGCATGATCTGCTTTTGATATTTTCAGTGAAAGTTTTGATTTCCTGTATTACAACCTTCATCTCTAACAATTCCATTTGATTCTTTTTCATAATGTGTATCTCCTCTTTCAGATCGTGCAAGAACTTCCTCACCTCCTGCAACTTGGTATCTCTATCCTCCTGCATCTTCTGGAGGTCATTGTCTCTATTCTCTTGTATCTCTGTTAGCTTTGTCACTATGAATATTTTAAATTCTTTATCTGACATTTCCATGAATTCCCTTGTATTCTTAGTGGAGAAAGAGGGGTTATTCTTTTCCATTAGAGGAGAGATATTTTCTTCTGGTCATCTGATGGATTATATATTTTTTTCCTATTTTTTTGGAGTTAAATCTGAGCAATCAGAGGGATGCAAAAGGAAATGACCTGCAGTCTGGCTCCTTGCTAGACTGAGGAGCAGGAGGGTGAAGTCTGGGCAGAGGATTTTGGTGGTTGAAATCCCTGAATGGGGCCGCTTATAATTCCTCATATTGTATTCTTCATTTCCAGAATTTCTGTTTGATTCTTTTATGCAGTATCTATGTCTTTATGGAATTCCTCTTTCATGTCATGTCATTGAGTTTTTTTTGGTTTTTTTTTGAGAGATTTTCGCTCTAGGGCGCGTGCGCTCGCCAGACAGACCGAGAGAGACATAGAGACAGAAAGCGAGAAATCCCCCCCCAGGGGAGATGGTCACGCCGCAATCCCGTCTCCTCCATTCTCCTCTCGGGATCTTGGGCATGTACGCACACGCGCCTGGCGTGAGTTTTAAGCCACCGGGTCTGGGACACGAACCGCGGTCGACTACGTGGGAGTCCAGCGACATAACCATTACGCTAACTGCTGGTTCCCAATATTTGGAATTCTTTTTTTTTTTTTGAGAGATTTTCGCTCTAGGGCGCGTGCGCTCGCCAGACAGACCGAGAGAGACATAGAGACAGAAAGCGAGAAATCCCCCCCCAGGGGAGATGGTCACGCCGCAATCCCGTCTCCTCCATTCTCCTCTTGGGCACGCAAGCACATGCACCCAGCATCAGATCTAAGCGACCAGGTCTGGGACGCGAACCGCGGTCAGCTACATGGGAATCCAGCGACATAGCCATTACACTAACTGCAGATTACCAATATTTGGAATTCTTTTTCTGACATTTTTGTGTATTTCTCTGTGCTATCCACTATTGATGAAGGGCTACTGCATTCACCTAGGGGAGAGTTAGCACCTTGTTTTCTCGAGATCTGGTTTCTAGTAATCCAATGCAGTATTCACTGTTTCCTACTTATTGCAGTAGATTCTGTAGTACTGGTAGAGGAAATTACACTCTTAGTTCCCAGCTCTGTTCCTACTGGAGGGCTCTGTCTCACAGGTCAGAGCAGTTAGGAGTAACTCCAGGTGCTGGGTTCCTCTGCCAAATGTTCAGCTCTTGATGAGGTGGTAGGAAGCTAAAGAGATATAACTTAGTGAAGAGGGTCAAGTCAGCACTGCACAAGTTGATATACCAAAAGTCCCAATGTAGCTCCCACGCCCCAAGCATTGGCTTACTTAAGGAGGTCTGCCCATACCAGACTTAAGTACCCTGATGAGCGGTGGACAGAGCAAGACCAGGCCACCAGAGCAATGGACGATGGTGTAGAAAGTCCCAAAGTTGATCCCAAGCCCCAAGCACAACTCATCCCCAGGCTCAGATGTGAACTGCAGTCAGCCATGTGGGGATTCAGCTCACTTAACCACCATGCCATGAACCTGGCATGGAAAATCCTAGATCCCTCATGTTCGTTGAGCCCAGAATGGGAGTTGCTAGAATTTCCACATTATTATATAGCCCCAAAGAAACAGATTAGCCAGCCCATGTTCCACCCTTCTCCAGTCAGCCTGCTACTGTGTAGTCCCTTTTAAAGGTTTCATGCAGCCAAATCTGTAAAGTCAGCCCAGTGGTCCCATACCTAGCCCTACATAAGTACCAGTAGCAGCCCTGCCTACCTGGAACCTGCAAAAACAGCCTGCCAACACAACACCCAGACAACCAGCAACAGAAGCAGCCTGTCCCGTCCAGGACTCATGGAGAAAGACCTCAGCCCTGTGTCTAATATGCCAGCTCTGATAGTGGCCCTACCCAACTGGGGCTTGCAGAGTCAGGCTGACAGTGTACCTACAGTGCTCTAGTATCAATAGTAACCCTGCCTACCATATCCCACAGAGACAATCCAGCACCCTCCAACCATCAAACCAGTGCTAGGAGTGACCCACTCCAACATGGGTTCTGCAGAGAGAAAACAGCTACTCCATGTCAGCCACATGCCAGCATCAGGAATAACTACAACCTACTGAAATATACTGGTGACCTTCTGCCAGCCACAAATAGTACCCAAAACCACAGGTATGACTTTGCCCACCTGCAAAACTTCCTTGGCCTTAAAAGAGCAGGATCTCAGCTAGTGGATTAGCTCTCAAAATCCTTAGAGCCTAGACCATTGAGGCACTTGAAGACATCACTTACATAGATACTACTTAGTCCAACTGAAGCCAACACCAACATATCCAATCCAGCCAACATACAAGAGCCCTTCTCCAAGAGAAAGTCTTTCACTATAAAAGCCACACTGTAAAATTAGTAAAGGGGGACCAGCAGGTGGCATGGTGGTTAAGGCCTGGACTGCCACATGACAGACCGTTAGTTTGAGTCCTGGACATGGTAGCTTGAAAAATCACGTGGGGCATGTGTGTGTGCATGCCCAAAATCCTGAGAGGAGAACGGATTGCAGCATGGCCATCTCTATTGGGGAAAGATTTCTCACTATCTCACTTTCTCTCTCTGTCTCACTCTATCTGGTAAGCACACACACCCTACAGGGGAAAAACAAAGTAAAGGTAACGGTTCTATCAGACAAGTAAATATCAGTGTAGAAATACCAGAAACCTTAAAAAATGAGGCAATATATCCTCAAAGGAACACAATAATTATCCATAATAGTCCTAAACCTGAAGGCTTGCTTCTCTCTCTCTCTCTCTCTCTCTTTGTATTTCTCTCTGGGCAAATTGAAAAAACAGTAATAATAATAATAAAAATAAATAAATAATTATTTTTTAAAAATACCTAAATAGACATCTCATCATAGAAGATACATTGTTAATAAGTAAGCATACGAAAAGATGTTCAACATAATTTGTCATTAGGAAATTGTACTTAAAACAAGATACTACTATATATCTATTGGAATGGCCACAAGCCAAAACATTGACTACAAATGCTGGTGAGAAGGTAAAGCAATTGTAAAGCTCATTCATAGCTGGTAAAAATGCAAAATACAATCACTTTGTCTTGAAGATAGTCTGGAAGTTTTTTACAAAATTAAATAGACTCTTACTACGCAATCTATTATGCTCATTAGTATTTACAAAAAGGAATTAAGTATTATATCCACACAAAAACCTTCACATGGATGTTTAGAGCAAATGTCCTGCTGTAGATGAATGGATAAATAAATTTGTCTTCCAGGCAATGGAATACTATTTAACACTAGAAAGAAAAGAACTATCAAGCCATGAAGATATGAAGAAAATGTGAATGCATGTTATTCATTCATAAATTTGAAAAGTATGACTTCAACTATGACATTCTGAAAAAGAAAAGCTGATGTAGATACTAAGAAACTCAAGTGTTGCCAGGAGAAGTGGGAGAGAGGGATGAATAGGTACAACACAGAAGATTTTAAGGGCAGTGAAACTATTCTATATGAAACTAATAGCAGATACATGTCATTTCGCATTGGTCAAAACCCACAGAATATACACTACCAAGAGTGAACCCTAATGTAAATTATGGACTTTGGGTGACAATACATGTTCATGGACAGTAACACATGTACTGCTCTGGTGTGCGATACTGATATTGGGGGCAGCTGTGTATGCGTGAGATCTGGGATATATGGGAAATCTAGATCTTATGCTCAGGTTATTTTTATTTATTTATTTTTTAAAGTTTGTTTTTGTTTGCATAGGCACTCACTGGAGAAAGGGTAAATAAGGAAATCACCCCCTAGAGGGGATGGTCATGCTACAATCCCTTTTCCTCCATTCCCCTTTGGGGTTTTAGGGGAAGCAAGACCATGTGCCTGGCATGATTTTCAAGGCACAGGTCTGGGCCTAGAACAAAGGTCAGCCATGTGGGAATCCAGTACCTTAACCACCGTGCCACCTGCTGATCCCTGTGCTCAGTTTTGTTATGAAATTAAAACTGCTCTAGAAGGAAAATTCTTTTTTAAAATATTTTCTGAACTGAAAAGTTGGGTAAATTCTTTAAGGCTGCCTAGTTCACCATCTTAACAACAATAATATACACAATTATGTAAGTATATAGTCATTTTCTCAGAGTATTCTCACAGCAAGCAAAAATTCTCATGTGTTACTTAATTTAATAGTAATAGGTTGGGGGCCAACAAGTGGCATGGTGGTTGAGGCGCTGTATTCCCACATGGCCAGTCACAGTTCAAGTCCCAGACCTACTGGCTTCCTTTCTCACTTTCCCTCTATCTCTCTCCAGTCAAATTAAATAACAATAATGATGATGATGATGAATAAAATTAAATAAAACAATTCTTTAAAAAATAAATAGAGTGAGCCACTTCTAAGTATCATGTGCTATTCAGAGTACATAAACAAAATAAAGTCCTTGCTACATTATGTTGGGGAAGACATAATAAATTATTAAACAAGAAATTCAGATATGAAATAATATAGAAAGATAAACCAGAATAATTTAACAAGCTTAAGAATTAATGGAAGTGGGACCAGCAGTTGGTGTAATGGCTAGGTCACTGGACTCCCATGTAGTCAACCATGGTTCGAGTCCCAGACCCAGTGGCTTAAACTCACACCAGACGCGTGTGCATGCATGCTCAAGATCCCGAGAGAAAAATGGAGGAGAAGGGATTACAGTGTGACCATTCCCCCCTGGGGGGTGATTTCTCACTTTCTGTCTCTCTGTCTTTCTGGCAAGCGCACACGCCCTATAGCAAAAACCTCTCCAAAAAAAAGAATTAATGGAAGTAAAGCAAATAGCTCACTACTTTACATGGAATGTTCATTGATGTCATTTAGGTTGAGATCTAAATAATGAGGAAACAGCAATGCCAAGATCTGGGGTGAGAAAATTCCAGGCAGACCAAATATCAACATCCAAGGCACTGAAGTGGGAATAACCTAGTCACATTTGAGGGACAAAGGCCAGGGTGACTGCAGTACAGTAAGCCAGCATGCTGAAGTAGGTACAAGGAGAGACGTTGGACAGATAAAGGACATCTCCACTGGTCATGGTAAGGATTTACAGCTTTCTTCTATGAGAAGCTCTTAGGAAAATTTTAAGCAAGGAAATAATACGATCTAACTTTAAATAGACCACTTTGGCAGCATCAAAGGAAAGACTAAAAGAAAAGTTGAAGTAGGAAGACTAATCAAGAAGCTATTAGCAGTAGGCCATTGTAGGAGCTGATAGGGAATTGGACTTAGTGACAGCAAGGGAGACACGAGCAGTGATCAGATTAAGAATGTTTTAGGAAGACAAGAGAATCTGCTAATGAAGTGGATAAGTGAAGACAGGGGAAGAGGAGAATCAGGAGGAACTCAAGATTTTTACAGGAAAACCTGACTGAAAGTGAGTAAGTCACAAAACACAATAACACTGTATAAACAATGCTATGAAATCCGAAAAGTGATGAGGATGAAAACACCAGTGATACAATTGGACTTTAAAATGCAAATATAGATAGAACAATGAAGATGATCAATGTAATTGCAACCTCTGTAGAGTTAGGCTCAGAAGTATGGCTTTAAGACTTGATGAAGAAGGCTGAAAAACTATTTTATTTTCCAGTTTACCCTCACTAAGGACTTGGGCTAATAAATGCTCCTGCACATTTCTGGTTGATCCTGAATATTTTGCCTAAAGTGAGTTTCAGAGCCAAGCAAAAATATTAAATGTTGGGCTGAAAGAGGTTCTCCAAGCCAGATTCCCATAAAGAGTTGGAAAAATTTCTAGGAAATACATAAATGCCAGTCTCATCTAGCTGTTATTTGGGTAGCTTTACTACTTCTTTCCTATTATTGCTAATATCCACAGAAATTATTAGAGGAAAACTAACTTAATGAATATATTTGTTAAGTGCTATTGTTCCACTGAGGAGCAATTAATGTGATGCAGGCCAACTGGCAAACACAACATTAGATGTAATACTTTGGGGTGTGCACCTTTATTTAAATCCTTGACAACTCTCTAATCAAACAACTCTTTTGAAATTGCTTCCAACTCCTCTAATCCTTTATGACTTTAAAAAAGAACCCTGCAATTTTTATTTAAGAGCCTCTAATTTATCTAAAACTATACATCTGTAAAAGTAACTTCATGGATTGTACATCTCAAAGACTGTAGTACAGAGGATCCCCAGCTTTAAAAGACAGCTAGTAATTTTTAGAAACAAAACATTACAGAAGCTCTACTTGCTGAGCTATCTCAGAATATAACTAAAAATTGACTGACTCTCTAGCCAGCTGAAATCAGAGTTTGTAAATAACTCAGGAAAACATAAATAGAAGAGAAGCTCTCACGTGCACGCCCTATAAAATGAGTGAAAAGAATGCTTGACATCCACTGTAGCATGAAATCTCATCTCACATAAAAGACCACAGATGCAAAGACACAATTTACGCAAGGATGATCAATTCATGTGCAGGACTTTCTTGGTCTTAACACTGAATGTCTTGTCTCCTGAGATTCCCCTTCCTATAGGACGAAATGAGACAGGTGGCCACCCTAAATTTGTCCCAGGCCTTACTTCCTTGGTTTTGTTGTCCAGTGTGTCACCAAGCCTATTTCATCCAAATTTCTTAAAGTAACAATCAAGAGCTTTGCTAAAGGCACTCTGGAGCTAAATAAGTCCAATACTGAAATCCAATCTTCCCAGCTTCACACAACCACTGAAGCTTTTCATTCTTACTCACCTGTCCATTCTCATCCCTCAATCTTAATATTTATGACCTTATTTTTCCTAGGTGAGGGGATTTCCATGACTGAGAACATTTTCAGAATTTAATAGCCAATGATAGGGGGAGAGAAAGCTTCCTGGCAAGAGGTCAGTATAGACAAAGACCTATACCTACCACCTTCCTAGATTCCCAATGAGATGATCAATAGAAGTTAAAAGTAGATCAATGGAAGTTAAAAATGTATTAAAAAAAAAAGATCAAAATCGAAATAGATCTCATTCAGTACAAAATGTTAAGGAAGAGTAGTCCATATGCCAGAAGTGTAAAGACTTGTGCTAGACATGGTATAGGTGGAATTAGGTTTAAGAAGGGCACAAAAAGGCTGACTCTGTAGCATAGTGGTTAAATGTTTTGAAGAGGAAGCTGGATCACACATGGCTGACCAAAGTTTGAGTCCTGGCTGTCAAGGATTGAGTCCTGCCCCTAGTGGCTTACACACCAACTGTGCTTGTATGCCCCAAATCCTGATAGGATGGAGAACCAGAGGAAAAAGCTTGCAAAGTGACCATTTCCCACTGGGGGACTCTCTCTCTCTCTCTCTGCATACACACACACATAACCTCTGGCATAATTTTTAAAAGAAAGGGACAAAGAAGACAGACAAATAAGCATCTCTCTAAAAGGGTAGCATACCTCATAAATGTATCAACCAGACCTGAACTAAGTGTTCACCCTCTAGCTGAGAAAGTAGAGAGAAGGAAGGCAAGAGAAGCTACTGGGCACCAAAACGGCAGGGCTCTTGCCTCTGCAAGGCAGCATTACATGCACACAACTCACAAGCTGTGGTACTCACAGACCTGGATATGTGTTACTGTAATTGGATGCCACTCTGAGAAGAGAACAAGGCACTGCTGAGATGAGCAACTGGAGCAAAAAGCTATACAAGGGGTAGGTCAAAACCTATAATGGGTTACTCATACTATAAGAATCCATACCACATAAAGACAAAAACAAGTTATTAAGCACACTCTAATTTATCAAATTCGTAACTGGCAGGATAAGGATATATTTTCTTCCTTCCTCCTTCCAATGGAAGATTTGGCCAAAAGTCCATAAATCTTTCACAGAACCTAAAAGAAAAAGTGGTGTACAAAAGATACATCTCTAGATCTATGCAAAAAGACTACAGTTAAAAAGAATGGAATCACTGATTAAAACTGTCTTCTGAAAAAGATTTACCTGAATTAAAAGGAACATATTTCCATTTTTCAAAAAGACATTTGATTCAAGAATGCACTGCATCAATGAAAATGGGGCAAGCAGATATGAAGGTAACAGTATGAGACAAGGAAAGACTTCTTGGAATTGGGTTTTAAAAAACAGTATTGCTTTATTTAAAATTATAATAGATGGTATGAATAGCAGAATGCATATGTGCATACAGCAGAAAAATGAAATTACTGAACTGGATGAGTGAAAAATGAAGGAAATTCTCTTAGGGCTCAGAGAGGAAACAAAACAAAACAAACCAAAAAAGGACAAAAAAAATATGAGGGATAGATTCTGGAGGCCAAAATATATACTACAGAATCATGAAAGGAAAGCAGAATACAGAGAGATGTTAAGAATAATCAAAGAGGGGCCACCAGGTGACATAGTGGTTAAAGCACTGGACTCCAATGTGGCCGACCGCTAATGTCATGTACAATATTTGTTGATTTGATTAAGTTAAACTGTCCATGTACCCCAGGAATAAATCCCACTAGTTTATGGCATATGCTCCTTATATAGTGATACTGGATATGGTTTGCTAGTATTTCACTGAGAATTTTGGCATCTATGCCCATCAGAGATAATAGGGCCATCATTTTCTTTTCCTATGGTCTCATTTACTGCTTTGGTTATCAGGGAAATGCTGGTCTTGTACAATAGGCTTGAAAGTGTTTCTTCTTCTTCGATTTCTTGATAAAGTTGGAGAATCAATTTGTCTTTAACCATTTGGTAGCATTCACCAGTGAGGCCATTAGTTCCTGGGCTTTTCATTGTTGAGAGGTTTTGATTACCTGTTCAATATTATTGCTCCTTACTAGTATGCTCAGATTTTCTATTTTACTATGATTTAGTCTTGGGAGGCTATATGTGTCTACAAATTTGTCCATTTCCTCCAGGTCATCTAATTGGGTGTATATTTGTACATAGTTATCTCTTAAGATCTTTTATTTTTTTGTGATATAAGTTGTAATATGTTTGCTTTCATTTAAGATTTTCTTGAGTCTATTTTATTTAGTATAGCTAAAAATCTATCTATTTTATCTTTAAAAAAAATCTTAGCTTTGGGATCAGCAGATGGCATAATGATTATGCTACTGGACTCCCATGGAGTTGAACACGATTCAAACCCTGGTCCCAGAAACTTAAAACTCATGTTGGGTGCATGTGCGTGAATTCCCAAAATTCTAAGAGGAGAATGGAAGATAAGGGATTGAGGCATGGTCATCCCCCCAAAGGTGATTTCTTGCTTTGTGTCTCTCTGTTTCTCTCTCTCTCACTCTCCAGTGAGTGCACACACCCTACAGCAAAAATCTCTCTAAGAAAAAAATCTTAGATTTATTAAGATTGATAATTATTTACATTATTTTTCTAGTCTCCACTGCATTTATTTCTACTCTTAGGTTTTTTCTTTCTTTCTACCAATGTCAGGCTTGTAGTTTCTCAATGTGTAAAGTAAGTTATTTGAGATATTTCTCCCTTTTAAAAAAAGTTTATATATTTATTTCTTCCTTTAGAAAGAGACAGGGAATCAAAAAGAAACAGAAAGAAAAAGACAGACATTTCCAACAGGGACCTAAAAAACAATCCACTCCTAGTCTCAGCAGGTCCACATGCACATGTGCCCAGTGTGCTCAGGGACATCCCTGGACAGGAACTAAGGATTTTTCCCATGATGGTCCAGATGCACAACTATTGCACTTCCAAGTAGTTCCTTTTTTTCTTCTTAATGTGGGAATTTTTCACAAAAAAATCCCTCTTAGAAAGTTTTTGCTATATTGTGTAAGTTTTGGTATGATGTATTTCCATTTTAATTTGTCAGAAAATAATTTTTATTTCATTTTTTCTTTTTATGCAAACTAGTTGTTCAGAAGTGAACTTAATTTCCACACATTTGTGGATTTTCCAATTTTCCTCCTGTTATTAATTTCTAGTTTTTATAGCACTATAGTAAAAAAAAAAAAAAAGACACCTAATATAATTTCAGTCTTATTAAATTTGCTAATATTTGTTTTGTGGTGTAACATGTAACTTAGACAAGAGAATAATCTGTAGGCATTTTAAAAGAATTTATATTCTTCTATTTCTCAGTGGAATATTCTGCACATGCCTATTAGGGATGTTTACTCCACAATGTTATTCAAGTCTGCTGTTTATTCATTGATTTCTATCTGAATATCTACCTATTGTTGAAAGTGGGTACTAAAGTCTCCTACCACTATTATATTGCTATTTCTCACTTCAGTCATAAATATTTGCTTTATATTTTAGGTACTCTAATGTAATAACTTGCATATTTACAACTGATGTATCTTCTTGATGAACTGATCCTTTTATCATTATATAATATTATGACATTCTTTTTATCATGTGTTATATTTTTACATAAAAGTCTATCTTATGTGATATAAATACAGTCACACTTGCTCTCTCTTTGGTTACCATTTGCATGAAATATCTTTTGCCATCCCATTATTCTCAGTTTATCTATGTCATTATCTAAAGAGAGTCTCTTGTAGGGGGCACAAAGTTTTTCATCTTTTTTTTTAATCCTGTCAACCACTATATGTCTTTTTATTATAGAATTTAATCCATTTACATTTAGAATAATTATTGATAGGTAAAGAATCACTTTGGTCATTCTGTTGTTTTTGACTGTTTTGTGATTTCTTTCTTTTTTTTTTTTTTTTTTTTTTTGGTCTTGTTGTCTTCCTTTATTAATGGTGTTTTTGTAATGGGATACTTTCATTAGTTTGTCTTTACTCTTTTGTTACTACATTTTTTTCTCTGTGGCTACCATGAGGCCTACCTGTAAACTATTAACAACTTAACTTTTCAACCACTTATAAAAATGCTACACTTCAACACCTCTGTTTTATGTTACTGATATTGATATAACAATTTACATTCTATATATTGCATAGCCATTAACAAGTTATATTATCTATTGTTTTTGGGTTTTTTTGGAGAGGTTTTTGCTATAGGGCGCATGCACTCGCCAGACAGACAGAGAGAGACATAGAGACAGAAAGAGAGAAATCACCCACCAGAGAGGATGGTTACGCCATCATTCTCCTCCATTCTCCTCTCGGGATCTTGGGCACGCACGCACACGCGCCCGGTGTGAGTTTTAAGCCACCGGGTCCAGGACGCAAACCGCGGTCGACTACGTGGGAGTCCAGCAACATAGCCATTACACTAACTGCTGGTTCCCCTCTATTGTTAGTTTTGATACTTCTGTTTTCAATTATATATTTTATTTTCAAGCAATTTTCACATAAGAGTTAAAAGTGTTTATAGTAGTAGTAATAAAGTATTCTGGTTCTTATTATATACCTAGTTTTATAGTAAATTTTACAGTTTCATATGTTTTGATATTGTTAGTTAGCATCTCTCTTTTTTTTTTTTATCTGAAGAACTCCCTTTAACAATTCCAGTAGGCAGGTTTGGTAATGATGAATTCCCACAGTTTTTGTTTATCTGGGAAAATTCTTCACTCCTCTTTATTTCTGAAGCCTTTCCTGGTATAGTATTTTGGGTTGACAATTATTTTCTATTAGCACTTTAAATATATTATCTCAACCTCTCCTACACTGCCAAAAAATTCACTAGTACTCTTATAGCAATTACCTTATATGTGACAATCCACTTTTCTTGTTCTGATTCAAAATTCCCTTTGTATTTAACTTTAGAGAATTGATTATGATTTACCTTGGTGAATGTGTCTTTATGATTAATCTATTCAGGTTCTTTCATCTTTGCGGGTATAAGTGTTCACTTCTTTCTTCATACTTGGAAAGTTTTTTATCCATTTCTTCTTTAAATAAGGTTTCTAGCTCTTTATCTCTGTCTGCTCTTTTTGTAACTCCCGTAATATATATTACATCACTTGATTATGTCCCTTAAGTCCTAGACTTTCTTCATTCTTTCCTTTTACTAGTTAATTTCAAATGACTGTCTTTTTACTCTTTTTTTTTTTTTTTTGGTAAGATTTTTGCTATAGGGTACGTGTGCTCACCTTAAAGACAGAGAGAGACAGAAAGAAGGAAAATAAGAAATTATCCCCCATAGGGGATGGTGACGCTGCAATCCCTTCTCCTCTATTCTCCTCTTGGGATCTTAGGCACATATGCACACACGCACACGTGCCTAGCATCAGTTTAAGCCACCGGATCCAGGACGCAAACCACGGTTCACTACAAGGGAGTCCAGCGACATAGCCATTATGCCAACTGCTGGTCCCATCAAATGACTGTCTTTGAGTTCACTGATTTTTTTTTTAATTGATCAAGGAGAATTAGTGGGAAAGCTTCTTGCTGGAGTCTTCAGGTGGGACTAATCTGGTCTTTGAATAAGCAGGCAGGTAGTCTTAGCCTTTAGGTCCATGGTAGTATGCATGAACTCTGGGTCCAACCAGGTGGGCCTTTCCCCTGGATCTGCAAGGTCTGGCCTGAAATCTAGATCTGCAGTTTTAAGCCTGCACAGTTGGTTCACTTGGGGTGGGCTTGGGAACTGGGTCTAAGATGATGGGCCTGAAACCTGAATCTGCAGATGTGGGCCTAATTCTGGGTTTGTAGAGATCTGCCTGGAACCTGGTTCCTCCTAGCAGTGGGCCTATACCATTGGTCCAGTGGAGCACACTAAGATTCAGTATCCACTGAAGACAGGGCCACTGACACTAACTTGGCAATGGAGCTCACTGAAGCCTATGTCCACAGGGAAAAGCCTGAATCTTGGGTCCTAAAGGTCCAGGTTAAGACCTAAGAAGAAACCAGGGTGGAGCCTGATCTTAAAGGGGTAGGCCTGGTGCTGGAGTGGCCCTGGAGCATGAGTTTGCATGTACCAACCTGGAGTCTTGGTCTGCAGATACTATGGTCTGGCAATATGTTCACCGGGGTGGGCTTGTTCCCAAGTCCACAGCAAGGTCAGGTACTCACTTCCCTCTCCTTTCCCCACACAGAGGAGATTCTTCTCAGTACTGTGCTGTCTAGACTTGGGAGAGGGTTAGCACCAGTGATTAGACTTGTCTTTTCTACTCTGTTCATTCTATCTTTTCTTATTTCTATGATATCTCACCTGGATCCTTTAGCTCTCCTGAAGGAGTTTACAGGCATGGATAGTTGCTCGAATTCATGTGTATGTGAGGGGATGAATACTAATAACTCTTTTTATGCTATTTTGTTTGAAATTATAGAATTAATTTTTAAACAGGTTTTCAAAAATCACATTTTCATGGAATATTCAATGCTAAAGAAAATGTTGGGACTTAAAAGTAATGAAAAAAAAAGACAAAATAGTTTAACAGTGCAACCAAATGGTCATAAACTGTATTACCTCTTCTTTACACTATCCTATAGTTTGTAAATTCTCAACAGTGAACATTTACTGCATTTCAGCAGTTCCAAAGTACACGTTTCTTCATATTTACTATCTCTGAAATTGGAATACATCTTAAATCTGATGGCATCTTTGATTCAGTGATATAGTATCACATTTATAATCAGCAATAAAAAGCAAAATATGGGGATCAGCAGATGGCGTAATGGTTACGTTGCTGAACTCCCACGTAGTCAACTGTGGTTCAAGTCCAGACCAGGTGGCTTAAAACTCACACTGGGTGCATGCGCGTGTGTGCCCAAGATCCCAAGAGGAGAATGGAGGAAAAGGGATTGCGGCATGACTATCCCCCAACCTTGGGAGATGGGGGGTGATTTCTCACTTTCTATCTCTCTCTGTCTCTCTGACAAGTGCAAATGCCCAATACCAAAAACCTCAATAAAAAATAATTAATTAATTAATTAATTAATTATGCATCATGTTTTGAAGATACAAGTAGAAATTTCAAATGAAGAGTTTCTTAGAAGAGGTACTCAATAAACAAATAAATAGATGGCACACAGCTGTCAGAAAAGGTGTTAGTTAGTTTAAGCTTTGGTTAGTTTTATAAATCTTTCCCAAAATATAATTGTAAAAACTCTTTTATAGGTGCCAGCAGGTGGCATGGTGGTTAAGGGAGCTGGACTACCACATGGCCAAATATGGTTTAAATCCTAGACCTGGCGGCTTGCTCTCTCATTCTCATTCTCTCTCTCTCTCTCTCTCTCTCTCTCTCTCTCTCTCTCTCTGGCTCTGTCCCTTTCTGGTCAAATTAAACTATATAAATAAATTAATAAGTTAAATAAAATAATTAATTCTTAAAAAAACTCTTTCATAAAAACAAGTATGGAGGTAAAGGTGACCTTGAGGTACATGATTCTCCTCTTGCTCTCCTCCCACCTTTTTAAAATTAACTTTTATGGAATGCTTAGTTTGCTGTTGGATTTTGAAGTGAATAAAATCCACTTTCTTGAGGTTAATAATTTATTTCTGCTTTCTAAATATGCATAAAGAGCTTAAGTTCCACTGTAGCAAGGACTACCTTTACCTTTTACTCTACAGGTTGCAACTCTTCCCAAGAAATGGGAAGGCAGATGAACTTGGGGGTCGCTGACAAGGGACAGAGGCTGGGGTGACAGAAAAAAGGAGAATAAAGTAGTTTTCTTCTTCTCTATATACACAAAACCATCTCTTCTTCCCACAGTTCCAGTAACCTGTGGGGAACAGAACTTACCAATCCTGATGCCACAAGGGAAGGCCCTGAGTTCATGTCCCAAAGTCCTCCTGTGTATGCCAAAATGCATATGCCCCAATCCTGGGGGTGGATCACAGTGTGAAGATTTTATTAGGGTGCCTCTCTCAGAAGAAATAAGTAAGCTTAAAACTATTTCAAGACATTAATTTTTAAAAGCAAATAATATAGAAATATGTATAATAAACTCTTGTGCTCTAAATAAAAAGTAACAGCAACATACAGGGAGTCTTCAATTAGCTCATGGAGAATGCATATTATGAAACACTATGCAGGGACCAGCAGTTAGCACTAACGGTTATGTTGCTGGGCTCCCATATGGCCGACTGCGGTTCGAGTCCCAAACCCAGTGACTTAAATTCTCGCCGGGAGCATGTGCGTACGTGCCTAAGATCCCAAGGGAAGGATGGAGGAGAAGGGATTGCAGTGTGGTCATCCCCCCGGGGGGTGATTTCTCACTATCTGTTTCTCTCTCTCTGTCTCTTTTTGTCTTTCTGGCAAGCACACGCACCCTAGGGCAAAAAACCTCTCCAAAAAAAAAAAAAAAAAAAGAAGAAGAAAGAAAACACACTATGCATAGATATCAAAATTTTTGCACCAAAATAAACTTATACGTTAATTCCACTATTCCTTAAATTTTCAGAAGTCCCCTCATATACGTAAATATAATGTAACTAGATTTATGTCAATGCTTACACAGGACCAGATGGAAAAAAACAAGGTAAAAGAGAACTCCCATATTTTATTCTATGTATTTCCATATTGTTTGAATAAAAATTCATGGTCACCCATTACCTGTTCAATTATTTTTTCTACATTTTTAAATAAAAAAGATAGCATGTATATAAATACTAGAAGTAGCATGAGTAAACAGAAGAAAGAACATCTTTGGTCCAAGAAAAAGCTAAATTCAAATACAAGATTCATTAGGTATGTCACCTTAAAAAAGGTGATCTTTCTAAGCCTCAGTTTGTTTAAAAGAAATTGAGCACATATCAAACTATTCACTCATATAAAGTATACAATTCATTGTATTTTAGTATGTTCACAGGGTTGTGCAACCATCATCATAAATTAATTTCAGAGCATTACCATACCTTTAAAAGAAGCTTGTACCCATTAGCAGTCAAACCCATCAATTTTCTTTCCCAGACCACAAAAAAAATTAAAAAATGTAAAAAAATAAGCCCCTACTCGTCACACGCATTTTACATAAAGTTTAACATACAAGTGATTCTGAAATGAACGAAAAGTCTAAATGTGACAACAAAGTGTAAAGAGGTAAAGCCTTTCAAGTAAATCATATTCCACAAGTCAATGGCCATCTCCCTGATTCTTCTGAATAAGGAGGGGGGAAAATCAAGCCAAAAATCACAGATTTGAAAATGTCAGCATTTGGGGGCACATTTTACAGTGAAAGGTTCAGGAGGAGAGATACAGACTCAGCCATAAAGAGTGAAAAACAAGATGCAAATATTGCAGTTGTTGAGAAGATAACACCGTAAGTTCACATGGGACAAGCAGTGGAAACTATACTGTCATGTTTCTACTTTTCAAAGTGAAAATAAACATGACAGGTGCTCATTTGGCTGCTCTAGCACTTCCCACTTAAATGGCAATTCCTTAAGCTTACCGACTGCAGCCTGCAGTTATAATTTATTACTGTTTCTGTATTATTCCCTTGCCTCGGCAGAAAGCACTACACAGCACCTACATTTCAAGGCCCATGAGAGGTAATAAAGTATAATTATTTGGAATTTATGATTAAGCCATAAATTATAGGTACTTTTACTTCACTCATCAGTCAGGGACTGGGGGAGGAAAGGAATGGGGTCAGAGGAAGAAATAACAAAAGCCCTCTCCTTTGAATAAAATGTCTACATCAGGGCAGAGCTGAGGGACACCTGGAAGATTTTCAAAGATACCACAGTCTCCCAGTTAAGTCCTAAGAAAGATGGCGCTAAATTAAGGCCCAAGAAAGTCAGCCCTCAGTTAAGAGAAAAACTATAGCCTCCAACAAGAAAGTGAGATTTAGTTGGGTTTAAGGAAACAAAAGTAAAGACACCAGAGAGAGGCGAGCCAGTGGTGTGGTGGTAAAGGCAACTGGATCCCACATGGCCAAATATGCAGTTAGAGTCCCAGACCCAACAATGCACTGGGGGTGTGTATGTGCGTGCTGAAAATTCCAAAAGGAGGAAGAGATGGAGGAGAAGAGATTGCAGCCCAGCCAACTCCCATGCATGATACTTTCTCATTTCCCCTCCCTCTCTGTCTCTTTCTGGTGAGTGCATACACCCTCTGGCAAATTTTATATATACTATATATATTTTATATATATTACACATATTATATATATATTATATATATTATATATTTTATATATATTTTATGTATGTGTGTGTATATATATATATATATAAAAAATATATATATATGAAGAAGAAGAAGAGAGACAGAGAAAACAGTCATAATAGTGGCATGTAAAAAATGATGATAATGGGGCCAACAGATAGCATAACATTTACATCACTGGGCTTCTACATGGCCGATGGCAGTTCATGCCAGACTGGTGGCCTGAAACTCATGGTGGGCACATGTGCATGTGTGCCCAATATCTCAGGAGAAGAATGAAAAAGAAGGGATTATGGTGTGGCCATCCTCCTGGGAGGGCGATTTCTCACTTTCCCTCTCAGTGTCTCTATCTCTCTCTCTGGTGAGCACACTCACCCTAATGCAAAAAATTCTAAATAATAATAATAAAAGTAATGATAATAAATTAAGGGGGGATAAAAGAGGGCTTGCCCCCGAATGTTTACCTAGCACTCACCTTTGTCCTGAAACATCCCACCTCCACACCCAGCTCCTGGTAAATGAACATAATTTGGTTGATGTCTCTTGAACTGTATAATCTGTTCCACAAAAACAAACCCACAGTTTGTCTCCAAGTCACTTTTAAGTCCCTAACTCCCTGGTTACATTCGTCTATAGAAAACATCTGTGGCAAAGTAAATCATCCTACTCTGAGAAAGACCAGAGTACATTTTCTTTTCTCTAAGTGTGTTTTGAAGTCCTGGTTGGAAAATTAGTGAAAATTGTAAATCTGTTTGCAAATCTGGTCATGTCTAACTCTGAGATTAGGGCAAAGATTCCAATTTAAAAGTAAAACCGTGACAACTCCAGTTAAGCGTGTCCTCAGGCACCGCCAGCAGGGCCTTCACTCACTTCCACAGGCAGCGGATTTATTACAGGCACCCGACAAGTTCCCCATCAGACACCCCTGGAGTATTTACTTGAGACAGCAGGGTTCAGTCTGCACTTCCTCTGCAGACCAATATATTATTATAAATTGAGCTAAACTGTTTCCTTTTCATAAATGCTATGAAGTTCAGATTTCAGATATCAGTGCAGGACTGAGGTTCCTCCATGAGGTTCCTTGTGCTATTTGGATTTAAAAGTAAGGAGAAAAGGTAGGATTAGACCATGGTTACTTTAAATTTTTTTAGTTTTTTTAAAGAGCAGATGGGAGGGGACCAGCAGGTGGCATGGTGTTGAAAGTGCTGGACACTCCCACATGGCTGACCACAATTCGAGTACTGGACTTGGTGGCTTGCTTTCTCACTTTCCCTCTTTCTCTGATTCTGACTCTCTCTCTGGACAAATTAAAATAAATAAATGAAGAAATAAAATTAAATAAATAATTCTCTTTTTTTATTAAAAAAGAGAGAAATAGAAGATGACTCATTTTTGAAATCAATGAATTTTCCTAAGAAAACATATCCTCAATGCTGATTTTGGATAGTTTTGCTGTGCTTGGCATAGTTTAGTAGGATTCCAACTATTTCACCTATGATCTGAAGGCACGAGTTGGAAAACCAGAAGTAGATTTTTGTTTTTTGGTTTGTTGTTTTGTTTGTTTGTTTGTTTTTTGCCATAGAGCACATGCACTGTCCAGAGGGAGATAGAATAGAAAGAAAAAAAGTGAGAAATAATCCCCCCAGGAAAGATCGCAATAGCACAATCCTTTCTCTTCCATTCTCCTCTCTGGATTTTGGGCACAAATGCAACCAGCATGCATTTTCAAGCCATTGGGTCCAGGACCCAAACCCACAGTAAGTCATGTGGGATCCAGTATTTTAACCAACACACTACCTGCTGGCCCAGAAGTAGATTTTTTTTATCTTGGATACCAGCTCCTATAGAATAACATTATCTTCTTCTGTCTCTCAGATATAATAGCAGAGACCCAATGTGTACTTAAAATAGATATACTCATTGTAACATATAAATTGAAAGGATAATGTAATGATTTAATATCTTAAACCCAGAAAAAATCATTTAAAAGAAATAAAAGCTAACTTTATAGCACAGCTATAACACCCTGGTCAAAAAGCCAGATCACATGGGGCAACTGTGGTTCGAATCCCTGACTAAATAAGCTTGAAACATGCAGGGCATGCACATAAGTGTCCAGGATCCAACAGGCTGGAAGACTGGTGGGAGGGGATCACAGTGTGACCAGACCTTGTGAATGGGTACTCATCTCTCTGCTCATCCCTCTGCCTCTTCCACATGCACATGTACATGCTATAATAATGAATAAAAGAAATTTCTTTTAAAGAAATGAAGAAAAAGAAGCAAACAGAACAGCATCATCATCAACTTTTTCTTTCTCTTCTAGAACAATTTAATCCTAAGTAATTAGGTGAGAAAAAGACAGCGTGCTGAGTGCTGAGGGGAGGAGAGGAAGATGCAGAACCTCAAAGCAAGGGTTAGTGCTTAGCTTCGGAGGAAGTGGGATGAAGTAAAAAGTTTCAGTACATGCACCTTACTATTGGGTTGTTGGAAAGGCATGACGCATTTTTGCATAGAAAAAGTACATGACTTTTCCAACGACCCAACAGTTCTGTTAACCATGACTAAGCAACTCTATCAACCTAACCTTTATTTCTTCTTTTATAATATGGTCATTATTTGCCTGTTAAGGTTGCTGAAAAGATTTTAAAAATATCTGACTTGTCACTCGTCTCTAATAAATGTGGTTATTATTCATGTTACTATTACAGTTCTAGACATATACCCGTATAGAAAAAAAAAAAAAAAAGACTGAAAAGGAGTATCTAAAATCAGGAATGAGTGGGACCAGCAGGTGGCATGGTGCTTAATGTGTCGGACACACTCTCACGTGGCTGACCATGGTTCAAGTCCTGGACCTGGTGGCTTGCTTTCTCTCTCTCTCTCTCTCTCTCTGGTCTCTCTCTGGTCAAATTAAAAAAAATAAATGAATAAATACATAAAATTAAATAAAATAATTTCTTTTAAACAAATGGGAATGAACATGAGAGGAAGAGAAAGAAAAAGAGAAACAGAGAGAGAGAGTGAGGCAGGCACACACCCTCAACAGAGTCTTTAGGTCGCAATCCTCCCACCAAACCTACCAACCAAGATCACAGACAAGCCCACAGGGGTTCCCAGAATGCCTGGGCAGACCGGGAACATGCACCCGGAGCTTTCTCAAAAGGCCTCCAGCATCAGCACCCCGCAGTGACTGTGCTACCATGACTAGGTCAACAACATGTATATACCACTTTTTTTTTTGCTTTTTTGCTTTTTTTTTTTTTTTTTTTTTTTTTTTTTTTTTTTTTTTATAAACCATTTTGTCTCCCCCATTTTTTTGAGATTTTTGCTATAGCACATGTGTACTCCCAGAGAAACAGAGAGTCAGAAAGCAAGAAATCACCCCCCAGGGGGAATGAATATGCCACCATCCCTTCTCCTCCATTCTCCTCTTAGGATCTTGGGCACACAGCACATGTACCTGGCATGAGTTTTAAGCCACCAGGATTCAAACTAGTCAGCTACGTTGGAGTCCAGCATCTTAAGCACTCCGTCATCTGCTGGCCCCTTTACCACTTTTCTGTATAGAAAAAAAATAATAAAGCTATTTTAAAAGCATTATTTGGGCTCTCATTTCTCTTATAAAGACATAATTGCTAAGAGAAAATCCTACAGAATATCAAAATCAAAATGACACTGTTTAGAGTAGGAAAAACACCACGTATGAAATCTGCAACCCATTCTGGTCCCTTTTTGGTCTTGCACTAAGGGACCATAGGCAAATTACTTAAGAAAAGAACAACCTCCACCATTCCCTCACAAAGTTGTTTGGAGGGTGAATGAGACTGCGTATATGAAACTGATCTACCCACTGTACAGCAATATGCAAATAGAAGGCAAGAGATTAGGGGATAACTTAGGTCAGTGTTCAACAAAGGCAGGAATTACCTCTTGAGAAGAATTACAGAAATAAAGGTAAAGGGACACAGCATTAAGTTGAATGTACTGTGAGAAAGACTCCCTACATATGACCTACCAATCTTTCTGCAGACATTAAGAAGAAAGTGTCAGGGATCAATAGATGGTGTAATGGTTACATCACGGACTCTGACAGAGTCAACTGAGTCCTGGACCCAGCAGCTTAAAACTCACGCTGGGCACATATGTACATGCCCAAAATCCCAAGAGGAGAATGAAGGACAAGGGATTGCAGTGTGTCAATCCCCCCTAGGGGTTGATTTCTCGC
Organism: Tupaia belangeri chinensis; assembly: GCF_000334495.1. Lineage (NCBI taxonomy): Eukaryota > Metazoa > Chordata > Mammalia > Scandentia > Tupaiidae > Tupaia > Tupaia belangeri. Next base: position 1,128,420 of record NW_006159713.1, on the reverse strand, counting down.
TTTCTGTCTCTCTGTCTCTGTCTCTCTGGCGAGCTCACATACCCTAAAGAAAAAAATCTCTCTCTCAGAAAAAAATAAAAAAGTGTCAAATTGGTACCATTATACAGTTAACACCTCTCTAACAGTTATTAATCTCCCCTTTTAACAAAGAATACATCTCAGACTCAGAAACTCCAACAAACAATAGTAGCATGCATGTAATACCATTTTAATTTATTTATATTCATATTTATAAAACTTTTCTAATTATGCCAGGTGATACAGGTTTTTCCATTGAAGATGGTGATATAACAACTACTTTTAAGATAAACTCATTTCCATGAAAGAAAAAAAAGTTAAGTATATTTAAAGAATAAATAATAGTATAGGAAGCATACCTTGAAGCTGAATTGCTAAGAACTGAAATTTGGAAAACACTTAATGAGATGATGACCTAAAGAAGTGTTCTATACTGTAAATTCCTAGAAGGCAAAAAGATCAAGATTCATCCATTTCCAATATCTCTTGCGGAACCTTAATAACACTCAGAATATGGGACCAGCATATGGAGTAATGGTTATGTCACTGGACAGTCACATAGTCAATGGTGGTTTGAGTCCTGGACCCAGAAATTTAAAATTCATGCTGGGAGTAAGCGCATGCATGCCCAAGATCCCAAGAGGAGAATGGAAAAGAAGAGATTGCAGCCTGGTCATCCCCCTTGGGACGGGCGGGGCGGGGGGGGAGGAATTTCTCTCATTCTGACTCTACCTCTCTCTGTCTCTCCAGCAAGAGCACACACCCTATAGCAAAAATCACTGTAATAAAAAAAAAAAATAGTACTCAAAACATAGCAGAACCTCTACAAATACCTAATGAAATGGAAATTAATTCTAATTATAAATACTGGGCTTGAGTTCTGATTCTGCTAGGCTCTAAATCCAATATATGAGTATTAGTAGCCACATCATATGTGCAGATGTCCCCAGGCAGATAGGAATGAGATAAACCCCAAATAATCAGAAGCTAGAACCAATGAGAGATTAAACCCTAAAAACTCATTAGGAAAAGAAAAAGGATATTATAGATACACTGTACATCAGAAATGAAGCAGAAAGTCCAAAAACAAAACAAAGAACTTAGGGCAAAGAAGCAGGAAGGGGGAAAAAAGCCCCACATATGTCACAGCTTGGGTTAACCCAATCACAGTTGAAATATTGCTTGCCAAAGAACTGACAAGTGGAGAGAAAGGCACTGTTGTCAGGTCAGCTCTCCTGAGGAGAAACTAAATTCAAAACTAGAAAGAACTCTCTCATTACTAAAATATATCTACAGGCAGGCAAATATTTTTAAAACTTCCACTGATAAATGGGCCTGCATGATTTAATAGCTCTGAGGAAGAATCCTGGAAAGAATTTAGCATATTTGGGGAACTCCATAAACACTTAGAATGAAAAGAGCAATTTTAGAAAATTTAGCAGTATCTCAAAAAGGAAAAAGAGTAAAACTAGTTACATCTTCTTTTATAAAAATGTTTCATTATTTGGGGTCAGTGGGTGTCATGGAGGTTAAGGCACTGGATCCCACATAGCCAACTATCCAGTTGAGTCCTAGACCCAGTGGCTTTAAAAATATGCAAGGCGCATGTGTGAGCATGCATAAAGTCTAAAGTGGAGAATGGAGAAGGGATTGTTGGCATGGTCATTCCCCCATGGGAGGTGCTTTCTCACTTTCCTTCTCTCTCTCTCTGTCTCTGGCAAGCACATGTACCCTACACCAAATAAATAAATAAATAAATAAATAAATAAATAAATAAAGTTTCATTTAAAATCCTGACAAGTTTACTGCAAAAAAAGTATTCAAAAATATGTACCTGAAAACACAAACATAAACATTAGAGCTTTGACACAATTAGATTTTCCAAAGATTACCGAGCATAAAATAGCAGTCTCCTTGGTGAAGGGGTATTGCCAAACCAGGTGTCTCTATGTCCCACGAGATCTTAAAACCAACATGCCAAATATCAGGATCTCTGCCTTCAAGATGAGAATCATCCTCACTTTCTTCTTCAGAGTCTATAAAAGAAAAGGACAGAAAGGGAAAGTTAAATCTAAACTTTTAGGCTTTATAATGGTTATCATAGAAATAATTAATATTTTAATAAAGTATGGATATATGAAATATATCCTTCTTTTGTGTAATTAAGAAAAAAGAATTCTGGACTATTTTTAACATATCATTTATTTTTTCACCAGAAAACCTTAACTAAAATGATAAGGAAGTAACAATTTATGCCATGATAAAAGAGTGCTCTGTTCAATTCCAAGCAAACAAATTAGAAAATCTAGATTAAATGGATAATTTTTTAGGAAGATACTAGTTACTAAAATTGATCCAGGAAGACACAAAAGATTTAAATGGATGTAAAGACGTACAATGTTCTCGGGAATTAAGAATGACAGCACAGCAATGTCGGTTCTCTCTAAATTCATCTTTAAATTAGACACGATCATAATAAAATCCCAACAGGATGATTTTTTATTGATAGATGACTAGGAGTGGTAGCTAGACAAGCAGGTTCTATAATACACATGAAAAGATATGTAAGGATAGTCAGTGAATTCAGAATTAATGTATAAAGAGCTCCTATACATCAATAAGACAGATCAATAGTCAAATGTAAAAATGGCCAAATGTCATTAAGACAGAACACATAAAAGGAAATAAAACTAGCTCTTAAAATAAAAATATTTTCCAACTTACCTAGATCATGTAAATGCAAATTAAAGCCATAAGAGATATTTTTTCACTTATTCAATCAGAAAAGATCAAACACTTTGAAAAAGTACAGTGTTAAATAAAGTAAAATGACACACACATATTCTCTGTAGAGGACAATTGGGCAATACCTATTAAAACTACAAATGAATACATCCTCAGACTTGGAATTCCACTTTCAGGTTGCAAAGTCAAATGGCCATTAATCAAATATATTTATTATAGTACTGTTTATAGGAGCAAAAGATTCAAAAGTCAACCAAATGTCTATTAATAGGTTTCTGGTTAAATAATTTATTTCCACCTAAGAAAATACTTTGTAGCCACTAATACGAATATGACCATGTACTGATATGGAAGTGATATAGTTTTAAAAGAATTATTTTATTTTATTTACTGTTATTATTATTAAGTAATTTGCTATAAGACACATGTACAAGGGGGACCAGCAGTTAGCGTAATGGCTATGTCACTGGACTCCCATGTAGTTGACCGTGGTTCGCATCCTGGACCGGGTGGCTTAAAACTCACGCTGGGCGCGTGTGCGTGCGTGCCCAAGATCCTGAGAGGAGAATGGAGGAGAAGGGATTGCAGTGTGGCCATCCTCCCTGAGGGGTGATTTCTCGCTTTCTGTCTCTTTGTCTGTCTCTGTCT
>NW_006159713.1:1113899-1124978 GCF_000334495.1 Tupaia belangeri chinensis | reverse complement strand
CACCGCAGATCGCCTATACAAAAAAAAAAAAAAAAAAAAAACTCTCCAAAATAAATAAATAAATAAATAAAATAAAAGACACATGTACAAGAGCACACAGAGACCAAGAATAAGAGAGAGAGGAAAAGTGAGAAAGCAAGCTGCCAGGTCTAGAGCTTGAACCACAGTCAGCCATGTAGGAGTCCAGTGCCTTAACTGCCATCACTTGTTGGTCCTGGCACTGATACATTTTTTAAGAGGAGAAAACTAACAGGCTAACATTTTTTATAAAAAATATACATATATTTCTGGAAGGATCCTCGAGTCTGACTCTTCTGGGGTTCAACAGTGGGTAAGCCACATAAAGAAGAAGGTTCACATTGTGATTTGCTTATATTCACAGTCCTATAGGATTGGTCCTACATAAACACTTTTTTATTTTGAGAGAGCTATAAGGTGTGTGTGCTCACCAGAGACAGAGAGACAGAAAGCGAGAAGTCACCTTCTGGGGAGAAGGCCACACCACAATCCCTTCTCCTCCATTCTCCTTTCAGGCTTTTGGGCATGCAGACACATGCACCCCGCATGAATTTTAAGCCACGGGGTCCAGGACTTAAACCATGGCTGTTGACGAGATGGGTTGTAACCATTATGCCAAAGTTCCCATGAGTACTTTTAAAAGTTCATTTAAGAAGTATTTATTGAGCACTTACTATATACTGAGCACTATGTCAAGCACTTGGGATACATCAGTGAATGAAATCCACTTGGAATATATTAGTGAATGAAACAAAGAGTTATGTCCCAAAGGGGCTTTCCTTCTAGTGGAGCTATAAATGTTCATCACTGATTACTATTTTTTTTTTTTAGAGAGAGCGAGCTATTTTTTTAAAAGAATTATTGTATTTAACTTTATTTATTTTAATTTGATCAGAGAGGGGCAGACTGAGACAGGGGTTGGGGGTAGTGAGAAAGCAATCCACCAGGTCCAGGATTCAAACCTCAGTAGGCCATGTGGGACTCCAGCGCCCTTAACCACCATGCCACCTACCAGCCCCCATCACTGATGACTATTAAGAAGGTATTTGGGGGCCAGCAGGTGGTGTGGTGGTTGGGCACACTGGCTGACTGTGGTTCAAGTCCCAGACCTGGTGGCTTGCTTTCTCACTTTCCTCTCTCTCTCTCTCTCTCTCTTTCTCTCTCTCTCTCTTTCTCTCTCTCTCTGTTTCTCTCTGGTCAAATTAAAATAATAATAATGATGATAAATAAAGTTAAATAAAATAATTCTTAAAAAAAAATAAGGTATTTTAACTCCACTAGAGTTTGGTATTCAAGGGCAAAGTACATTTTTCTATTTTATCTATGTTTAGAACCCTAGTGACTGGTACATAAAAGGAATTCAATGAACACTTCTACTAAATTACTTTCTTAAACAAAAAGTTCTTTCAGCTCACACCACTCATAGTCCTTACTATGCTAGACAGTAGGAAAGGAAAATGTTATTTTGGCAGAAATAAATAAATAAATAAATACCTCAGATAAATGAAAGGACATAGAAAGTATGAGATTGATGCTGAACTAAGACACACAAATACTGTAGAAGCTTAGAGAAGAGAGAGATTCAGTGAAGTTTAGGATGGTTTGGGCAAAATTCTTAGAGAAGGTCAAGCTTGAAAGACAATAGCATTTACACTGGCAGAGGTAAAGTAGGAAGTAATGAGGGAAGATGAAGAGATGTAAAGTGTTATGCAGTCAAAACACACAATAAAGCAGAAGTCACCAACCCTCAGGCCATGGATCGATACTGGTCTACGACCTGTTAGGAATCTGGCAACATAGAGGACATGAGAGGCAGATGAGTAAGCAAAGCTTCATCTGTATTTACAACCATTCCCCATTGCTCACATTGCTGCCTGAGCTCCACCTCCTGTCATATCAGCATCCACATTAGCTTCTCATCAGAGTGTGAACTCTATTGTGAGCTGCAAATGCTGCATTCTAGTGAGTTCTATAATGATTTCAATATATATTACAATCTAATAATAATAGACATAAAGTACATAACAAATGTAATGTACTTGAATCATTTTGAAACCATCTCCCCCCATCACCCCTCTCCCATCCATGAAAAAACTGTCTTCCACAAAACCAATCCCTGGTGCCAAAAAAGTTGTGGAATACTACAATAAAGCATATTTTATTCAGGTGCATAAACATGTGAAAAATCATGTGTCCCAGATGGCACATACTCATACAAGGAATCCCTAAATTCTGAACATCTTACTCTACAGTAACTATACACAAGAGTCAAACGCAGTAGAGAAAGGAATAAAAGAAACTCCTCTTTGTAATTGTTCATACACACTACTTTGTACAAGGTATGGTGGGAAAAAAAAAAAAAACAGACCAGAAATTCAAGTTCCTGTTTTCTGCAAGGAAATAATTCTGTATGCCTGTTAAGGTCACACCCAATCTTGAATATTCTTCAATTCTCTAATTTGAACCTAAAATCTAAAATTGCCATATGTATAGATTCTTAACTTTTTTCATATTTGTTGTTCTTTCTAGTAAATGTTTTTTCCAAGTACTTTTTTATTAGGAGTGACTTTTAATTAGATAAGTAAAAAAGCAAAAGCCAGCCCTAGCCACAGTGGCATAAGCAGTAGTGATGCAGCATGACGCTAGAGCCACATGGAAAGCCTGGCATGACAGGCATGTCCACATGAACCTGTGATCCTACCTGGCTGAAAGGCTGGTAGATCATGGTGGTGCAAGGCCTTGTCAAAGGTCAAACCTCAGTAGGCCATGTGGGACTCCAGCGCCCTTAACCACCATGCCACCTACCAGCCCCCATCACTGATGACTATTAAGAAGGTATTTGGGGGCCAGCAGGTGGTGTGGTGGTTGGGCACACTGGCTGACTGTGGTTCAAGTCCCAGACCTGGTGGCTTGCTTTCTCACTTTCCTCTCTCTCTCTCTCTCTCTCTTTCTCTCTCTCTCTGTTTCTCTCTGGTCAAATTAAAATAATAATAATGATGATAAATAAAGTTAAATAAAATAATTCTTAAAAAAAAATAAGGTATTTTAACTCCACTAGAGTTTGGTATTCAAGGGCAAAGTACATTTTTCTATTTTATCTATGTTTAGAACCCTAGTGACTGGTACATAAAAGGAATTCAATGAACACTTCTACTAAATTACTTTCTTAAACAAAAAGTTCTTTCAGCTCACACCACTCATAGTCCTTACTATGCTAGACAGTAGGAAAGGAAAATGTTATTTTGGCAGAAATAAATAAATAAATAAATACCTCAGATAAATGAAAGGACATAGAAAGTATGAGATTGATGCTGAACTAAGACACACAAATACTGTAGAAGCTTAGAGAAGAGAGAGATTCAGTGAAGTTTAGGATGGTTTGGGCAAAATTCTTAGAGAAGGTCAAGCTTGAAAGACAATAGCATTTACACTGGCAGGGGCAAAGTAGGAAGGAAGTAGGGAAGGGCAGAGGTAAAGTAGGAAGTAATGAGGGAAGATGAAGAGATGTAAAGTGTTATGCAGTCAAAACACACAATAAAGCAGAAGTCACCAACCCTCAGGCCATGGATCGATACTGGTCTACGACCTGTTAGGAATCTGGCAACATAGAGGACATGAGAGGCAGATGAGTAAGCAAAGCTTCATCTGTATTTACAACCATTCCCCATTGCTCACATTGCTGCCTGAGCTCCACCTCCTGTCATATCAGCATCCACATTAGCTTCTCATCAGAGTGTGAACTCTATTGTGAGCTGCAAATGCTGCATTCTAGTGAGTTCTATAATGATTTCAATATATATTACAATCTAATAATAATAGACATAAAGTACATAACAAATGTAATGTACTTGAATCATTTTGAAACCATCTCCCCCCATCACCCCTCTCCCATCCATGAAAAAACTGTCTTCCACAAAACCAATCCCTGGTGCCAAAAAAGTTGTGGAATACTACAATAAAGCATATTTTATTCAGGTGCATAAACATGTGAAAAATCATGTGTCCCAGATGGCACATACTCATACAAGGAATCCCTAAATTCTGAACATCTTACTCTACAGTAACTATACACAAGAGTCAAACGCAGTAGAGAAAGGAATAAAAGAAACTCCTCTTTGTAATTGTTCATACACACTACTTTGTACAAGGTATGGTGGGAAAAAAAAAAAAAACAGACCAGAAATTCAAGTTCCTGTTTTCTGCAAGGAAAGAATTCTGTATGACTGTTAAGGTCACACCCAATCTTGAATATTCTTCAATTCTCTAATTTGAACCTAAAATCTAAAATTGCCATATGTATAGATTCTTAACTTTTTTCATATTTGTTGTTCTTTCTAGTAAATGTTTTTTCCAAGTACTTTTTTATTAGGAGTGACTTTTAATTAGATTTTAAAATATAGGTATATAATTTAAAAAGTCAAAGCCAGGCCTAGCCACAGTGGCATAAGCAGTAGTGATGCAGCATGACGCTAGAGCCACATGGAAAGCCTGGCATGACAGGCATGTCCACATGAACCTGTGATCCTACCTGGCTGAAAGGCTGGTAGATCATGGTGGTGCAAGGCCTTGTCAAAGGTACCTGTGTCTCTTGTCCCTTTCTCACTCATGAAATAAATAAATTTGAAAAAAAAAAAAATCTCAAAAACAGTTAAGAGAATCCTCTGGAACAAGGATGGCAATCACCTTACATGTTAGGGGACATGAATGATTTGTTGTTTGTTGCTTTTTTGAGCCTGGAGAGGAAAGGATGGTATGAGCAACTAGTGATGCCTGTCATAAGCACTAGAAGGGGCAGGGGCACATCAACACTGGAGAGCTGCCATTCATGCCTGACAGCAATCTTCAGATAGTTCTTATTTATACATAATACATAGTCACAGTTGAAAAATACTAGAATTTGCTACATTAGAGCTTAAGGACCAGGAAAGAACTCACAAAGATGAGCAGCTTCACTTGTACTTTATTTCCTTAACAAATCAAACTAAGGTGCCAACTGATAAAAGCACTTTGCACAAAAATTCAAATCCTCAGTTCTTCTTGAATTATAAGAATCTTCTCTCACTGAGTCAGTCATAGTGACTATAGGTAAGAAGTAGCTGTCCCTTTTAGACCAGGTATGGAGTCTTGCTAGTCATAGTTCCCAGTCAACAGCTTCACTTCATTCATTTGTGGTATCTGCCTGGACCCTACAGCAAAGTCTGTGAACCTTGCTCTAAGGCTGGGTGGTAGAGCCCACAGGCAAATCAGGCCCTTGACCTGCTTTTGTAAATAAAGTTTAACCAGAACACAGCCATGCCCACTCATTTACATACTGTCCATGGCTGTTTCCACACAGAAAAGCAAGGCTAAGTAGCTAAGCCACATCTGTAATACCCAAACAGTTAAAAAGATTATCTGGCCTTTTACAGAAAATGTTCATTAACCTAGTCCTAGAATATTGATCATTGTGATCTGATAAACATGCATATCAGTGAAGAAGCTAAGGTTGCATAAAATAGTAACCTCATGTCATGCGACTCATACTTAATAATGTAACATGACTTATAGCACATGCATAGCATAGTAAAGTAATTAAGGCTGAATTGGTTGGTATCCAGATCAATTTATAAAAGAATACTGAAGGGCCAGCAGGTGACATGGTGGTTAAGGTGCTGGACTACCCCATGACCAACTGCAGTTTGAGTCCTGGCAGCTTGAAAATCATGCATGCATGCCCAAAGTCCCAAGAGGAGAGTGGAGGAGAAAGAATTGTGGCATGGCCATCCACCCTGGAGGGGTGATTTCTCTCTTTCATTCTCCTTGTCTCTCTCCAGCAAGCTTACACGCCCTATGGCAAAAACCTAAAATCAAAAAAAAAAAAAAAGAATATAAGAAATTATGTGTTTATACTTGTGATAGTCCAAGACTCCAGAATGCTTCCCTGATCACAACAAATGTAACAAACAGCACAAGGAAAAAGAATAGAAATATATATGTATGTGTGTATATGTATATACATATGTATATATATCTGTGTGTATATGTATATATGCATATACATGTGTATATTTGTATATATACACATATATGTATACACACACACACACACACACACATATATATATGAATGTTTATTCTATGTCTCTTGCTGGTTAAATAATCTATAACTTGACTTTGTTTTAACTACAAAGATAATAGATGTCAGGTAGTTTTAATATTACTAAGGACATTCTAGTAAGTAGTCATCCTTATAGGCTAACAAGCTACTTGACTACCTTGCCCTCTAATTTACATCCTGGCACACTTCTCAATCAGGCACAAATAAAGTACTGAGTGACATTCAGAGACAGCAACTGCAATCAGTGTTAGCTGATGTCTTCCATAAATCCAGCACCCTTGAAATGTGCTCATTAAAATGATGCATTGTTGAGGGTTTTTTCCTCCCCTTGGGCTGGGTAGGAAGGAGAGAAGTTACATGTCTGATAAATTTTTTATTGGTTAAGTATAGTGTTGCTCACTTTCTCAATGAAGTCAGCTACAACTGAAACTCACTACCCTTGTCCCATGTTACTTTGGAAACAAGCAGAGGCAATAGGTTTCTACTTGCTTTTAAGACTCTGTAAAACTGAAAGGATTTTAAATGTCTCCGTGTGTTTGCTATATTCCTAGCCCCCACTAACCAAACTATTAAAGTAAAAATTGTGACAAAATACAAAAAAATGCTAAGTTGAAAAGTCAAGTTTCAAATGCCCCAAACTTCCCCCCAAAATTAGCCAGTTTGTTTGTTTGTTTAGGTTTTTGCCATAGGGCACATGCACTCACCAAAGAGAGATGGAGAGTGGGAAAGTGAAAAATCACACACCAGGGTGATGGCCACACCACAATCCCTTCTCCTCCATTCTCCTCTTGGGATTTTGGGCATGCACACACATGCACTTGGCATAATTTTCAAGACTCCAGGTCTAGAACTTGAACTTTGGTCAGCCATGTGGGAATCCAGCACCTTAACCACCACGCCACCTGCTGGCCCAACCAGTTTCATTTTTAATGCAACTAATTTTTCTTTTTGGTTAACACATAACTTAGGCTTGTTCCACCCCTCTCCCCCACCCTGCCTTCTTTCTGGTGAGCACATGGGCCCTACAGCAAATTTTTAAAATGATAAATAAATTTTTTTTTTTTTTTTTTTTAAGAAATGGAGTGAAACAGGAAGTGGAAGGGAAGGTATGAGATTGGGAAGACACATTAGAGGAGGGAAATGTCAGGGTATGTGTGAAAGAGCACAGTCGATTCTGGGTAAGCAGCTCCACATATGAATGACTTGGACTTGCAAGAGAAGAGTTTAGAGAGGTAGACAGAGACCAGGATGTAGGGGAGTTTGTGAATCACAGTAAGGAATCTCAGCTTATACAGAGGGCAATGATAGACACTGAAGAATTTATCAATGGTCAGATGTTTTCCAGAATGATCCCTCTGGAGGATACAAACTTCTATGAACGGCCTTAGTATACATTTTTCTAAACAGGTTTCTGAAATAATGACAAATGGGTATGGTGTAGGCCAGACAGCATTAGGAAACATAACAGAAGGACTATCTCCCTGGGAAAGAAAGGTTAGCCAGGAAAGAAGTCTCTCTGTCAGAGTTCTAGAATTTAGAAATGCTTACCTTGATTGGCTGTGAGGAACAACAAGTCAAGCCTGCTGGTGACACTGAGCAAAATCCTTCTTAGCCAGTGAATAAATAGAGATTTTACAGAAGTTCAAAGCTGGGGTAGGGAGGACAGGCAGGGCAAGGGAACTAGCTCAGAATCTGTAACAAGAAGTTGCTCTAAGACTTGAAACAAGCAATTCAAGACAAACGTAGTCCCTTGACAGAGATAAACTGTAAAATTAATTATAAGTTTTCTGGGATTTCAGAAAAATATTGAAAACTCTTCATGAAAAAAATATCTAAGACCCTTCAAAATGATGGCTGACTCTGTCAGCTTACAGAGTAAGCATTTGGTTAAAAAAAGAATTAAGATAAAAATAATCAGTTATATAGGGAAATCTCATTACATCACATTTCATGGACTTGAGGAAAAAAAAACAAAAGTGTGAAAAGAAGAGAAAAATTGCTTTGGAGTCCCTTGGCTAAAGATTCAAAATCACTACATTATCTGAAGTAAAATATAATGTGAGGAAAGGAAGAAGCAGAGCACCTTCTCAAACAACACATTCTCCAAACCAGAGCTCCTAATGATCAAGGCTGCAATTCCTAAGGCAACCTTGGAAAGGCACAAAGAAAGTCCTAGAGACATATAGGAAACTTTTCTGTTGTAGATAACATAGAAGACCAGAACCAAATCAGATGAATCAAGGTGATAGTTGTTCACCTAGCTTCAGGTAAACCTTTACCTAGGGTTCGAGGTACACATCCAAGATGCAGTTTCTCTCCTTCCCAATTTTATCCAGGGAAAAGAAAGGGTGGCCACTAAAGCTAAGGGCAGTCATCTGGAGACCATGGAATGCAGAAGAGCCAAAAGATGGAAGGGGAAGAAAATGATTACACCATTACTATTGAAACAAGGCCCCCTTGAAGCCAGAGGGACCTCTAGTCTTAGTATTAAATGAGACAATTCTTGAACTTTTTAAAGGAATTATCATTTTAAATTAAGCCTCTTTAGGTCTGTTATCTGCTACCTGCTATTAAACCATTCCTAATACTGAACAGAGACTGCAGTTTCAGAAATCAAATCTTATCCCTTGCTCCTCTCATTAATATAGCTAAGTATTCAGACATTCTTAGAAAAAATATTTGCAAATCACACATCTGATAAGCGGTTAATATTTGAAATATATCAAGAATTCATAAACCTCAATAGTAGGCCATACTTAAAGTCTCTATACATATCAGGGTAAAATAAAGACAATTTAAGTTTTAAGGGTCTCCTAAGCATTTTCTCAATAAACCATTGAGGTACCAGCAGGTGGCATAGTGGTTAAGGCGCTGGACTCCCACATGGCCAACTGCAGTTCGAGTCCCAGATCTGGAGGCTTGAAACTCACATCAGTGCATATGCATGCCCAAATCCCAGGAGGAGAATGGAGGAGAAGGGATTGCAGTGTGGCCATCCTTCCAAGGGGTGATTTCTCACTTTCAGTCTCTGTCTCTAGGCAAGCACATATGTCCTATAGCAAAAATCTTACAAAAAAAAAAAATTAAGAAAGAAAAACAAAAAGAAACCATTGAAGGACATGCTTCACCAAAATAAAAAATTTTTAAAATGAAAAACATGGGCTATAGAAATCTGAGGAGTCAACATAGGAGAAAGGTTTAAAAAAAAATCGACTGAATACATAAAAGAAATACTACAAAATGGGCTAGCTATGTATCAAGCAGAGAAGGCAACCAGTCCAGAATGGTGCCTATGAGAAGTCTCTGAAAGCTATTTCTCAAATACATACATACATACATACATACATACATACATACATACATAAATCTTACGGAATATCTGATGGTTCTGTAGCTTATAAGAGGAAATTTAGACAACTGATAGAGAACATTGTCTCATTAATTAGTCATTTTACATAGGAAACTTCACACAAACACACAAAGAGCAAGACCATTTTTAACACGGGGAAAAATCATTGACAAGAAAAAGAGTTTATGATAAACTCTGAGTAGCATTTTCATGGACATGGCAACTATAAAAGGCAGATGGCTAATATAAGCAAAATTATAATACATGTATAATGAGAATATAGGGGCATCAGAAGAGTGCATGTGTAGGCAGACACCAAGCAAATCAGGAATCTGATAGGTAATATTCAAAATAATGTAAATGTTTTTTAACTACCAAAAAGCATTACCCAAGGAAAAGATCATTGCCATTAAGAAAATGAAAATGAGGAGAAAAGGCATAAATAATTTTTGTTTTATCCTAATGAAAATTTTAGAAGTTTTTAAAATTATTTGAGTTTTTTAAATGATATCAATTATGAGGATACTTCAAAAAGTTCAGGGAGGGGCCACAGCAGTGACACAACTGGATCATATAGAAAAGGTCCTGTATTGGCATCTGAGAACCTCCCTGAGCAGACTAGGCACCCGAATCTATGATTGAGCCTGGCTGAGATCAGGGGTGGATTGTAGCATGTTGAGAATGCTTCTCTCTCTCTGTCTCTCTGTCTCTCTCTTTCAAGAGAGATTTTTTGCTATAGGGCACATGTACTCACCAGAGAGACAGAAAGTAAGAAATCACCCCCTAGAGAAGAGGACCACAATCCCTTCTCCTCCATTATCCTCTTAGGATTTGGGGCACACATGGACATGCATCTGGCATGAGTTTTAAGCCACCAGGTCTGAGACTGAAGCCGTGGTTGACTATATGGGAGTCCAGTGACATAACCATCATGTCATCTGTTGGTCCCTCTCCCCCTTTTTAAAAATAAAGGTCTGTGGGGGCAGCAGGTAGTTAAGGTGTTAGATTTCCACATGGCTGACAGTAGTTCAAGTCCTGGACCCAGCAGCTTGCTTTCTTACTTTCTCAGTCTCTCTCTTATGAGCACATGAGTACTCTAGAGATTTTAAAATAATAATAATGATAATAATAAACAAAATTAAATAATTCTTGTAAAATAATAAAAGTTTGTGATAAAATGGAATTAAAGTACAAGCATACTTTAGTGTAAAAACTTTTTGAAATTTACACATTGGTTTTTTTCATAATACATATTTTTCAGGGACCAGCAAATGGCATAATGGATACACTGCTGGACTCTCATGGAGCTGACTGCAATTCGAGTCCCGAACTCAGTGGCTTGAACTCACACCAAGTGCATGTGCATGCGTGCCCAAGATTCCAAGAGAAGAAAGGAGGAGAAAGGACTGAGATATGGCCATCCCTCCTGGGGGTGATTTCTCGCTTTCTGTCTCTCTGTCTCTGTCTTCCTGACGAGCACAAGCACCCTATTAGCAAAAATCTCTTTAAAAAAAAAAATCATATTTTTCATGAACCTTTTAAAGTGCCTTGGGATAATCTTTTTTTTTTTTTTTTGAGAGTTTTTTTTTTTTTTTCACTATAGTGGCGGTGCGTC
>NW_006159713.1:1093561-1113868 GCF_000334495.1 Tupaia belangeri chinensis | reverse complement strand
GCTCGCCAGACAGACAGAGAGAGACATAGAGACAGAAAGCGAGAAATCACCCCCCAGGGGGGATGGTCACGCCGCAATCCCTTCTCCTCCATTCTCCTCCCGGGATCTTGGGCACGCACACACACGCGCCCGGCGTGAGATTTAAGCCACCGGGTCCGGGACGCGAACCGCGGTCGACTACGTGGGAGTCCAGCGACATAGCCATTACGCTAACTGCTGGTTCCCGGGATAATCTTTTTTTAAGAATTATTTAATTTATTATTATTATTTAATTTGCTATAGGGTATGTGCACTCACCAGAGAGAGACAGGAAAAAGAGTAAGAGAACAAGCTGCCAGGAACTCAAATTGCAGTCAGCCATGTGGGAGTCCCCCACACCACCTGCTGGCCTCCAGCCCTGGGATAATTCTAATTAAAATTAAAAATAATTGACAAGTATTGAAGGACTAGTAATGTGCAAAATACTGTTATTTCTTAGCATTTGATATGTATTTAATCCTCAGGATCCTTACGTGAATACTGTTGGCATTACTATTTTACAGATGAGAAAACCTAGTCACAGAGAACTTGAGAAACTTATTTTAGGTCCTGGAGCTAACTAGTATCAATAGAAATGATATCATTCAACAGTATAGAATTAAAATCCCCAATTAATGTCATAAACAGTAAAGTTTATTCCATTCCAAATTGTCCACTTATCACTTGCTCATTACATTAATACATCTAAAAATTAGTCATTCATGAAGAAAATACTTGAGAAATCTGCTACGGGATTAATATCTCAAATATATTGACAGCTTGTAAACCTTAACAACTAAAATATGATCCAACTTAAAAATGGGCAAAAGAGCTAGTCTGGTAGCCCAGTGGTGAAATGCCATCCATATGGAGGCAGATCCCACAAGGGCACTGCAGTTCAAATATCAGCTCTAGTGGCTTGAAAAACAAGCCTGGTGTGTGTGTGTGTGTGTGTGTGTGTGTGTGTGTGTGTGTGTGTGTGTTCAGAATCCTGATGAGACAGAGAAACCAAAGAAAAGGGATTGTGGCAAGACCAAATTTTTGAGTAGTTCACTTTCTTCTTTCCGTCTTTGCTCAAATGTTAACTTCCCAGTAAGACCTTGGGGCGAGCCAGATGATGACCCAGAGGTAAAAACGCAACACTGTGAGATCCACATAAGAGGGATCCAGATTCATGTTTGGAGATCTGTCTGGGTATGCCAGGCATCTTCATGCACATGAACTGGAGATGACTGAAGCTGGGATGGATAGCAGTTTGAATACCTATTTGGGATATTCTCTTTTTCTCTCTCTCTTCCTCTCTGTCTCTTTTGCTTACAGAAGAAATAAACAAACAAACACACATACATACATACATATAAACAATGAGGTCTTGCCTGACTTTGAGCCTGTTCCCCATCCTTGTTACATACTCTATTTTTTCATCTCTGCCTCCTCTTGCTAAAATGTAAACTCAATGAGGACAGGAATTTTTGTCTCTTTTGTTGACTGTTAAATGTTCAGCACCTAAAATATGCCTGGTAAACAGTAAATGTTTAATGATAAGTGGATAAATAACTGAAGGGAGGCAACAAACAAAACCAAATGAGTTTAACTGAGCAGTATAAGTGACTTCAAAAAGAACTGACAAGACATGGCATGGTATAATAAAACAAAAATAGGTCAAATGAGTTTTGTCACCTTGGAAAAGAACACTGAAAGATGAAGAAAAATATTAAATTTCATAGCATTTTAAAAAGTTATGAATGCTCCAAATTTTCAAGTTATAATCTAGATTCTCGTGGTCTAAATAATGAACTAAAAGGAGTATAGAGTTACTATTTTCAAAAAAGAGATTCAAGAAATATGTCAACAAATTTCCATCCTGATGGGGATTCAACGTTTCTAAAATCAAAGACATGGAAAGGAGACTGGCCCCTTTGCTTACTGGTTAAGGGAATCGGATCCCACATGGCTGACTAACATTTGAATGCCAGCCTTAGCAGCCAGGCATATGGCATGCATGCCCACAATAACAAATGAAGAAATGAAGGAGAAGGAATTATATCACCACACCCCACTGGAGATGTTTTCTCCCTCGTTCCCTCTGTCTCTGTCTGTCTACCATCTCTGGTGAGTGCATGTGTCCTCTGGAAATTAAAAGAAATAAAATAAATTAATGGGAATCCTAAAGTTCCAAGGAAATTATTGCAAAGTCTCTACTTTCTCGCCTAGCACATATTCAACAGAAAACATGGATTGGCTCTCTTCCTTTTGTGAGTCTCCTTTGCTCTGTATGGAAACCTGGAAAACAATGTCAAGAACCTCAAATACTTGGCACTAGTTAAAAATTTTAAGACTGCTCCTCCTATAATGATAATGTCAGAGAAGTATGCCTTCTAAACAATGAAACAAACATGCTAACCAACAGTTCTTACCTATGTGATATTTCTGAAGGTGTTCTAGTCAAAGAACAAAGTGTTGGACCATATTAAACAATGGATTTTTAATGCTTTCCCTGCTAAAGTTCATTTTTTTATAGCTGGGAGTAACAAGCAATTGCCAGCAAAGCTGGAATAGGAAAATCAAATACTCTGGCTATTTACATATGGTTCCCTGAAGCCATTCCTGATTAAAAATTGTACCATTTCAATCTTCTTACTGGAGATATCTATTAACTAGAACTGCCTATGAAAGCCAATGAATTTAATATATAATTACACATATCCTATACAAATTACTCAATGACCTCTACTCATGAAAATAAACCAAAGAGAAATGATTGGCTCATTATGAATCTACAAGAAGATTTCCCTGAGAAAAGGTATTGAGAGCAAAGTCCTAAAATATCTTAAGCCTCAATTGAATTTAATATCAGCAGAAAGCTGTCATGTCTGTATCTGAACTACCAATGCATCTTACTTGAACTTCTTCAATGGCAAGCAACACTCTCCAACTTATATCCTTGCTCTTGTCACTAAGTAACTGTGTGATCTTGGTCAAACCACCTCCCTAAGTGTTTTCATCTGTAAATGAGAGGCTAGAATTAGGTGGTTTCAAAAATGTCTTCCAGATCTTATGTTTCATCATTTCATAATTAATTTTTTGAAGAATTATTTTATTTTATTTTATTTTATTTATTTTAATTTGACCAGGGCAGGGTGGAGAGGGTGGCGAGAAAGCAAGCCTTCAGGTCCGGGCTTGAACCATGGTCAGCCATGTGGGAGTCCAACAACCTTAACCACCACGCCACCTGCTGGTCCCTCATCATTTCATAATTATAATCAAAAGGGCACACTTTAACTCACCTATTCTCTCAAGGAAAGGAAGGCACTGATTTACCTTTAGAGTCTCCATGGTGTCTAGATCAGCTAGTTAAACATAGCTTAGCAATTGCTCAACAAATATGTTCAAGGACACAGAAAACAGAGCAGTTTCCTAAAGTTCTCATTTCACTCTGCTGGATCTCCCGTAAACCCTTCCCAAACCTGACCATGACTTTAACCCAAATGTCTTTCTTCAAGTCCACCCTTACAATAGTTCTGGGGAGACTATAAGGAGACCAGAGAACTATACATATCACTTGTCACTTGGAAGAAATCATTTGAAAAAAATATACCTACTCGGTAATTTCTAGGCACATACTTTGTACACTATCTGACCCCAAACTACACAGAGCTAGATACCTAGAGAAAGATTCCATTTCATAGAAAAAACTAATCTAACATATTCCAATCATCTAAGAGTATGCGCTAGCAACATTAAAGTGGATACTGGGGAGAAATGAGGTTAGCGGGAGAAAGACAAGACTTGCACGGAAAAGCAAGTAGAATATTCCCTTTACCTTTCCAGAAGGTTGACATTTAAAAAAAAACAAATTCCCAATGCAGCTACACTGCTAGGATGGAAAATACCTAGTCAAAAGACATATAGTCTTAGGTGTTAAGGTTCTAAAGGCAGACTGCCTGGGTTCACCTCCTATCTCTGCTAATATAGCAGTATGGCCAAGAGCAAGTCAATCATCCATCTCTCTCAGTTTCCTCATCTGGGAAATGAGGAAAGCATTAGTACTTTGTTACTAGTCTGTTCACTGGATTGCTGTGAAGAAGATAAAATGAGTTAGTAATATAAAACAACAGGTCTGGTACATAGCAGGTGCTCACTAACAGCCTCCAGAATTACTAGACAAAGTTCTAGTAATCCCAAAGGTAAAGAGAAGAAAGGAAATTATATTGTTTTTATAGATTTCAATTCTGTTCTTCCCTGTTCTTGGTGATAACTGTAAGTATACATATTTCTATATTTATATATAATTTATATTTATATACTTTATCAGTCCTGACTACTCCTTACCAAAGAAACTATTAATTAAAATTTTTAATTCCTTTCTAAAAGATATTCTAGGTTTCAAAAACTACTTGATCACCCACACAAGGGAGTACAATAGGACTATTGAACTATAGGGCTGAGAGTCAGTGAGAGCACAAAGAAATCTTTGTAGCTGTTGGTGCTATCACATACCACTGCTTCAGTTTCAAGAGTTGCCTCTTAAAGAAAGAAATTAACAAACTCCATTGTTCCTTCACATCAGAGTTCTTGGATGTGATAGTTCTTAAATCCCTGGCAAAGCCTAATTAAAGATCTGAGGATCTCTGTTCTTTCCATTAGGACAGCATGGAATCCCTTCAAGCGATTTTCTTAGGTCAGCATCATTATTTGAGATGCCAGAAAAACTGATGAAATTTCCAACCGCTAAACTGGTTCCTTGTTCGAGACAGAAGATAAAAGGTAAAGTCAGAAAAAATATTAGTTATGCTGGAGAAAGTTTTGAGATTGGAAATTGTAAGAAATGTAAAGAGTACCGTGAGTTGCTTTCTTTTCTTATATCCCCTTTCTCAAATTCATTTTAGTAAACAAAAATTAATAACAATAACAAAATCCAATTAAAACACTAGAGTTGTCAGAAAACACCCTTAAAAGTTCCAGTTTCATTCAAAGATAGGATATCTAGAACTTTAATTTTCCAAACATCCATCAATAAAATAGAAAAGCTAATATTATGTCTTCTGTTTATTGTCAAATAGATAATACTATGTCTTGTATTCCTTCATTTAAAAATCAGGCAAAGAAAGTCAGCAATGATCATCTTATCCTCATTATGTCAAAATAGCATTTTAGGAATCCTGCCCATAATGAAGACCCTAAACACACAGAAACTGAATAACAGAGAAGGAAAATTTGCAGAGTTCCCTAAAACATAGCCTATGATCTTGGTTCTAGGGGGCCTGGATTTCAGAATGTTAAGAACAAGTTCACCACAGCAAGCCTGTGACATCTAAAACTGCAGAACTGCATTGGAGGCTAGAAGGTTTCCTGGAAAAAGAGAACAGTCTGATTACAAAACCCACCTCAACTGCTTCTGGCAAGAAAGGACAGCAGTAAAAACTATATAAAACCAAGAACAAGTCCATATTTGACAACTCACGCCCATCAAGATAGTGATGTCAGGCATAATAAAATATTTTGGCAAGATTGAAATGTGCACCTGTGGGAACCTGGAAAGATTTGACAGATTTTTGTTTTCCCAGTCCTTTATCAGCAAGGTAATTATAGCAACGGTACAACTGACTCTGAGCTTTAGAAAAAGGCAATTGGCTGGATGACACTAAGATGCAGCTCCCCTGGGCCTGGGAAAGAAAAAATGACAGTAAAGCTTACACATAAAGAATATTCTGAGTACAGTATAACAATGAGCCAGATAGCATAGCTAGATGAGAAAGAGGTATATTCCACAGACATATGGGTGAGACAAGCCTAAAGAGGACACACACCACAGACAACATAGACACACATACCTATCAGTGCATGCACACGTACACATGTTCAAGCATGCATGCATGCATGTGTATCTCCAGAGTCTAAAGAACTTTGGTCTTATTACACTCAGAACTGCTTTTCCCCAGAGCAGACTGTACCTTCGTCACAGCTATAATTGTACACCGCCACCGCAGACCTTTCCACCAGATTTTCATCATGATGCCAGCTCACTGCCATTTTTCCCATGCCAAAATAAGGTTCCTCTTTTAGGTATGGCATTTTCTGAGGATCCATGAAATTCAGCAAAGTTACGTTGTATGCTGCTCTGCTCTTAATGTCCACTTCATCTTGTCCATCATAGGATGACCCCATGCCAACCCTGGGGAAATCTGCAGACATACACACTGGCACAGCATCCTCATTAGCCTTCTCTTTGGAAGCGAGTTCTTCCAAAGCCTGGATGGTTTCTACCTGCAGGTAATCATTGAGCTTTAGGAAGGTTTGACAAGCAGCAGCTATTTCAGCTTCAGTGTATTTGATGTTAGAACCCTTCACCGGCCAGGGTACCGTAAAGAGCCTGGTGTTCAGGTACTTGTATGTGCAGCCTGGATCACCAATGAGGATGCGAGATACCGGAGTGAGTACATCTTTGCCTTGGATCCTAACCAGGTCCCGAAATAAGCAGCCATGCTTGTGCAGTGTAAGAAAGGCTTCTTGAACCTCTTTATGGAGCTCCTCAGATATGCTGCCGGCTTCTCGGAGAATTAGTTTAGGATATTTCAGCTGCCACTAAAACAAAACCAAAGCAAAAATATGTTTATGGATAGCTATAATTTTATTATTTCTAAAGGTTTGCTTCTTTATAAGCTTTGGGGAAGTAGAGGGAGATACCAGATGGCATTTCTAAACAGAATTAATCTTTCTCTAACCTAAAATAAAAGATTAAATAAGACAACGTTTAAAACTTTTCAGACATGATTTTTCAAGTTGAATTTCAAATTTTAAACCTATTAATAAGTTTAATATGACAAAATAATAAAAATAAATTGAGCTCAATCACCCAGGCTTCCTCTGAGACCATTTTCTCCATCCTCAATCTCTCTTTCAGTCCTTTGGTCCTCCAGAAAACACCATTTTATTAGTTAAATGCTTATCATTGATTTATTTAATGTTTACTATGTGCTAGATATTATTCTAGATGAGTTATACACATATTATCTCAGTTTTTACAATTTTAGGCATACTTTTATTATCTCCAGTTTATACAAGTGACTACTAAAGCAGAGAGAGATTTGGGAAGAACTAGATGTCCATTTGCAGAAACCATTAACAAAAATCAACACAAATAGATCAAAGATTTGAATATAAAGCCTCAAACTATACATCTACTGGTAGAAAACCTAGAGGAAATTCTTGAAGACACTGGAGTAGGCAAAGATGTCTTAAATAAGACACCTAAAGGACAGGCAATAATCCCAAAAGTAGACAAGTGGGATTACATAAAGCTAAAAAGCTTCTTTACAACAAAGGAAACAACAATTAGAGTGAAAAGACAACCCTCAGAATGGGAGAAAATATTTACAAATTATCCCTCAGAGAAGGGATTGACAACCAAAATATATAAGAAACTCAAGCAGCTCATCTATTTAAAAAATGAGTAATCCAATTAAGAAATGGGCAAATGAACTGAATAGACAACACTCCAAGGAAGATTTTTAAATGGACAAAAAGCATATGAAAAAAAAATGTTCAAAGTCATTTGTCATAAGGGAAATGCAAGTTAAAACCACAATGAGATATCATTTAACCCCAGTTAGAATGTCTAGGACTGGAGAGAGCAGATGGTGTAGCAGTTACATCATTGGACTCCCATATGGCAGACCGTGGTTTGAGTCCCAGATCCAGTGGCTTGATAATCATGCTGGTTGCGTATGCAAGCAGGCCTAAGATACCAGGAGAAGAAGGGAGGAGAAAGGACTGTGGTGTGGTCATCCTCTTTGGGGGTGATTTCTCACTTTAACTCTCACTGTCTCTGTCTCTCTCTCTCTCTCCAGCAAGGCCACCTGCCCTAAGGTAAAAACCTCTAAACACAAAACAAAACATGGCTAGAATTAAAAAAAAAAAAAGGACAAGGGCTGGTAAAGCTACAGTAAAAAGGGAACCCTCTGATACTGCTGGTGGGAATGGAATTAGTATAACCTCTGTGGGAAATAATATGGACATTCCTCAAAAACCTTCAAATAGGACTACCATATGACTCAATAATCCCACTTCTTGGTAATTATCCAAAGGACAGGAAAGTAATCAGAAAGACACCTGCGCATCCATATTTAGTCAACATTATTCACAATTGCTAAGACATGGAATCAACCTAATTGTCCCAAAACTGATGACTGTGTTGAAAAACTGGTACATATATACTATGAAATATTATTCAAGCAGAGAAGCAATGAGATCCTGTCATTTAATTCAAAGTAGACACATATAGAAGGGATAATGTTAAGTGACGTGAGCCAGAGTTTGAAAGATACACACCCACTCAATTTGTATAGAATGTCTGCACTCTATGGCAAAAGATGAAAAGATCTGAAGATATGATAGAGAGGATAAGTGTAGATAACAGACTCTTTAAGGGAGGAGAGTAGGATGGGGGGTGAGAAGGGCAAAAGTTAGAAACATTTAACAGACAAAAGAATGTGAAATCCTCTTTAAAAAAAGTTCTATAATTTTTGCTTTATAAAAAAATTAAATATAATAATAACAAAAACAACAAAACATGTGTTCAAAGTTACACAGCTGGTAAATAGCAGAGCTGGAATTTGAAGCCACCACCCTCTAGACTCCAACGAGCTACAAAGCATGAGTTCTTAAGTACTAGATTGTACTACCTCTCAATAAATGACAAAACAGCTTCTGCTTCAATTCGCTGAGATGACTCATTTCTCTTTGGAAGTCAGACATAAGGTCCATAAACACAAGAGTATGACAATTGTATTCATGAGTATATAATATTAGTGCCCAGAATGTACTCAGTAATGTTAAATTCATATATGAGCAGATGGATGGATGAATGAGGTGTATCTTTTTTTTAAGAATTATTTACTTATTTAATTCCATTTGCTATTATTATTATTATTATTATTATTTTCATTTGACCTGACAGAGACAGAGAGAGAGAAAGGAAAAGTGAGAAAGCAAGCTGCCAGGTCCAGGACTCGAACCACGGTTGGCCATGTGGGATTTCAGTGCCTTTATCAACCACGCCATATGCTGGCCCCCTAAGTGAGGTATTTCTTGTAGTTCTAAAAAGCTGAAATAATTTTACTGATGTCACCGAAAGAGAAGAGAGTATTATAATTCCCTCTTCCAACTAAGTAATAATATATGGGTTTATTGACACAGTTCAGGACTGCATTAGCTTTTTGGTCACCACTGCAGCTCTTTAGGATTTGACATATGAACTGGTGAAAGGACAGAGTTCCTTGATTCTGTACGATGCAACTTTTTTTAACCAAGCATTTGACTTTTTCATATTCCCCTATGGAGCTGAACCTGATTCATCCCCTCTAGTTTTAGGCCAACTCCTAAACAAAGAAACCAGACATAACCAACATATTAACCTGCCATCTTAATATTGTGCCACACCACAATTTTTACATACCTTCCTTTTATATCTTTATTCAGTTATCACCTTACATGATGAACAGGACAAGACCATTTATTCTTCCATATTTTCATTCAACCTATGTTTCCTGAGCCCCTCCCAAATGCCAGATTTCCAACCTCACAGAGCTTTCTACCAAACCACACAGAGAAAAGTAAATCACAGATTTTCCTAAGTATTAAGACAGAAACAAGCCAGTAGGAAATCTGTCATTAGAGTAGGAAGGACTCTCTACTGAGATAGTATTTCAGGTCAGATCTTCCGGAGAAAAGGGTACCAGCCATGTGACAAGCTAGCGAAAGAGCTTTCCGGGAAGAGAGATCAAAAATGCAAAGGCACTGAGAAAGAGACCAGCCTTTTCTTAGGACAAAAAAAGGCCAGAGTTACTATAGCACAATGACAAAAGCAGAGTGATATATGATAGGATAATGAGAAAGACAGAGGCCATATCACATAGAACCTTGGAGGTCACAGTAAGAAATCTGGAATTGACACCAAGTACATGGCAGGATTTCAAGAAGAAAATATCTTGATTTACCTTTTATAAAAATCACTCTTACTTGTGATACAGGTCAAGGATTGGAAAGAGACAAATAGGAACATGAAAAACCCCATCAGATGTTACTTTAATCATCCAGGAGAAAAGTAATGATAATTTGCCTTAGAGACAGAGATAAATAAGTAGATAAGGGACCAGTAG
Organism: Tupaia belangeri chinensis; assembly: GCF_000334495.1. Lineage (NCBI taxonomy): Eukaryota > Metazoa > Chordata > Mammalia > Scandentia > Tupaiidae > Tupaia > Tupaia belangeri. The sequence continues at coordinate 1,103,690 of NW_006159713.1, read as the reverse complement.
TTGGTCTAATGACTACGTCGCCGAACTACCAGGTAGTCAACCGCGGTTCGAGTCCCGGACCCGGTGGCTTAAACTCACACCAGGCGCATGTGCGTACATGCCCAAGATTCCGAGAGGAGAATGGAGGAGAAGGGATTGCAGCATGACCATCCCCCCTGGGGGGTGATTTCTCGCTTTCTGTCTCTCTGTCTCTCTCTTTCTGGCGAGCACAAGCGCCCTATAGCAAAAATTACTCAAAAATAAATAAATAAGTAAATAAATAAGCAGATAAAATACCTATTAGCTTAGGTAGATCAAAAAGACATGCTCATGGATTAGATGTGAGAAATGAAGAAATAAATTAAAGATGACCTCCAGATTTCTGGGTTGAAAAACTTAGTAAACAATTTACTTTTTGTGAACTAGGACACATGGGACAAAACAGGAAAAGAGTAGGAAAAAATGAAGAGTCCCACTGTGCAGCTGTAGCCACTAAGCTACCTAAGAAATTTCCAGGTAGAAACAGCCAGGGGCAACTGAATGTAAACATCTGGAGCTCAGGCGAAAAAATGGGACTAGGGAACTCTGTGGGAGCTGTCAACACATAGCTGGCTTTTAAAGACCTAGAAATAAATTAAATCACCAGGTAAAACAAGAAAAATACAGAAAGGGGACGGAAGCTAATTCCCAAATTGCAGAAGGCGGCTCCTCAAAAGAGATCAAGTAGAAATACAGCAGAGTATATTAATGTAAAAGACAAAAAAGAAGAGCATTGCAAGAGTATGGAGTAGTTAACTAACTATGTCAACTACCACTGAAAGGTCAAGTAAGATGATCATAGATGACAATGACAAGAGCAATTTGAGCAGAGTGGTGGGGATGGAAGTCAGAGATTAGAGTAGAGATAAAATAAAAGAGAAGGAAGTACAATGGCATGTACACGTGTCTCTCTGAGTAGTTTGGCAGTGAAGGAGAGTTAAAAAATGGAGATATTGATAAAGAGGAATATTACATCAATGAGCAATCTTTCTTCTAATTAATAGGATTACTGATGTAGTGTTTTTTAAATTTTATTTATTATTATTGTTTTAATTTGCTGTAGGGCACATGCAATCACCAAAGAAGACAGAAAGAGAGAGAGAGAAAGCAAGCCACCAGGCCTGTGATTTGAACTGTGATTGGCCAGAAGAAAGTCCAGTACCTTAACCACCATGCCACCTGCTGGCTCCAAGAATAATCTTTAATGACAGAGAACACTATCATACACTTGAGTCTGTCAGTACACTCATGGAAATAATACAATAGATAGAAATGGAAAATTCAGACAAGAGAATGAATAACTCTGGGAGCAAAGTCCTTGAGTGTCTAGAGCAGTAGTCTTCCAAGTGAAATACTGAAAGATTTGTATGGAAATCCATTAGAGCTGGGGGAGAGGGGAAGGAATGGTAGAACTGCTTTATTTCATTTTAACCTAAAAAGAAAGAAATGGAAAGTTTTATTAAAATAGGTATGCACATATAAAGGAAATTCAAAAAGGTTGTGTAAAAATGGAATTAAAATACAGGTCTATTTTGGTGCAGAAAAATTTGAAATCCATGTGTAACTTTTTCATAATATGCATTGTCCATGAACTTTTTAAAGACCCCTCATATGCACATATATTCGCATACATATGCCTAATAGAAGCAGTATCGTAGAATAGACATATCTATTATATCTGTGTATTCATGTGTGTTTTATATAAAATTGCCACTGGTGTGCTGAAGCCTCTTCACACCTACTCATGACAGCCTATTATGTAGATCTCTTTCCATCTGCCGATCCAGTACCAATACATTGGCAGGTTAAAACTGGCCATGGTGAAAGAATTCATATTACAGGGACCAGCAAAAGTTAATGTAATGGTTATGTCGCTGGACTCCCACATAGTCGACTGCGGTTCGCGTCCTGGACTGGGTCACTTAAAACTCACACCAGGCACGTGTGCTTGCATGCCCAAGATCCCGAGAGGAGAATGGAGGAGAAGGGATTGTGGTGTGGCCATCCACCCTGTGGGGTGATTTCTCGCTTTCTGTCTCTCTGTCTCTCTCTGTCTGTCTGGCGAGCCCTATAGCAAAAACCTCTCCAAAATTATTATTATTGTTTTAATTTGCTGTAGGGCACATGCAATCACCAAAGAAGACAGAAAGAGAGAGAGAGAAAGCAAGCCACCAGGCCTGTGATTTGAACTGTGATTGGCCAGAAGAAAGTCCAGTACCTTAACCACCATGCCACCTGCTGGCTCCAAGAATAATCTTTAATGACAGAGAACACTATCATACACTTGAGTCTGTCAGTACACTCATGGAAATAATACAATAGATAGAAATGGAAAATTCAGACAAGAGAATGAATAACTCTGGGAGCAAAGTCCTTGAGTGTCTAGAGCAGTAGTCTTCCAAGTGAAATACTGAAAGATTTGTATGGAAATCCATTAGAGCTGGGGGAGAGGGGAAGGAATGGTAGAACTGCTTTATTTCATTTTAACCTAAAAAGAAAGAAATGGAAAGTTTTATTAAAATAGGTATGCACATATAAAGGAAATTCAAAAAGGTTGTGTAAAAATGGAATTAAAATACAGGTCTATTTTGGTGCAGAAAAATTTGAAATCCATGTGTAACTTTTTCATAATATGCATTGTCCATGAACTTTTTAAAGACCCCTCATATGCACATATATTCGCATACATATGCCTAATAGAAGCAGTATCGTAGAATAGACATATCTATTATATCTGTGTATTCATGTGTGTTTTATATAAAATTGCCACTGGTGTGCTGAAGCCTCTTCACACCTACTCATGACAGCCTATTATGTAGATCTCTTTCCATCTGCCGATCCAGTACCAATACATTGGCAGGTTAAAACTGGCCATGGTGAAAGAATTCATATTACAGGGACCAGCAAAAGTGAATGTAATGGTTATGTCGCTGGACTCCCACATAGTCGACTGCGGTTCGCGTCCTGGACTGGGTCACTTAAAACTCACACCAGGCACGTGTGCTTGCATGCCCAAGATCCCGAGAGGAGAATGGAGGAGAAGGGATTGTGGTGTGGCCATCCACCCTGTGGGGTGATTTCTCGCTTTCTGTCTCTCTGTCTCTCTCTGTCTGTCTGGCGAGCCCTATAGCAAAAACCTCTCCAAAATTAAAAAAAAAAAAATTTTAATTTTAAAAAAATTTAAAAAAAAGAATTCATATTACAGAAATCAGAAACACTAAAATTAAGGCTGATTTTTTTTCCCCAGAGAGCCAGTGTTACATATTAAGTAGGATACAACTCAAAGTTTGTTACTGACCAATATGAGTATTCAATCAAAAACATTTAAATAAGAGAAAAGATATTTTCTGTATTGAAAGGATGGAAGCACAATGTAAATTCAGTTAAGCTGGTAAATCTGATAATAGGCAGGTGAGTAACTTTAAGTATGTTTTTGTTCTGAGAAATTTGTTTTATTTGTTTTAGGGGGTTGTTGGGTTGTTTTCTTTTTTTCTTTTCTTTTTAAGTGGTTGGAAAGGGTATTTCAATTTTCTCAGGGAGGCATAAAGTGAATCGTTAGCGAAGAATCCCTAGCTAAGTCATTAGAACTATTTGTCAAATAGTTCTGGACTCCTCTCCCACCACCCTGCTTTTTGGGCCTAAAATAGGATTACACTTCCCGGCCCCCTCATGATGGATGAAACATATGATTACTTCTGTCCAGTGAGAAATGATGGCTGTCACTTTCAGCCTGGAGCATTTCATTGCCAGTGCAAGATCCTCCAGAATACTCTTCTTCCCTTTGGCACAGTAACCAGCTGGTGGCTGCTTGGGACCCTGAGTTACTTTAATGGGTAGTGACTCTCTGCCAACCCACAAATGATATGTAAAATGAACAAGAAATATTGTTTTGCGAAGCCACAGAGATTTAAGGGTTGTTTGTTATCACAGCACAGTCTAACTTATTCTGACTGATGTAAGTGTAGAAAATAGAAAGTATGCAGGAAGTATAAGGAGGTACACAGAAAAATGAATCAGTCAAGTCTGAAAGTAAGAAAATGACTTTACTAGGTAGGCAATGGGAAGACTGCCCTGCATCTCAGGGTGCCGATCTGAGGTGTGTGATCAAGAATTTAAAGTGACAAAGAGTCGTGTGGCATATACCACTATGAGCTGTCATTGAGACTCTCAGAGATCCATTTAGGATTTATAGTTTCTTGATTTCATTTATCTATCTCAGCTGGAAAACAGAAACAGTAATATTGTGTTGTATTTATGTACAGAGCTCATGAAGAGAGCAACACAACCTCATAAGCAGAGATTGAACATTGCAAAGCCATAAGCAGTAACTCTAATTTAATCATTAAACTGGTTTTCTCTGTACAAGTCCCCAAGGCCTCAAAGCACATCTTACTACCAACAGTGATTAAGAAAGAAATTTCTCTATACTTTCTTAACTGCAGTAATCTTTGAATGGTCTTTAGTATAAAATGTTAAAGAAAAATAGGATCATTCCCAAGCACTTTTTTTCTGAACACACTCCCTCTGGGACTAAGAAAGAGGAAGAATACTAGAAATAACATAACACACATGCATGCTTGAGCACACATCACCAGCTCTTGCTGTTTTTATTAAATATACTCCAAGGCTATATAAGACATATTTAACACAGAGAAATTATAACCCTAAGGACCTGGGAATCCCATATGGTCATATGAATGATTATCACACATGACATTAAAATATCACCCTGCTGTTAAAAGCAGCATTATAGGGGCTAGCAGGTGGCATGGAGGTTAAGGCACTGGATCCCACACAACCAACTCTGTGGTCCAAGTCCCGAACCCACCAGTAGAATGTGTGCATGGGTGCCCAAAATCCCAAGAGAAGACTGGAGGAAAAGGGACAGGATTACAGTGTGGCCATCACCCCCAGGGGATGATTTCTCACTTTCTCTCTATCTCTCTTTCTGGCAAGTGCAAGTATCCCAAAGCAAAAAGGGTCCAGCAATTTAGCATCCCCTTGAGGGCCAGCTCTTCCCCCAAACTCAACAGCTGGCTGGTCCTTCCCATCCTCTAGTTTATGTTCTAGAAGTGTCACTTTCTCAAGGAAATCTTTCCTTAATCTCTACCCCAAATAACAATTGGAGGTGTCCTCTGTTAAAATTTCTCACACACTACTACATACTTTACTACTTATCACTGATCGATTTGTAACTACATATATATTTGAACTATTACTTGTTTACTACTCCTCTAAGAATGTAAGCCCTTACTTAGAAGGAGGCAGAAGCAGTTTTATTCTTTATCATTTCCCCAGAGCTTGGCTCAATGTAACTACTCAAGACTCCTTTCTAAGAACAAAATCTTTAAGACTGATAGGAAGCAAATTATTGATGTCTGCACTGGGAGTAGGAAAGAAGAATGAAGGCAAAGACATGAATGATCTTTGCGGGGTGCTAAAAATGTTTTAAAATTACTGTGACAATGATTGCACAGTTCTGTAAATTTACCAAAAAGCATGGAATTGTACAACTTTAAAATGTGCACTTTATGGCATGTAAATTAGACATACATCCAGCTGATCAATAAACTTTTTTTAAGAGATATTTTTGCTACCTATAGCACGTGTGCTCACCAGCGAAACAGAGAGAGACAGAAAGTGAGAAATCACTCTCCAGGAGGGATGGTCACACCACAATCCCTTCTCCTCCATCCTCCTCTGGGATTCTGGCACACACACAGACACAAGAGCACCCAGCATGAGTTTCAAGCCATTGGGTCTGCACTCAAGCCATAGTCAACCATGTGGAAGTTCAGCGACATAAGCACTACACCATCTGCTGGTCCTGATCAATAAACTTTTAAAAAAGAAGTTTGATATATTTGAATGTATGAAACTTTAAATTTTTTTGAATAAAAAAAGAATCAAACAAACTTTTTTTTAGAGATGTTTTTGCTATAGGGTGCATGCACTCGCCAGAAAGACAGAGGCAGAGAGATAGAAAGTGAGAAATCACCCTCCAGGGGAGATGGACACACTGCAATCCCTTCTCCATTCTCCTCTTAGGATCTTGGGCACGTATGCACACACGCCCGGCATGAGTTTAAGTCACCGGGTCCGGGACTCGAACCAAAGTCAACTACATGGGAGTCCAGTGACATAGCCATTATGCTAACTGCTGGTACCAAAAAAGAATCCAACAAACTTAAAAGGCGAATATTAATTGGGAAAAAAAATTCTTGCAATCTGTATGGCAGAAATGAACTTCACACTGTTAATATATAGCCACTATAAATTTAAATATATATGTATAAAACTGTGCATACATACACACATATATCTCAATAGAAGAATTTATCCATAAATTAATAAGAAGTTTCTTGGGCCAGTTAGTGTGATGGTGGTTAAGGCAGCTAGAATTCACATGGCCAAAGGTGCAGTGTGAGTGTCAGATCCACTGGCTTAAATATTTTCCAGGCATGTGTATATGCCAGGCTCAAAATCCAGAAAAAGAAAAAATGGAGAAGAGCAGATTGTGGTGTGGCCATTGCACTAGGAGGTGCTTATTCACTTTTCCTCTCTCTCTTCTCTCTCTCTATGTTGAATACATGTGCCCTATAGTAAGTTGAAAATAAAATTGAAAAGCCTCTTAAGGGGCCAGCAGGTAGTATGGTGGTGAAGGTGCTTGACCCCCACATCGTCAACCATGGTTCAAGTCCCCAACCCACAGGCTTGAAAGTCATGCCAGGTACATGTGTATGAGTGCCCAAAATCCTAAGAGGAGAATGGAGGAGAAAGAACTGCATGGTCATCCCTCCTCGGGTGGAGGAGGGGTAATCTTTCACTTACCCTTTCTCTCTCTGCCTCTCTCCGGTAAGAGCATGTGCCCTATGGCAAAACCTAACCGAAAAATAAAAAGCTTCTTAATATACAGAAAAAAAATATTAACTACACTAAAGTCAGAAAAAATACAAATTAATGTAATTATACTTAGTTTAGTCCTTGCCTATCAAATTTGCAAAAAGGGAATTTTTTAACAGTAATATTCACTGTTGATGAGGATAAAATTAAATATTCTGGTCACATGCAACTAGAAATGCAAATTACATACCCTACTTAAGGCCAATTGGACAAGATCTGTCAGAACCTGACTATGTTTATATCTTTTCCATAAGTTATTCTCTTTCTAAGAATTTTTTATAAGGAAATCATATAAATACACCAAGATTATAAGGATATTTATACTGTTATTTATACCTAAAAACCGAGAACTACCAAAAAGCCCAATAGAAGATTAGAAGAAGAACTTGTGCGAACACATGATGGAATATTAAAGTAAAAAAACTAGAATTTTGATACGATTTTATGAAAATAATAAGTAACAAATTATGGTCATACAAGAAACTAGTAACAAGATGGTTACATAAGAAGATTTATTTTTCATAAGAAGAAAAAAGTGTGAGTCAGTTGGTGGCTTGATGGTTAAGAAAGCTGGATTCCATGTGGCTGACTTTGTGCTTTAAATCCCAGGCCCAGTGGCTTGAAAATCATACCGAACATAGATGCATATGTGTCCAAAATCCCCAAAATAGAGAGAAATGGAGAAGTGATTATGATGTGATCATTTCCTATGGTGAGGGAAGGGGAGGTGTTTTCTCACCCCCCAACCCTTTTCTCTGTCATGCAATCATGTTCTCTGGCAAAATTAAAATAGGAAAAAATGTGTGTGTGTGTGTGTGTGTCTGTGTGTGTGTGTGTGTGTGTGTTTTAAATACTCACTGTAAAAAGGGCCTGAAGAAAAATACAGTCAAAAGTTTATGATGGTTGGGAACCAGCAGTTAGCGTAATGGCTATGTCGCTGGACTCCCACGTAGTCGACCGCAGTTCGCGTCCCGGACCCGGTGGTTTAAAACTCACGCCGGGCGCATGTGCGTGTGTGCCCAAGATCCAGAGAGGAGAATGGAGAAGTGATTGCGGCGTGACCATCCCCCTTGGCGGGTGATTTCTCACTTTCTGTCTCTCTCTGTCTGTCTGGCGAGCATACGCACCCTATAGCGAAAACCTCTCAAAAAAAAAAAAAAAAAAAGTGGATGATGGTTGGGCCAGCCAGTAGCATGGTGGTTAAAGTAACTGATTCTAGACCTTCTGGATCCCACGTGGTTTACTACGAGGTTCAAGTCCTGAACCCAATGACGTGGAAAGCACGCCAGGCACATGTGCATGTGTGCCCAAAATCCTGAAAGGAGAATGGAAGAAAAGGGATTGCAGCATGGCCATCCCTGCTGGAGGATAATTTCTTGCTTTCTTTCTCCCCCCCATCCACTCCACTGGTCTCCCTCCAGTGAATACACATACCCTACTGCAAATTTTTTTTTTTTAAGTTTATGGTGGTTATCTCTGAGAAGTGTACATGGCATAACTTTCATTTTCTTCTCTAGACAGTTCTATTATTTTCAAATTTTCCAAAATAAATGTAAAATAATCCTTTAATCAGAAAAATCAGGGAAAAACTGTTCCACTCAAAAAAATTTAATTTTCATGACATTTCTTATATTTTCTAGAATATTCTTTTGGATTACCTCAGTCACCAAAAAATCTTCAATAGACCTTCTGGATAGTATTTAAATCTGACTTGGACTTATTGCTCAATGCTCTAGGAAATTTTTATTTTACCACAATAAAAACAAATATTAATAACTGACTAATTTTGCCACTATCTCAAAGAAAATGTGAGAGAAAAATGTTCAACCTAAATGCCCCTTTTTATTATTTATGAAGTAATTAGGGTACCTGACACATAAAGGTACTATGTACTGTTTATTAAATTTTCCTTTTAAGAAAAGAGCAGGTAACTTTGGGAAAAAAAAAAACTGAATGTTAAATAATTTAATATTAATTCATCCTGTCAAACAAATAAGTTCTCTTTCCATTTTGGACAGGTACATGTACAGCATCAGATATCACACAATAATTTGCAGCAGCTGTTGGCAGACTTTCAAATATGTCAGTAGAAATTTTTTTCGTTTAATCTCATTAAAGTTTTCCAGAGAGTATACAGTCATGGAAGTATACTAGTAGTTGTCTGGTCACATACTATATTTCTTGAGATCTACAAATGATTCTGTGACTTAAATGACAATTATACAGTTTAATAAGTATTTGGGGAAGGTATTTTAGATATAAAGTGCCAACATGCCAAGCTCTTATCAATGACTGAACGTGGTGGAATGCTAGGCTCTCTGGGGATTAGGCTTTATTTTCTGCCTATTTTAAACCATTATATTTCCCTCACATCTCAAGAATCCTTTCCACATGCTTCTGAAAAGATTTCATCATACAGAGAAGTCAGATACAGTGTCAAATGAATAAGATACCAATTTACTGGAGGCTCACTTAAATGAAGCCCAGTGGAACTCAACCTTCGGTAGAGAGAGTGAAGCAAAATTAAAAATCTTCAAGTGCCTTGAGAAATGCCCTTCGCTTAAAAGCGTTAGGGCACTCTAATTTCAGGAGAGTATATTTCTAATCTGGATGTTAATAGATTTTGCTGGTAACACTTTCTCTTTTGTACTCCACAGCAATTTGTACCCAGTCATATTAATTTTTGTTGTGAAATGCTTGCAACTTGGCAGTCATCCCAAGACTAATGGGTAAACTGCTTTGGCCCAGTCTCCAACTGTATACGGCTGAGCAATGCCCCAATGGAGGCACATTTCTGAAGTCACCGCTCAGGCCCTGCTACATACAGCCATCACAACAGTCTTACCACAACGTGCTTTGCTGCAAAGTGACACAAAGGTATTTGCTCACTCAACAGTTCATATTATTTTATTTAACATTTATCAAATCCTGTTATGCTTTAAGCATAAATACCATAATAGAAACAAGATAGTTCCTGTTTTACAGCATCTCATAGTTTCATTGTACAGACAGAAATGGAAACCGGTAGAGAAAGGTCACAATAAAAGTATAAATTACCGTTGTAAGAGCAGAGCATAATTAAGAAGGGAAATCTGGAATATCTGCCTTTATCAAATACATATTTATAAAGCACATACTATTTGCAAAACAGTGGGAGCTGGGAAGATAGAAGAGAGCAAAGTGTATATACGCTCTGTAGGTGTTCCTG
>NW_006159713.1:1080180-1093305 GCF_000334495.1 Tupaia belangeri chinensis | reverse complement strand
CTGATAAGGAGGCAAACAATAAACAAATAAGTAAAGTGTACAATATGTTCAGCGGTGAGAGTGTTATGGAGAAAAGTAAAGGCAAATAAGTAGGGTAGGGAGTGCTGGAACCAGCGATGCTATTTTACATAGGGTGTTCTGATAAGGCGACACGGGAGCAGAAGAACACAGGAAATAAGGATGCAAGCCCTGCAGATACCTGGCAGGGAGAGAGTTCCAGGCTGAGGGAACATTCAGTGCAAAGGCCTTGGGGCAGGAGTGTGCTTGGTTTCTTCCAGGAAAAGTAATAATGCCAGAGTGAGAAGAAGAAGGTGGTGAGGGGGAGGGGAGAAACAGGAAACGAGGTGAGGGAAGCAGGCAGGAGCCAGAACAGGTAGTGCTTTGTAGGTGAATGTTAGGTCCTAGGCTTTTACTCTGAACAAGAGGAGAAGCTGCTGAAGGGCTTTGGGCAAGAAAGTGGAATGAGCTGATTTATGATTTTTAAAAGATGGCTCTGAATACGGATGCTGTGTTAAAACTTGCCCCTGCACCAGGGGAAAGGTGGAGGGAAGCAGTTAGGAGAGGGTGGTAGCTTTGGCTGTGGTGTAAGCAGCAAAGGCAGTGAGAAGTGATCAGATTTTTAATACACTTTAGTACAAGTGGGATTTCCTGGTACCATTGCAGAATATGTAGTATTGAAGTCAGGTTCTTAAGGGTAAAGAGAAGGGAATTAGACAGAAAAGGGGAGAAGAGTATGAGTAGGCACAATGGCATGAGAGGAAAAAGGGTCACAGCAGAGTCAGAGTGGAGCAAGAAACTGTGACAGGAGTTTAAGGCTAGGGACTATGCCGGGCCATGGGTAGCAATTAGACCAAAGAGGTAGTCTGGAATCATTTATCAATGGCCTTATAGAATGTATATGCTGAGAAATTTTAACTTAACCTTGGAAGCACGTAAAACTCAACAAAAATGATAAAATAAGTAGGCACAAGTCAGACATATTTATAGGAATACCTTTTTGATGGCATTGGGGAGGGCATAAGAAATGCCAAATGAGGACGTTAAAACTGTGCAGGTGAGGGACCAGCAGTTAGCGTAATGGCTATGTCGCTGGACTCCCACGTAGTCGGCCGCGGTTCGCGTCCCGGACCCGGTGGCTTAAACTCACGCCGGGCGCGCGTGCGTGCGTGCCCAAGATCCTGAGAGGAGAATGGAGGATAAGGGATTGCGGTGTGGCCATCCCCCCGGGGGTGATTTCTCACTTTCTGTCTCTCTGTCTCTCTCTCTCTCTGTCTCTCTCTCTCTCTGTCTCTCTCTCTCTCTGTCTCTCTCTCTCTCTGTCTCTCTCTCTCTCTGTCTCTCTCTCTCTCTGTCTCTCTCTCTCTCTGTCTCTCTCTCTCTCTGTCTCTCTCTCTCTCTGTCTCTCTCTCTCTCTGTCTCTCTCTCTCTCTGTCTCTCTCTCTCTCTGTCTCTCTCTCTCTCTGTCTCTCTCTCTCTCTGTCTCTCTCTCTCTCTGTCTCTCTCTCTCTCTGTCTCTCTCTCTCTCTGTCTCTCTCTCTCTCTGTCTCTCTCTCTCTCTGTCTCTCTCTCTCTCTGTCTGACTGGCAAGCGCACGCGCCCTATAGCAAAAACTTCTCCAAAAAAAAACTGTGCAGGTAAAAGGCAATCAGTGTGGGCCTGAACCATGACAGTGTCAGGGGGACTGCAAAAGAAAAAATGATTTGAGAGATTATAAAGAGGTAAAACTATCACAGCCTGGTGACAGAATGAGGAACGAAAGCAATGGGCAGACATTGATGACGACAAGGTTTCTAATCCGAAGAACAGAACAAGGGGAAGGTTTCTCTAGTGAGAGAAGAGAATGAAGTCTTGTAAAAACGGATCCTTACTAAAATGTAAGTCCTAGCCTGTCACTGTTGTGCTAAAACCCTCTCATGCCTCCTTAACTCGCTCAGAGTCAGGGCCAACCTTCTTATTGATTAGACTGCAAGTTCCTGTACAACTGGGTCTACTACTCTTTGATCTCATCTCCCTAACTCCCTCACACCTCCAGATACATCGGCCTCAGGGGCTTGTTCCTTTCAAACTTTCCTCAGAGGCTTTGCTATTCCCTGGGCTCAGAACATTCTCCCAACTATCTACACGGCTTGTTCCTATACCTCTATGAGGTTTGGGTGCTCATACACACCACCCACCCTACAAAAAAAAAAAAAAAATACTCAAAGATTCCTATCTTTTTGTCAGTTTTCACAACTTCATCCCTAATGCCTCCAACATTACCTGGCACAGAGTGAAAGATCTAAGCAGATCCACTCAATAAAGTAAGTAAATAAGTGAATCATGTTGAGTTTGATGTACATCTGTAAGCCTTTAAGTAGAGCCACCCAGGAGGAGTTGGTATTGAAGCAGAGGAGGTCACAAGGGATCAAGACAGATGAGGACCGGGGGACTAGCTATTAGCGTAATGGCTATGTCACAGGACTCCCATGTAGTCGACCGCAGTTCAAATCCCAGACCCGGTGGCTTAAACTCACACCGGGCACGTGTGCGTGTGTGCCCAAGATCCCGAGAGGAGAATGGAGGAGGAGGGATTGCGGCATGGCCAACTCCCTGGGGGGTGATTTCTCGCTTTCTATCTCTCTGTTTCTCTCTGTCTTTCTGGCAAGCGCACGCGCCCTATAGCAAAAACCTCTCCAAAAAAAAAGACAGATGAGGACCATGGGGATACAAGCACAGCAATCTCAGAAGGTGCTAGAACTACAAGGGAAGAGGGAAGCAGTATGGCATTTGAAAGTACAGACAGCCAGGCTCAAATCCTGGTCCTGACACTTTCTGCTTACAAATCTTGAACAAACTTTATAATCCTCCCTATGCCTCGGTTTCCTCACATTTAAAACAAAGTTTAATAATATCTGCCAAAGAGGATGAAGGTAAGACTTAAAGGAGCTTACACACTCAATGCTCTTTAAAACAGTGCCAGAACAACCTGGCACATGGAATGCCCAGAGTAAGAGGAAGCCGAGGAGAATAGCATTTTCTCTGGATAAGAGGGGTAGCATTCACATATCTGGAAGCCAGAGTTTGCTTTGTGACTTGTATAAATTCCTCGTTCTCTTGTGTTCCAACATGAGCCAACAGAGAGAAGGCGGCTCTCTGCTTTTCTGCTTTGAGCTTTTTGCTGTTTTCTTGTTTTATTCCTCTATGGTCTTATCAAAAACAAAACAAAACAAAACTGCAGAACTTCTCTGAAGGAGCTCTGAATTGCGGCATGGAATGCAGAGAGGTGTGCAGTATAGCTAAAAGAGCACAGGCCTTCAGAATCAGTCAAACATGGGCTAGAACTCTAGCTCTGCCACTCAGATAAGTAACTTAGTCTCTCCTGATTTCTTTCTTTCTTTTTTTAAGTTTATTTATCCGTTTCCTTCCTCTATGAGAAAAAATGACAGAATGAGACAGACATCCCCAATAGGGTCCTGATGCCACTACCCCCAGCCTCTAGCAGCGTTGGCCCATACTCAAGGAGGTTGCCATCTCCACAGCCTCACAGAGTGTCAGGTATTAATACTGTGACACCCTCTGTCCCCTTTTCCTGATTTATAAATCAGGAATAATACCTACGTCAAAGACCTTAAGCCTAAAGAATACTAGCTGCTGACTACATATTCACAGAATAAATTAAGGAGGTTGTTGTGAAGAGTCAATGTGACAGCATTCATAAAACATAAATATTTACAGTTTCCAGCACACTGTAAGATCAACAGACGTACCAAACGCAGATGATCGTGATGGTGCAATGGTAACGAAGCACTCTGTGATGATGAAGCTACATGGGAAGGTCCTGGGTTCGCATCCTGAAGTCTCCCTGAACACCCTGGGGGTGAGTATACACACCCGTGATTCTGGCTGGCTGAGGCTGGGGATATAGGGTGAGTCATGGCATCAAGACCCTGCTAGGGATGCCTCCCCTCTTTCTCTCTCTCTTCCTCCCTCATTAGAAATAAGTAAACTTAAGAAAAGAAGCAAAAACAGACCAACATGAAAGCTGGATAAAGTCTTGTTTTTTTGACTGGCAGCTAGAACAGCATTCCTGTGGTGAGGGCCTTTTTTAAAGAACTCAGTGTCAGATCTGAACTTTCTATTTATTCATGTCATTAAAAAGTATTTTCCCTTCATCTTTTAAAGAGAATAGGTTTACTTTTACTAAGGTTTTATTGAAGTGCTAAGCCTTATTAGAAGGTACACTTAAGTGATTAGATATCGGTATCAGGGCTTGTTGTGGGTCTTGGAAAGATAAAAGAGAAGCCTGATAGTTGTTCTGTTTGCATTTGGGTTTCCTTTTATCCTCAGTGTATGGCTGGTTCAGAGCACAGTGGGCTGATAACCTTTGCATTTAATTCTTCATGTACTACTTTCACAGTACAAAAGCTGAAATGGCTCAGCAGCTGCTTTCTAACAATGCGTAGAATCATGTACCAGAAGGTTTATATCTATAAAAATATTAGGAAGCACTGCAGAACTGATTGCATTTTGTGGGTTTATCTGTTTTAAGGGTACTTTAAAAGTTATTTTTACCCTACTTGCAAAAGAATACACATTCATTGCAAATAATTTGGGAAATTAGAGAAGCTCAAAGGAGAAGACCTATCTCTATGGGATAGATATAACATTTCTGTATATGCCCTTCAAATCTTCCAGATGCCACCTCCCTGGTGAGGTATTTGTGTGTGTCAAACAAAAGTCAAAATACACTAAACTCAATATTATATAATCAGTGTTTTTAATTAACTGAGGCATGCATTTATTGATTTTGGTGCCTGATGCCTAGTAGGTGCCTTATTTGTTGGCTTAGTACTTTTCACTTAGTGTTCGCTTTTCCAAGCATTTACACCAACTAATAAAGCACCTGCTTATTAGGCACCAGGTACCGAAAAAGTAGAGGATGAAGGAAAACATAAAAAAAATTGTTAAAGTCAAATGAGGTAAGTGCCAATAAAGATACATTGGGCTGTCGGGCAAGTCATGATTCATTTCTGCACAGAAAAATACGCCATGATTTTCCTGATGACCTAAAGATAAAGTACAAATCAGGGAGAGAAATAACTCTCTGGGTGAGAGATATGCCTGGGACATTTTTTTTTTCTTTTTCTTTTTTTTTAAATATACTTTAAGGGCACATGTGCTGACTGGAGAAACACAGATAGAAAGCGAGAAATCACCCTCCCCAGGGGGGATGACTATGCCACAATCCTTTCTCCTCCGTTCTCCTCTCGGGATTTTGGGCACACAGGCACATGTGCCCAGCATGAGTTTCAAGCCACCGGGTCCAGGACTCTAACTGTGATTGACTACATGGGAATCCAGATGTAGCCATTACGCCATCTGCTGGTCCTAATACCCAGGACACTTTTTATAGGCAATGACACATGAACTCTACTAGGTAACACAGGAATTCACTAAGGAAATATGAAACACAGGTAATAAAGAGGCACATGTGAGCAAAGGATATGGCAAGAAAGCCCCAATATGAACATGAACAACCAGTTTGCGGTATCACAAAAACCCCATTTGGTTAAAAAAGATGAAAGAGGGAGACTGAAAATGCAAGAGGCAGGTAATGAACAACCACTATAACTAACATGCTCAGATTTATGTCATGATTAGTAAAAATAAATAAATAAATAAAAATACTATAGCTTCAAGGATTAAGAGTAGGGCCAGCTATGGTGGTTAAGGCAGTAGACTCATGGTCAACCATAGTTCAGGCCCAGACCTGACAGCTTGCTTTCTCACTTTCCCTCTCTCTTTCTTTCCCTCTCCCACTCTCTCTCTCTTTCTCCATCTCTCTATGCTAAGCACATGTGCCCTATACTAAATTTAAAAATAGTAATAATAACTAAAATTAAATGAATAATTCTTAAAAAAAAAAAAAGGAGGGGGGCAAAGAGTAAAACCAGAGCAACAGAGCAATCCATAAGAGGATTGATAAGGTGAAAAACAGTAGAGACTGAGAATGAGATGAGAGACAATGTCCTAGCAATGATAATGAACTAGAAGTTAAGAGACCTGGGTTCCAGGTGGGTAAACTCCTTTCTTCTCTTCCTTCCTTGGTTTTTGAAAGGCTGCTATGTAAAAGCAGATGATAGAGATACAAAGATAATATGGCCCCAATTCCTATTCCTCAAGAGCTTACATTCTGGTAGGATAGAAGAGTTGAAAATTTAATTATTTGTATTTGCCTAGCATGCTTACTCCTCCTTCTTTGGGAACAGGACTTCAATCTTCTCCTAAGAAAACCATCCATTTCTGACTCACATAATCCCTGGAATTTGAGTGGGAATGTTCCCACTTCAAGATTGGGTGCATGAAATAGGCCAAGCAAACAGGAAATCTCACTCTCCAGGTATAAGGACTGGTTTAGGTACAGGTATATACTCTAACCAGGTCAAGATCACTCAATAAAGACTCTAAGAGAACCAGCAAAAAAGAAACACAATCTTCTTCTAAGATCCCAGATGCCGAAGACCACATACCCCTTGGGGTGTCAGAGTCCTTCCATGATATCAAGTCAGAGCTTATTTTTTTTTTGAAGTCACAGAGGCAAAGTCAAGTCAAGATACCGAAAATAGAGATCAGCTGACATCTTTTGAGAAGCTGGATTTGATCACAAATTACGAAACGTTTAAGTTCAGTGAATTCCCCCCACTTTTTTGGTTTTTTCTTTGTCAGAGTGGGTTTTATTTGGGTTTTTATCATTAGTAATTTAAAGAGTGCTGACTAATTATGAGAGAGAAACAGAATCCTACAATTGCAACACAATCTGATAAGTGGTGTAGTTATTTATGAGGTACAAGTAGGACAGAAAGCACAGCCAACTTGACTTGTAGATAAGGTAACACGGAAATTTTCACAAAGGAGGTGATGCAAATTGAACTCTTGAAGAATTAGCCATCTGACAATGAGAGAAGAACAAAAGGATACTCTATCTAGAACAAACAATATGAGCAGAGGCTAGGAAGTGGAGAAGAGAATGGAATGCTTGGAAAAGTAAACAGTCCACTAAGTAAAAGTACTAGGTGCACAGCAAAAGCAAAGTGTGACAGATTGTCTCTGCTCTGTAGGCAACAAGGAGTCACTGGGTCTTCAAATCAGACTTTCTACCTCTCATTTAACAATTCTGGACCAGTGTCCTACTAGATAAAATAAAGTAGGTTAGAATACGTCACCACAAATTGATAAAAAAAAAAAATTTAAAAAAACTTAAAAGTACCTTACCTGCTGATAGAATTCATCATCTTTGGGGGTCAGATAAGGAAGCCAAGTGTCTTCAAGCTCTTCAAGAAGCCTCAATTTCTGTTTTAAAAAAAATTATTATTATGTTACAACTGAATATAAGAGGATCCCAATTGTAAGACAATCTCTTATTTTTTCAGTATAAGAATACAAAAAAAAAAAATCAGCCAGCTTAAATGTATAAACTTTTACATACAGAAATTGGTAAAATGCCCATTATAAAATTATTAAATTACACTCATTTTAAATTATACATTGTATGACGCATTCATTTAGAAATAATGATTTTATTCACTCTCACATTTTAAGAGACAATCTGATTCACTCATTGAATGTTTTAGCACTGGGATCTTTTTTATCCCTAGAGTCACTTTTTGAATCTTCAGTATAGTTTTCCAGGGCAAATCTTCCCACATTCATAATCTCCTTGAGACATGGTAGTTTGCAAATCCTTTTGTGATACTATCACTGGAAATACCAAACCAAGCTGTGAGTATCCATGTGCGTAACCTCAGGACACAGGGAATATTTATGTATCCTGTAAACAATTATTGAGAACTTTGCCACTTACAGTATTGCTTTTATTTTTTTTAAGAGAGATTTTTTTGCTATCGGGTGCATGCGCTCACTGGAGAGACAGAGAAATAGAGATACAGAAAGCGAGAAATAACCCCCTGATGGCCACACCCTGCAATCCCTTCTCCTCCAATCTCCTCTTGGGATTTTCAGCACTCACGCACATGCACCTGGCATGAGTTTTAAGCTGTCAGGTCCCCAACTGGAGCTGCAGTCAACTACATGAGAGTCTAGTGATGTAACCATTACATCATCAGCTAGTCCCCAGTATTGCTTTCTTAAAGTGATCTTTCATCTCTACAATAATTACTAGCTCTGAGTTAAGTACCTTTGCTTCTTTTCTTTTCCAATTTTATGAACTAACCTTTTTACCGTCCGAGGCTCTTTCAGGAGATTATGTTGTCCCCCAAAGACAACTGTGCAGTTCAAATGAAGTAATGGAGAGAGTATCCCATACTATAAAATATCTTTAAATGAAGCAAATACATGTAATACATGTAAGGGGACTCCCTTCTGAGAGCTTTTGGCCAAGAATACCTGACTTTATGTCAAGCACATATAGAGTTTGTATTTATGCATGGTATGTAAGTGGCATATGTGCATACACAGACACACATACACAGAGACATGTATATTCTAAAGAAATTACTTATAAGAAAAAATACCAAAAGTCAATTAGTTTCAAATAAAACTACAATACAACACACCATCAGAGTGCTGGACCCGGTCAGCCAGTAAGTCACCTTTCTAAGAACGGAAACACAGTGCTCCTTGATCTAGGCCAGCACGGCCTCCTCACATAGTACATGGTTGGGTAACTACAAACTGGGCTTCAGCTCCAGCCTGCTCCAATGGCCACTGTTTTTACATAGCACACAACCAATTCAACCAAACATGGCGGCCTTCACCACCTTCGCTTATTTTCTCCCACCCCAGGAGAGCAGCCTTTTCTTACAAACCCTTTATAGTCAGAAATGTACAGAGCCGAAACCCTTTTCTGTAGAACTGAAGTTCTTTCTGGATCTTTTGTATCATTATCCAAAGTGAACAAAGAAAAAGATTGTAGAAATAGAGCAACTAGTCAACCTAGGAGAGAAAAAAACAGTAAATTCAACTCTCTTTGCTTTTCTTCTTTTTTTTTAATTGTCAGAGAGCATATTAACTCACCAGAGAGAGAGAGAGAGAGAGAGAGAATCCCACAATGGATTGTGGTCATGCCATAATCCCTTCTCCTCCATTTCTCTATCCAGTCGAGCTTTTGGACACAAAAACACATGTGTCCAGTAAGTTTTTCAAGCTGCTGGAGCCGGGATTTGAAACACAGTCAGCCATGTGGGACTCAGCTCTCTATACCAGTAGGATAAAGTGTAGACCTAGTAAATTCTACTCATGCATAAATCTAGTCTATTTATTTAATTAAATCTTTTGTTTTAACAATAGGTATTTTCTCATTTGTAATGAAAAGACCAACTTTCCAGTTAAACTATGAACAGTTTTTCTTTCCTAAGGACCTATAATACTAACATAACACAAACCATTATGTATAATTCACAAACCAGTTTGAATAATTCACTAATTAATTGGTTTCATCTGTTTTCAGTATTAGTCATTATTTGGGGCATAAAATGACTAGTGATATTCCTATGCATATACTTGCACATTAATGTACTCTAACAAATTTAATACAAAATTTATACCTCAATTTTTATTTCAAGTTCAGGAAATCTTATATGTTCCTACCAATGTTTTACTATTGATAATTCTTATCTTCATAGATGGTAAGTGCCAGAAAATTTACAGATGCCAAAAAAAACTTTTAAACCTTAAACAATTAAAATGTGCATTTTTATCTCAAACTTCAAAATTAAAATAGTATCATCAAATTGTGGATAAGACCCTGGACTCCCACATGGTCAACCTCGGTTGGAGTCCTGGATCCAGTGGCTTGAAACTGATGCCAAGTGCATGTGAGCGCATGCCCAAAATCCTGAGAGGTACACGGAGGAGAAGAAATTGTACCATGGCCATACTCCTGGGGGGTGATTTCTTACTTTCTCTCTGTCTCTCCAGCAAATGCAAACACCAAGTAGCAAAAAAATCCTCTTAAAAAAAAAAAAAGAATATTATCATCACTTTGAAACTGTAATGTAAGAGATATAGAAAAAAAATCTTCAAGAGATACAAAATTTTTTTAATTGGTTTGGGTCCCAGACCTGGTGGCTTAAACTCACGCCGGGTGCATGTGCGTGTGCGTGTGCATGTATGTGTGCGTGTGTGCCCAGGATCCCGAAAGGAGAATGGAGGAGAAGGGATTGTGGCCTGGTCATTCCCCCCTGGGGCAGGTAGGTGATTTCTTGCTTTCTGTCTCTGTCTCATTGGTGAGCACATGCACCCTATAGCAAAAAAAGAAAGAAAGAAAGAAAGAAAGAAAGAAAGAAAGAAAGAAAGAAAGAAAGAAAGAAGAAAGAAAGAAAGAAAGAAAGAAAGAAAGAAAGAGGTAAATGCCTACATGTCAGCATATATCTATATAAAAATTTGTACATGATTGTTCACAATAGCTTTATTTGTAACTGCTAAAAATTGGAAACAACCCACAAGTCCATCAACCAATTAAGTACTATGGAATTTTTGATGTTATAGCCAATGAAATATAAATTTTTACCTTCAGGTTTTTGGTTGCTAGAATATAAAAAATACAACTGATTTTTGTATATTGATCTTGAGACCATGTTAAATTATTTTAGTACTAGTTGCTTTTTTGCAAATTCTATAGGATTTTTTATATAGAGGCTTATGTCAAATGGTAATAAAAGCAGTTTTACCTGTTTAACATTTATCTTCAATCTAGGTAACTTTTATTTCTTTCTTGTCTTATTGTACTGGCTAGAAACTTTAGTAGAGTCTGGTATAGAGGGGTGATGGCAGACAGCCTTGTATTTTTTTCTGATCTTAGGGTGAAACCATTCACTCACCAGTAGATATAATGTTACATGTAGGGTTTTCATAGATTCCTGTATTAGGAGGAAGTTCCCTAGATTGGTGAGTGTGTTCATCAGGGTTGATGCCGAATTTATTTAATGCTCTCACTGCATTTATTTGGGTGACCATATGGGTTTTCTCTGTTAGCCTAATATGAATTACTTTTGTTTCCTGAATGTTCAACCAATCTGCCTATCCTAGGACAACGATTTTAATGTATTATCTTTTACATATGTTGTGTGAAATAATGTGATACAATTTCCTTAATCTTTTTTACATTCACATGCATAAGGGAAATTGATCAGTAGATATCATGAAATATTTCTGTTTGGTTTTAGGACTGAATTTTATTAATTCTCTGAATGAATTTGTGTAGATTTTTTTTCTTAAATATTTGGTAGAATTTATCAGTAAAGTACATATTATAAACCCTATAGAGTATTCTTGCTTTTTTAATAGAGATTTTTGCTACAGGCCACATGTGCTTGCCAGAGAGACAGAGACAGAGAGATAGAGAGTGAAAAATCACTCCCCTCCAGGGGGGATGGCCATCCCACAATCCCTTCTCTTCCATTCTCCTCTCAGGATCTGGGACATGGATGCACACATGTCTGGCCTGAGTTCTAAGCTGTTGGGTCACGGACTTGCACCATGGTCGACTACGTGGGAGTCCAATGACATAACTATTACACCATCTGCTGGCCCCTATTCTTGTTTTTAATATTCAATTATCTTTTATAAAGATGTAAATAGTTAGGAATAAAGTATCTTATATTTCCCACACTTACTATTTCTGATGCTTTTCATTCATTTATGTAGACTGAGATTTGCTTGTAGTGTCATTTTTTTCTGCCTGAATGCCTTCTTTATCATTTCTTACTGTGAATTTCTGCTGGTGTTGAATTCTTTGTGTTTTTGTATATTTGAAGTGTTTATTTCACATTTTTTTTTTAATACTATAGCATTTCTCCACTGTCTTCTGGCTAATATTCTCCCTAGAAGAATGTTGCTTCTTTTTCCCTGGCTGCATTTATGATTTTCTCTTTTTCACTGGCTTTAAGTAATTCTTATTTTGGTGTATTTTTATGTTCTCTCTTCATGCTTTTGTGGTTGGGGTTCTTTGAATATCTTGATCTATGGATTTAAAATTTTCATCAGGTTTGGAAAATATATGTCCAATACATTTTCTTTTCCCTGTTCTTTCTCCTTTAGTGACTTCAGTTATATGTATAATCTGCTTAACGTCATTCCACAGCTCACTGAAGCTTATGATCTGTTAACTTTTTTCTCCTGTCATTTTCCTTTCTGTATTTCATTTTGAATAATTTTCTTGCTATGTTATTATTTTCTTCTATAATAACTAACCTGCTCGAGTCCTGCCCACTGTCTTCTACCTCAGACATTGAGGTTTTCCTTTTGAAAAGCATTTTTAAATTTTATTTCTCCTATGTTTCTCCTTACTATGCTCAATTTTCTCCCAATTTCTGAACTTATTAACTACAGTTATAATCACTTAATGTACCAGTCTACCATCTGTGCCAGTTAGGCCTGCTTTATTAATTTTTCTCTACACTGTCAGCCATATTGTCTTGTCTTATAATTTTGTCTTACCTTCCATGACTTATACTTTTTGATTGGATTACAACACCAGAAACCTTAACATCTGAGTGCTAGAACTTGTTCTTGTTGTTTCTGTAAATATCCGTGAGTGTTGTTAGATATATTATTTATGTTACTTAGAAATAGTTTGATCCTTTCAAGTCTTGTTTTTAAACATCAAAAGAAAGAAATAGAACAGCATTTAGTCTAAAGCTAATTTTGTAACATTATTGAGGTGAAATATTTCAGAGTATTCTCTCTGGTTAAATTAAAATAAATAAATAAATAAAGTTAAATAAAAGATCATTCTTTGAGAAAAAAAAAAAAAAAAGTGCCAAGTCATGTACCTAGATGGTAGAACTAGCAGTGGAACTTGAGTATTTTGCTCATTAGCTTACACGCTTTGTTATATTCACCCACAATATCTGCATGGTTTATAGTTTGCAGCAATACTATGAAACAATGTTTTAGAGATGAGGAAACAGAGATTGAGAAAGGTTAATTCAGGCGTGATACCACATGTAGGAACTGACAGAAACTGCATTCAAAATACTCTTGACTCCAAATCCTCTTTATTTGAAACGATGCCACATTTTCACTGAGGATAGGATAGAGAATGCTGAGTAGGGAATACTTTTTTTTTTTCTTTTTATTTAAAGCAACTATGGTGTGTGTGTGTGTGTGTGTGTGTGTGTGTGTATA
>NW_006159713.1:978268-1080140 GCF_000334495.1 Tupaia belangeri chinensis | reverse complement strand
ATATATATATATACCATTTATTTATACTTCTTTTGGTTTAGCTACTTCTTAACTGATTTTTCTTGTGTTAGTTTTGATATGTCTTCTTTTCTTACTCTCTCATACTCTATTTTAGGACTAGATCAATGTTCCTTCTTACTATTTAAAACCTTTACAAGATTGAATGATTATTTTCACAAAGAACATTCATTGGCTCTTATTTTTTATTATATTTTGAAAAGAATCAGATAACTAAATTAAAATTTTATTGAACCTGACACAATATGATGCATAGTTTTAAAAGTATTATATGGAAAATGACAAATGAATAAAGAATAAACATCATTAGCAGCACAATCTTGATGAGGCTGACGAAATAGGAGTGGGATGAAAAACACACTTCATTTGTAGAGGATACACCCTCACATTATGAGTCATAATCCAGTTAATCTTTTTATGTAATTACTGTAATACTCTCAAACCATATCTCTATTTGACAAGATGTGCAAGCTCAGATACAGCTTAACTTTTCATAGCAAAGTAGAGGCTTAGGGCTAAAGTACAAGGGGACTTCAAAAAGTTCCTGGAAAATCGAATTAAAGTATGAGTTCATTCTAGTGCCAAGCAGTTTGGAACACAGGCATCGTTTTCTCCTCATACACATTTTCCATGAATTGTCTGAAAAACCCCTCGTAAC
This sequence comes from Tupaia belangeri chinensis, assembly GCF_000334495.1. NCBI lineage: Eukaryota > Metazoa > Chordata > Mammalia > Scandentia > Tupaiidae > Tupaia > Tupaia belangeri. The sequence goes on along the minus strand of NW_006159713.1, from coordinate 1,079,464 downwards.
ATTTCTGATACCCAACTTCAAACCTTTATGGTTCTAAGTTGCAATGTGTTTTACTTAAGGTTTTGTGTCCCTTTTTCTTATGGGAGTGGTGGACGCGGGTGGCAGCCCCCATGAAGGGGTGTGCACAGGCTCCTCCTGGTAGGTAGGAGAGCTGAGGCTCTGCACCCTCTCTGGCTTGGTGTGTGGCATTTGTGAGCAGTTTGACATATTTGACATGAGTGTGACAGCAAAGAAGCATGTGAGCAGAGCAGTGTGCTGCAGGGCCCAGCTGTGTGGATTTATCCCTACATCGGACCAAGGAGTAGCAGTTAGCCAGATCTGACAATCAAATGTGAGCTCCTTTTGCCTCCACTCCACGGTGCATTTTAATGTTGTGTTTACTGACTGGTTGGCATTTGACACAAAGAAATTGTGAGCTGGTTCTTTCCCTTTTCACTCTTTAGCATGCTAGCCAGTGAATAGCTTCCCAAAAAAACACTTTATCATAAACAAAAGTATGTACTTTGTAAAATACAGCCAAAACTCATGCCTTCTTCTTTTTTACACTGAATTAAATCCATGTTAAGAATTACTGGTAATGTAGTTTGAGTCCTGGATCTGGCAGCTTGAAAGTCACATTGGGCGCATGTGCGTATGTACCCAAAATCCCAGGAGGAAAAGGGATTACAGCATGGCCATCCCCCATGAGGGGTTATTTCTTATTTTCCCTCTCACTGTCTCTTGGTGAATGCACACACCCTATGTCAGAAAGTTAAAAAAAAAAAAAAAAAAAAAAAAAAAAGAATTATTGAGAAATACAAGGAGACTACAAAAACTTCGTGAAAAATGCAATTAAAGTATAAGTTTATTTTGGTGCAAAAAAATTTGCACCAAATTTGTACCACATACGGATTTTCATAATCCACATTTTCCAAGAACTTTTGAAGACCATTCATATGTCTGAATTGGTATTAAGTTTGCATAGTTCATACATTAAAACAATATAAAACAATATTTTGAGTAGTCTTGCTCCACCCCACCACCTTCCAGTCATTTTCCCATGTCTGCTCCTGAAAGATAACACCTTAATCATCTGTCACAAATCCATTAAGTTTCTGTATGCAAATATAAGGAGATGTTCTGTCTTTTGATTTTTACTTCCTCTTATCTCCTGGGAAGCTTTTTATTTCATTAATAGGGAGCTTCCTTGTTCTTGTTTACTGTTGTGTTGTATTTCATCATGCAGATATACCACAGTTTATTTAACCAGCCCCTAGAGAGAGACATTTGCATTGTTTTGAATTTTGTTTTTTAATTACGATAATAATTCACGTATCATAAATTTGCCATTTTAAAATGCACAAGCCAGTGTTTGGGGTATGTATCCAAGCTTTTGCACTACAAATATAGACGAAATAAGCAACTTCTACATACATTCCTCTGAACACAGTACGAGTTTATGTGTAGAATAAATCCTCAGCAGTATGATTTCCGTGTTGAGGGTAAATGTATTTGAATTTTGAAAGGAATTGGCAATTGCCCTCCGTAGTCACTGTTCTGTTTCACACTCCTGACAAAGTGTGAAAGGCCTGTTTCTCTCAGTTTTGCCCACAGTGATTCTGCTCTTAAGAGATCAATCAAAATCTTTAATTTTTATATGGCAACCAACATCTTTGCTTTTGATGTTCATGAACTACCAATTTAATATTGATTTCTAACTGATTGCACCAAGGGACTCATGCCCAAAACTATAAGTTTACAAATATTTTTACTTATAATTGATCTTGTCTGTTCATTGGTAAAACTGCAAGTAGTGGATGCTGATGTACAGAGATTTCATCTGTGTGGTCTTAAATTAGGTGATCTTCTGTCCCCCATTATCTGCTGTCATAGAGACATGATAATGTTCATATTACTTACTTACTTATTTATTTATCATGAGACAGCACATGCACTCATCAGAGAGAGAGAGAGAGAAAGAAAGAGAGCACCCTGCCCCAATGGTGCATGGTCATGCTACAATCCTTCTTCCTCCATTTCTTCATCCCATCAAGGTATGGGGCAAGCATGTATAGCATGTTTCTCAAGTCTCCAGGCCCAGGATTAGAACTAAGTTGGCCATGTGGAATCTAGATCCCTATGTACAGGGCTTAACAGGCGCACTGTGAGATTGGCTCCTCACTTTGTTATGTAGTTGTTCCAACTCCATGTCTGCACATTTGGGGGCATTTGTAGATTTCATTTAAATCAATGTGATACCTTTATTTATTCCTTTGAATTCCCTGAACATGCGTCCTTTCATTTTGACTGACTTTTCTATCTAATTAATCTCATCTGCAATGATGGTTTGTTCTCATTCTTGATTTTGTTGGCTATCTTTAGTATTTATTATTATCTTCATGTACTTTGGTATAGGTTTTTGCCATAGTGTGCATGCACTCACCAGAGAATGAGAGAGAGAGAGACGGTGAGAAGGAAAGTGAGAAATCATCCTAAAAGGGGGTTAATCACAACGCACCTTTTCCTGGGGCGCACACACACACACACACACACACACGCACGCACGCACGCACCCAATGTGATTTTCAAGTTGCCAGGTCCAAGACTCCCACTGCGGCCAGCCTTGTGGGAATCCACTGCCTTAACCACCATGTCACCCGCTGACCCCTTTGCTTGATTTTTTTCTCCTCCTATCTCCACCTATGCTCCACCCTTCCCTCCACTGTGGTTCTACAGTTGCCACCACAGGGATCCCTGTGCTAACCATCCAGGATCAAGCCTTATATGATGGCAATGTAAACCAACACATTTGTTTCTCTTTTATTGGACAGCCAGTCAGACTCAGTTTCTAATCTTTTTTTTTTTTTAAAGTTCTCTCCCCGCATAGGGTGCATCCACTCACCAAAGACAGACAGACAGTGAGAGGGAAAGTGAAAAATCATGGAATGGCCACACTGCAATCCCTTCTCCTCCATTCTCTTCCTAGGAATTTGGGCACATACACATGCTGGGTGTGATCTTCAATCCACCACGTCTAGGACTTGAACTGCAGTCAGCCATGTGGCAGTCCAACACCTTAACCACCAAACTACCTGCTGGCCCCTCAGTTTCTATTCTTAAAGTTCCATCTGTCTTCTCCTACCCCTCAATACACACAGTTCCATATAAACTGTAGCCCCCATGCAGGGGCTTTTAACCTTGTATGAGACGTACATCTTTACTACTGTCCCTGGCTTCAAGCAGTTAACCTAGCTATGGTCCCATTTCAAGTGGTACATTTTCAGTTCCTGTTATCCACAGGCGGTAAATTCAACTTCTTGTTTTTATACCCTAAGTCTCTGCAGGACGATGGCTTCTATCCAACTTATTCACTATGTTAAGTTCTCTTTCTAGTTCACAATACTATCCTGATTGTGAGCCAAGCTGTCACTTTTATTATGTCTTTTCTTTTATTCTTTTAATGCATTATATCTGTCATTGCACCACTTAACAACAGGGATACATTATGAGAAATGTGTCGCTAGTCAATTTTGTTGTTGTGTGATCACAGAATGCACCTTAAAAACCTGGATGGTACAACTCACGACACATTATGCTACATGGCATAGCCTATGTATATAGCCTATGTACTCCTTATGGGACATTATGTATGTATGTATGTGTATATATATATAGTCCACCGTTGACCTAAACATTGAGTGCATGACTGTATTTGGAGCAGAAGGCAGGTACAAGTTGCAAGCATATTGCGTTATCTTGACAAAATGGCACCAATGATTTCTTTTTTTTTCTTTTCTTTTTTTTTTTTTTAAGGTTTTTGCTATAGGGGTGTCTGTGCTCACCAGAGAGAAACAGGGAGATAGAAAGTGAGAAATTACCCCCTGGAGGGATGGCCATGCCACAATTCCTTCTTCTCCATTCTCCTGGGATTTGGGGCATACACTCACACATGCTCAACATGATTTTCAAGCCACCAAATTCGGGACTCTAACCACAACCATGTAGGAATCCAGTGCCTTAACCACCAAGCCATCTGCTAACTCACCAATGATTTCTCTTTTTATTAAGAATTATTTTAACTTTATTTATTTATTTTAATTTGGCCAGAAGGAGACTAAGTGAGAGAGAGAGAGATATAGGGAAAGTCAGAAAGCAAGCCACAAGTCTGGGACTCGAACCACGGTTGGCCATGTGGGAGTCCAATGCCTTAACTATCATGCCATCTGCTGGCCCCTCACCAATAATTTCTTCAGGGTAGAAACTGTTAGCAGAAAATTTACTGGGTCAAAAAGTGTGCTCTTTTATAACTTCTGATTCATACCACCCTTAAAAATGGCATTACTTTACAGTCCATCAATAGATGATAAACATTTCTTCATTAGTCAAGTATTATCATCATCAAACATGTAAATCTTTTATTTTCTTTTTATTAGAGAGAGATTTTTGCTATAGGGTGCATGCGCTCACCAGAGAGACAGAAACAGAAAGCAAGAAATCACCCCCTGGGGTTTGGCCACACCACAATCCTTTCTCCATTCTCCTCTTGGGATTTTCGGCACACATGCACACATCCCCAGTGTGAGTTTTGAGCCACTGTGTCTGGGATATGAACTGCAGTTGATATGTGGGAGTCCAGCAATGTAATCATTATACCATCTGCTGGTCCCATCAAACATTTACATCTTTAGCAACCTGATAAATGAGCAAACAAGTTCTCCTACTCTAATTTACATTTTTATGGTAATCAATTTCAATCATTTTTCTTGTTCATTGTAATTCTTTTGTGAAATGCCAGTCCATACCTTCTGTCCATCTTGGGGGAGGGGAGTAATTCTTTTCCTGTACTAAATTTAAGAATCTGTACTTTCTTTTCATGTAAAGACAATCAATAAATCAGGGTTTTTGGGAACCTGATTAGTTAAAATTTTCTTCATTTGCCCTTTTATTATGAACACTGTTCTCATGAACTAATTCATTAGTCCCTAGTGGAGTTCACCTCTCTTACATCAGGCAATAACACTCTCTCGCTCTCTTTCTCTCTCACACGCACGCGTGTGTGCGCAAATACATGCACCCTAAAGCACAGTAAAAATTAATTAATCAATTAACTACATAAAATAAAATGTTTTCCCCTAGACAGCAGCCTTCTCTATAACTCATACTTTTCCAGGTATTCCACAGAATTAGCTATAGCACTCCTTGATCTCAATACTCTCTTTCATGGGAAATTTTTTAAAAATAAACAAAAACCACAGGTATAAAATAATATACTTCAGCTCTTCAGCTAATATGAATATAAAACTCTATTTGTTGGGGCTGGCAAGTGGCGAAGTGGTTAGGTGCTGGACTCCCACATGGCTGGCCATGGTTCAAGTCTCAAACCTGGCAGCTTGCTGTCCCTCTTTCACTTTCTCTCTGTTTCTGTCTAGTCAAATTAAAATAATAATAACAGCAAATAAAATTAAATAAATAATTCTTTTTTAAAAAATAAAACTCTATCTTGCTCTTAAATTCTCACCTACAATCAGACATACAAAGTACAGTCCAAGCTTCAAAAATAAAAAGAAGGTATCATAAACAAGAAAATTTTCTATGAAAGCTGCTAAGCAGGATCAGAAAAAATAATAACAATTGAGCAGTGATTGTGGAAAGAACTAGCACTTGGAGGGAAGGACAGTTTATACATCTGAAGAATATGATATTAATATCAAAGCAATAAGTGAAAACAAAATAAAATGTTGGATTCTTTACTAAGAGCTAATGACTCAAAAAAAAAAATTCTAACTTCTTTTAACCTCATTCACTGCAACTGCTTTGTGTACTCTAATTCCCTTGATCTAGGGCCAAGTAATTCTACTGAAAACAAAGATAACCACTTACCTAAGATTCTGCCTCACAATCAAATGCCATCCATAAATCTGTAAGTGAATACAAAACCAAAGGCAATACTATTCTAAACCATAAAAGAGAGATAACAGAATTAATTAAAACTCCTTCGCTGCCATTCTACCTACTTTCTAGCTCCAAGAACCTAATAATACAACCTGTGGTATTTCTAAGAGGAGAAGCCCCTCCTTTTGGCCACACCTGTTCAAATGAAAAGCCAAGTTCTCTCCATCATATTTCAGAGTACTTTCCACCTTGAAATCTTATACCTTGGTAGTCTACTCAAAAATCAGAGGACAGAGTGCCATGAGATTTCACCATGTGTCTTGCACAGCTTAGCGTTATTATGATCAAACCTTAGAACTTTCCTGATGGCAGTCCAACTGTAAATAGTAACACTTGAGACCAGCAGGATTTCTGGTTTCCTTGTAATTTTACAAAGCTTTAGCCATTAAACCATGCACATACAACCTACCATGGGAAAACAGATGTACATGATATTGCAATAAAGTCATCAGAAAGTGACCTCAGTGACTGTCCATTTAATAATCCTTTGCTCTCTACTATCCCTCTCTGGCTCTCTGCTGCTCCCAAAGCAAGTGCTGCATAATCAGACATTACCTATTTCCCCTTGTGTAGCCACAACTGAATCATACAAGACAGGATGTGTACTTCAACAACCACAACGAATCCCTTAGCCGCTGACACAGCTATACCAACTACTAGTTTTACCTAGCGGTGATGAAAAGTTTAACAAAAATATCAAAAAGAATAACTTATTTAGTAACTGTTTTAGAGGTTTAAAATACTTTTTATTTTCATTTATCCATTCTCTGAATTCCAGAAGTCAATACCCATTCTTTATTATCATGACTTTTTAATCAAAGTACTGCATATTAACTCTATAACTTCATCGGCCTGTATTTAATCTTATTTCAATATGCACATTTTATGTTCTCAAGTTCTCTCTTCCAATTAGATCGCTAATGAAAAATTACCATTGCTGGCTTGTCTGATAAAAAGTGAATAATTCTAATAAAGTTATTCTTCTGCAAATATGCCAAGGCTTGCAATCTAATCTAACCATCACATGTGTAATTTCATTATGCTATAAAATACAAAACTTAAGACTGACACATAATAACCAGAGGACTAGGCTTTCCACTGAGTTATTTAGATTTTATCTGTAGATATACAGCCATCTCTTTAAGTAGACTCTAACGATGAGGAAAAGGTGGGAGATCATAGCCTAAAAGACTAAGAGCACAGGCTTGAAGGTCCTGCAGGTAGTATGGGGGTTAAGGTGCCAGACTCACATGGCTCACCACAGTTCGAGTCCCAGACTTGGTGGCTTGCTTTCTTACTCTCTCTCTCTCCATCTCTCTCTGTCGCTGGTGAGCACATGTGCCCTGTAGCAAATTTTAAAAATAATAATAATTACTTAATTTAATTTAATTATCTCTAAAAAAAATTTTTTTTTTTAAATGCATAGGCTTGAGAACCTAACCTCCACCATGCAAATCTTGCCTCTATGACTTTCTGGCTGTGTGACTTTGGGCAAGTGACTTAATCTCCAAGGTCTAAGTTACCCTACATGCTCCTTTGCTCTTCCTACCAAACTTTCTGAAGAGTGAGTTAAGAGAAATGCTCAGAATTCCTGCTATCTCTTTTTGCCCTCCCCTCACTATGATTTGGCTTCTACTACTGCCATTTTCTAAAAGCTTTTCCAAGGTTTTTGACCAATTCTACTTGCTAAACCCAGCATCTATTGAGTCATTAGGAAAGCACTGGGCATGGTTACTTTCCAAAATCCTCTTCCCCTTGGTTTTTGTTATAATCCTTCACTTTAATTCCTTTAGCCTAGGCTCCCTTCTTCTCAGTCTGTTTCAGGACTTTCTTTCTCTGCCCTTAACAGCAGACACTGCTGTTCCTTCCCCTTCTTCTCTCTGCACAAGACATTCTTCCTTTAGGCAATCTCATCATCTTAAAATGAGTTCATTACAAATAACTCCCAAATCTTCATCTCTAACCAAAACCTATATTTAAAACTGTCTCCAGGATGTTACAACATGGAGATCCCCACCAGCACCCGAGATTCAATAAGCCCAAAATCAACATTTCCCTTTTCTAACTTCATAAAATCAGTTTCTCCTGTTTTTAATCTTGAATTAATGTCATCACTCACCAGACTAAAAACGCTGAAGTTTATTCCCCTCCTTCTTCTTTCTCATGTCATTCATGTTTATTAACTGTAATAGCATTTTTACCTATGTTTACTCTCTGTCTTCACGAAAACCTTATGAGGATGAGGCAGATATTATTATCCCCATTTTACAGAAGTGAAAGCCATGATTTAGACATAAAATACCTGGTTCAAGATCACAAAGCTAGTAAATGTCAGAGCTAAGATTTGAATTCACAAGTTCTATCTATAAAGCCACATACCACGTTACAGTGCATTGGGAATATTTATTTAAACCTAAAAGTGCACATTCTAGTCAAAGCTTCTACTGTGGGCTAAGTTCCAAGAAAACAACAGTGATTTAGACAAACATGGCCCTTGCCTTCATGGAACTCAAACACACTACAGAAGTGTCAGGCAATTAAACCAAGCAAATTATAATCAAACGGAAAACTGTATGACACAGGGAGCTAAGAGTGGTACTGCAGCACCCAACTTAAAAGGTTGCATAGGGAAGCCAGCAGGTGGCATGGCAGTTAGGATGCTGGATACAACACGGTAAACTCTCTGGTTCAAGTCCCAAATCTGACAGTTTGAAAATTACATTGAGCACATGTGCATGCATGCCTGAAATTCCAAGAGGAGAATGGAGAAGGGACTGCGACGTGGCCATCCCTCGGAGGGGATGAGGATGATTTCTCATTTTCCCTCTCTCTCCAGTAAGCATTAGTGCCTTATAGCAAAAACCAAAAAAAAAAAAAAAAAAAAAAGTTGGATAGGTAGCTCAAAAATGTTCCAGAAATACCATCTTACAACCATTACAATGGCTACTACAAAACGAAAGAAAGGGGAACCAGCAGTTAGCATAATGGCTATGTCGCTGGACTCCCACGTAGTCGACCGCGGTTCGTGTCCCAGACCTGGTGGCTTAAAACTCACGCCGGGCGCGTGTGCGTGCGTGCCCAAGATCCCGAGAGGAGAATGGAGGAGAAGGGATTGCGGCGTGACCATCCCCCCTGGGGGGTGATTTCTCGCTTTCTGTCTCTATGTCTCTCTCTGTCTGTCTGGCGAGCGCACGTGCCCTACAGTGAAAATCTCTCCAAAAAAAAAAAAAAAAAACCCCGAAAGAAAGAAAGAAGGAAGGAAGGAAGGAAGGAGGAAAGGAAAGAATAAGCATTGGTGGAAACGTGTAGAAAAACTGAACCCCCTCTACACTGTTGATAGAAATGTAGAATGACATGATGCTAGATGAAATGCTCTGGCTATTTCTCAAAAAACTTCATAACAGAATAAATGTATGATCCAGCAATTCCACATAAGGGTTTATACCCAAAATAATTAAAATCAAGAAATAAAATACTCAAAGAGGTATTTGTATATTCATGTTCATAGAAGCTTTATTTACAACAGTCTAAATGTGAAGCAACCCATGTCCATTAATGGATAAAAGGACAAAATGTGGCATATATATACAAAGAAATAAGAGGAGGTCTTCAAAACATGGAAAATGCATATTAGGAAAAAAATATGCACAGATTTCCTTCTCTTTATTTTTGTACAAAAGTAAATTCTTACTAACTTGTCATAACATGTCTGAACAAGATCTAGTTTGAGGCATTAAATAGAAATGACATAAATTTGAAAAGAGGTCCTACCAGAGCAACATGAAATCTTCTGAAGTTGAAGTAAGAACATTCCATCTATGGTGAAGCTTGGATAAGAGAATGCTGAAATCATTGGCAGTTTACAAAAAGTTTATGGGGATGATGCCCCCAAAGAAATCAGCAGTTTACAAATAGAAAATTGGACCAGCAGGTGGAATAGCAGTTAAGGTGCTGGACTCCCACGTGGTCGACTACAGGTCAACTGCAAGTCCCAGACACAGCGGCTGGAAACTCACACTGGGTGCATGTGCGTGTCTGCCCAAAATCCTGAGAGGAGAATGGAGAAGAAAGATTGCAGCGTGGCCACCCCCCTGGGGGAGGTTCCTCAGTTTCTTTCTCTGTGTGTCTCTATGTTTTTAGAGAGTATACTCACCCTATAGCAAAATTTTCTCTTAAAAAAAAAAGGAAAAAAAACTCACTTTAAGAAAGAACAAGATTATACTGAAGATAAAATAGCAGATCATCCACATCAGTTTGCAAGGAAAAAATTAATCTTACTCATGCCCTAATTAAAGAACACTGATGATTAACAGCAGAAACAGTAGCCAATACCATAGGCATCTCAACTGGTTCAGCTTACACAACTCTGAAAAAGAAAAGTTGGGCAAACTTTCTGCTTGATGGATACCAAAATTATCGCACTCACATTACCCTCAGACAAGACCAGAGATCTCAATGAAAATTTCAAATTAGTGGGCTCAAGATCCTGAAGCATTTCTTTGAAGGGATGTAACAGGCAATGCACACGACCTTACCAGTATGATCCTGAAGACAAAGCAATGGCCACCAAGAAATGGAAGTAATCCAGTCAAAGCAAAAGCACCTGGTCATGAGGAAAGGTCATGGCAATGGATTTTGGGATGCTCAAAGCGTTTTGCTTGTTTACCATATTAAGGTTCAAAACAATAATAATATCTGCTTATTATGAGACTGTTTTAAGAAAGTTGTCCAAAGTGTTAGCAAAAAAGTGGAAAGCTCCACCAGAGATTCCTTCTCTACCATGACAACGGTCCTACTCATTTCTCATCAAACAAGGGCAATTTTGAAAGAGGTTCAATGAGTAATCAATAGGCGCACACACATAGCCCAGGTCTGACTCCTCTGCCTTGTTTTTGTTTTCTAATATTAAAATGTCTTTAAGGGGCCAGCAGGTAGCATGGTGGGTTGAGGCGCTGGACTCCCACATAACTGACCACAGTTTGAGTCCTGAACCTGGAGGCTTACTTTCTTACTTTCCTCTCTCTCTCTGTCTCTCTCTGGTGAGCACACATGCCCTACAGCAAATTAAAAAATAAAAATAGTAATAAATAATAATTTTGTAAAGTCTTTAAAAAGCAACCATTTTTCTTCAGTTAATAATGTAAAATAAACTTCACTGACAGGAGTAAATACTCAGAACCCTCAGTTCTCTAAGGAGGAACTAAATGTCTGGTATCATCACTTAGCAAAACTTTCTTGAACCTGATGAAGCCCATCTTTAAAAATAAAATTTATATTTTTTATTTTTATCTTGTAACTCAATCTTCCATGAACTTCTAAAGGTCCTCTCAGCCTTAAAAAGGAATGAAATTCTGATACATGTTACAATATGGATGAACCTTAGAGATATTATAAGCCAGACACGAAGGACAAATTCTGCATGATTCCACTTACAAAAATGTACCTGGAAAAGTACAATGTACAGAGACAGAAAAGAGACAGATGAAGGTGAGAATGAGGAGTCATCATTTAATGGGTACAAACTTTTGTTATGGGATATCGGGAAAAAGTTCTGGAGTTAGACAGTGGTAATTGTTGCACAGCAATATGAATGCCTTTAATACCACTAAATTACAGACTTAAAATGGTAAAGACAGTAGACTGGTCCCCCAGCTCAATGATTAAAGAAGCAAGATTGCACTTTGCTGACCACACTTTGAATTCCAGCTTCAGCAACTGGTGAGAGTGCATGCACACCCCAAATCTTGAAGGAATGGAAAAATGCAAGAGAAGGGATTACAGAGTGATCGTGCCCCACTGGCTTCTCGTCCCCCCACCCACTCCTTTCTCTCAGTGGTGAGCATGTACTCTCAAGCAATTAAAAACAAAAAAAGATGATAAAGTTTATGATGTTTATTTGACCACAATTTAAAAAAAAAAAAAAGAAAAAAGTGTTCCACACACTGTATTCAAACACTGTAATCAGTATGTGTGAAGGGAAGGGAAGGGAAGGAAAAAAACAAACAAACAAACAAGAAAACACACATACACACACACACACACACACACACACACACACGGAAAAGTTTAAGAATCAAAAAATTCAGGAAGGCTGGGGAAAAAAGACAAAAAATACTTATATGTAGCTGAAATGATTTCTAAACTAAATATGATCTTAAGTATCTAAGACCACATAGCATTCTTCAAACAGAGCGACCATGTGTGATTGTTTTTGGCATCGTAGAATTAGAATAGAAAAAACTGTTAACAATGGCCTAATGAGAAATGAAAGTTTTCTCTAACTTCAAATTTAGGAAACTTTCATCAAATTCCAAGAGAAATGTAAAGTTTTTCTAGGCTGAGGATGCAGAGGAATCTTATTCACATTAAACTTAGACCGCAAAGAGCCTTAGCTAGAGCTGCATGACAGCGCTCTGAAAAAACACGTAGTACTTGTTGCTCTTGGAACACAACCTAGCTCAAGAGGAGAGAAAAATGTTTCTGCCTGTGTTCTCTGATTATTTTGTAGATCTGAGCTCAGGTTGCAGTTCATTACAGTTCTGCCTGCTAGTTAGATTACATGCAAAGCTATGCCAATGGTTCCATTTTCAGGGTATCTCTCTCACCCACAAAATTCAATTCAGGCTGAAATCTGGCACACAAAGTCCTCTCCCTTTAGAGAATATCTTCATGCTTGTTTATACATAGATGAACACATGACGAAAGGAAATAAAGATATATAAAATCATTTTTTTGTATTTATTTCATTTTATTTATTATTAGTACTTTTTTTTTTTTTAATTTGACCAGAGACAGAGAGAAGGAAAATGAAAAGGCAAGTCACCAGGTCCAGGACTCGAACTGTAGCCGGCTATGTGGGAGTCCAGCACCTTAACCACCACACCATCTATCTGCCGGCCCCAATAATGAAAACTTTTAAGGTACACAGTTATAATAGATTTTTAAAAAGATTTCATCACTTTGCAATATATCAATATTTGTTTTATACATATACTACAGCCTCAAACTAAAATATTTTTAAATGAAATATGGTATGCAATTAATTCATTTAAGCACCTGGTTCTTATTACTTACATAATATGCTTGAATGGGAAAATACAAAGTATTTGCACACTTAGTGATAAAGAAGAGAGCATACGATCCAAGGTTTCCCTACTCCTTCAGATCTAACTGTTATGGTTAGACTAAATAGACACACTACAGGTAGGTAGAAAAACAATGAAGAAATGACAGAATCAATTATTTTCCAGAAAGACAGGATAATGAAGATAGAGGCAATGGCCAATTTTATACCAAAAGCAAAAGAGCACATAGCCAAAGAGGTGGAGGGAAAAAAGGAGGTTAATACTACAGAAAGAGAAGACCAGGTGGTACTTCAGTGACTACACAACTGGACCCACATGGGAAAGGTCTCTGAGTTCACACCCCAGGACCTCCCTAAACATGCTGGGTATGTGTGCACACACCCAAGATCTCGACCCGCTGAAACTGGGTGTAGATCACAATACGAAAACCCTATTGGGAGTGTCTGTCTCCCTACCTCTTCTCTTTGCTTTTCTGTCTTTCTTATGAAAATTATCATCATAAAAAAGAGTAGAGGGATGATGAAAGAGAAAGGATTTACAAAATTTGGTTAAAACTTGAATTTAAGTCATTCTCATCATATTAGAATTTACTAGACTCAGGAATCTATACTTTTAACTCCTAATAAGGACACGTATGCTATAAATGTTGACAGGATATCACTTAATGCGAAAGAAATGTGGCCTAATATGACGATTCTTTCTTTCTTTCTTCCATGAATGAGAGAAAGACAGACAGAGAGAGAGAGAGAAACAGTACCTCCAACAAAGTCTTGATGCCACAATCTACTCCCAGCCTCAACCAGCCTCAGAACACAGAAATGTGCATGTCTAGCATACTCAAGGTCTCTAGACTCAAACCAAAAACCTTCCCATGTAGGCCAACCTGACATTTGCTATGCCACATCTGTCCCCACCAATACACTGCTTCTTGATTTTCACAGTAATCCTACACTCTGAACAAAAAGCTTGGCATTTCCAAATATCCACAATATGGTTAATTTGGGGAAGGAGATTTGAATGGGACAGGAAGGGGCCAGCCCTGGAATTATCTAATCACACAGAATCAGCATAACACATCTCTGAATTTGCTCTTCTATAAGCCAGCAGCAATGAATAATTTAGTGCCCTTGACTGCTCTGAACTTCCATCACTCACTATGAGTCTAGATTCATTTGCCTTCTCTCTCATATTATATTTATTGGCTTGATTTAACTATAATTTCAATAGATCCATCTTGTTTCTTAGTGACACACAATGCAGTCTAAAATGAAAGATGTTTACATGATTAGTTAGATATAACAGATATGACAGTAAGATAAAACGGGGTGGACTCAAAACAAAAAATTTCACCTGTCAACATACTGGGTCACTGGAAAAGTCATGACATTTTTCTATGCAAAATGTGGCATGACTTTTCTGACAACCCAATAGTATTCATCTCATCCATTCTTACCAATGTAATCTTTCTCTTCAATGTTAGGTCTCATATTTAACCTGCTGGTACTGTATATAAGTCAGATTTAAGGTAAACACGTTTCTCACACTGACAATTCCCCTGACATCTAATACAAAAGAAAATTTTCTAAAAATTCTTTTTTTCAAATTCTAGCTGACTGATTTAACATGAGCCAACAGGTACAAATCCTTAGTATTTAATGACAGCAAATCCTTAGTTTCCTTATCTATAAAATGAATGGCAGTAGGTAAGCTCTATCAAGGTCCCTTCCAGGATGATTTAATGACAACTGAAATCGGAATAACTTGACAAATACTGGTTGCATTTTTCATTAAGAAGTGCCCATTGTCCTGCCTTGCCTCTTTCAACATTAGTCATCTACACGTGACTTTTTCCTTTGGCCTCTAAAGTGATGGTGTAAATCGCAAACTCCTCCGACAAAGACCTACAGATTGCAAAGTAAATGCTGCTGTCCTAGAAAGTGTAGGGGTATGCTTTTTTTAAAGGGATGGCTTTTCTTAAGAACTAGTGCTAAAGGCACACTGCTTCTCTGCCATCTTATATTCCAACATTAAGGCAGGAAGAACCAGCTTAAAGTTAATGGTTTCAGAGTACCAGCTATTAGCATTTCAGTTTGCTTTCATGTTCTTCCACTGTTTCTGACTGTTACCTATTAAAACTTCATAGTAATAGAGACTATCCAAGTGGATCACTGAATTCTCAGGTCAAAAAGAATCTGGAATAGTAATTGAGACATTCTAAATGCATAACTGACGTGTTTATTTAAAACACACACACACACATTATCTGATAAACTAGATTTGAGATCATCTCTTCGGAATCCTATTTCATACAACAGCCAAAGTTGAACTTTCTGGTTTACTTTTTATTATGTTCTAATCTGCCAAAGGATACATTGCGTGGGTTGCCGTTTGCCTTGAATCCACTCTGTCAAAAATGCCGGGAACCATAGAAACATAACATTGTGCCATCCTGAACAGCATACCTGGCTCGTTTTCTCCTCTTCTAGTACTGTCCATAGTTCAAAAAGAGCAGTTTTCTCATCTATGGCCAACAATCTCATAATCCGACAAATATTTTTAAAGAAAGTTCACCATGAGGAAATAAATGTGTGTGCATGTATGTGAGTGTGTGTGTGTATCAGCATTCCCATGTAAACCTCTGAGACCAGTAAACATTTTTCTCTACCACAAAATACATTCCAAAGTCATCTACTTGTCCCTGTATTCACTGCTATCCTCTTGGGGCAAGCCACCATCATCTCACATCTATAATACTCCAACAGCCTCCTCTTGTACCCACCTCTGGTCTATTCTCCACAGCAGTCAGGGCAATCTCTCTGAAAAATTAAATCAGATTATGTCATTTCCTTGCTGAAAATCTTTTACTCTCTTGGGCCAGGGCCCAAAGATTGATAGTTAAGGGAGTTGAATCCCATATGACTGACCACAGTTTGAATCCTGATCGCTGGAGCTTAAAATTTAAAAACACATGGGCAGGACCAGCAGATGACATAATGGTTATGTTGCTGGACTCCCACATAGTTGACCAGGGTTTGAGTCCTGGACCCAGCAGCTTAAAACTCACACCAGGTGTGTGTGCATGCATGCCCAAGATCCTGAGAGGAGAATGGAAGAGAAAGGATTGTAACATGGCCATTCCCCCCAGGGGGTTATTTCTCACTCTGTGTCTGTCTCTGGCCAGCACACACGCCCTATAGTAAAAATCTCTCTCTCAGAAAAAAAAAAAAAAAAAGAAATTAAAAAACACATAGGGCATGTGTGCCCAAAATCAGGATAGGATGTAATACAGAGGGGAAGGAATTGTGGTAAAACCATGCCTGATTGGGGTGCTCTCTCTCCCTCTCTCTCCCTCTCTCTCCCTCTCTCTCTCTGTCTCTCTGGATGTGTGTATGTGCGCTCTCTCTCTCTCTCTGACAAGCAAAAAAAAAAAAGTGTATCTTCCTTTCTTTTGTCATTCAATAATTATTATGTATCTACTTAGTGTAATACATTGTTCTAGTTACCAGATTTATGTAGTGAATCAAGAAGGCAAAAATCCCTCTCCTCATGGGCTTGAAATTTGCTCTGCTCATCCCTGCATACTCAGTACAAAGTGGTCACTCAACCATTGTCTGTTCAATGAATGAATGAATGAAATATTGCAATGGTGTGATCTTTTGGTTTTACCATGTTTCGACATTGCTTTAAAAAATCTTTTCCTGGGAACCAGCAGTTAGCGTAATGGCTATGTGGCTGGACTCCCACGTAGTCGACCGCGGTTCCCGTCCCGGACCCGGTGGCTTAAAACTCACGCCGGGCACATGTGCATGCGTGCCCAAGATCCCGAGAGGAGAATGGAGGAGAAGGGATTGCGGCATGACCATCCCCCCGGGGAGTGATTTCTCGCTTTCTGTCTCTATGTGTCTGTCTGTCTGTCTGGTGAGCGCATGCGCCCTATAGCAAAAATCTCTCCAAAAAAAATCTTTTCCTTTTTTAAATTAATTAATTACTTTATTTATTTTCTGAAACTTTTTTTTTATTAATTTACATTCATTCCCTAAACATCATCACAGCATACAAAATGTGATTTCCCATCCAGAATATACTGCATAGTGGCTTAATCATGCATGTTATTGTCAATAATTTTCCATTTCTAGTTTCATATATATCATTAAACTGCGCTGGCCTTATAGCCTAGCTAACCACTAAGGGAACCAGATCCCATCTGGGTGACCATGATTCAAATCCCAGTCCTGTCATGTTGAAAAGCACACCAGATGTGCGTGTGTGTGTGTGTGTGTGTATGTGTATGCTCAGAATCTCAGCAGGATAGAGAAATGGAGGAAAAGGGGCTGCAGTGTAACCACATCCCACTCAAGAGTGCTTTTTCTCTCTCTCTTCCTGGCACCCCGCTCCCCGCCCCGTCTCTCTCTGATAAGTACACATACTCTCTGGCAATAAAATGAAAAGCATATTTTCATGAAAACATTCAAGTTACTAATGAACAAAATCTACTGAGACTAGTCACACATACATAACTAATAAATAAGCTATGATAATGTCAAGTTGCTTAGGTCTAAAACAAGTATTTAGGCTGCTTAGTACTTATCATTCCCATAATGAAAGAAAAAAAAAGAAAAAAAAAAAAACTTTACATCCAAATCCTAACCTCTCCTACAGTTTCTCATAAATTACAACCCTGCTCCACTCTGCTCCTCTGCATACACTCTACTATCTTCAGAGAGGTAATCCAAGTTACCTGACATGTTGAAACACTTTTAGTACATGTGAACATGTGTGCAATATCTGAATTCTAGCTCCAATATAGTGTGATATTTTTTAATTTAGTTTGGTTTTATTTTTTAAGATAAGGGACATCACTTATCTATTCATGACTGGTAATAAAACCTACTTGGCAATTACCTGTTAGATTCGTCACACCCAATCTAGCACTTCAGCATTTACAATGCATAGAGCCCAAAAGTAAAATCCTTTGTCTAGTCTCCTTTTTGCTGGTAAGATGCTTTCAGTCCCACCCAAAGGATCCTATCTCTGCCAACACCTTGACAGCTCACCTATTTTCAGGTCTGCTGAGATATGCCTGGCTATCTCTCTGCCAAGTCAGGGTTGAGAAATCCTGGAAAACCGCAAATCCATCTCTCTTGTTACACACACACACACGAAGTATCATTCCTGAAAGTGACCACCAATCCATATTCAGTTTATATGCTGAATCTGTCCGTAGTTGAAGAGCTAACCCATATACATGAAGAGATGCAAGGAGAGCCAATGGGGAGTACAACCAATTTAGGTATTAGCTTGGTATTTAGCTTTCACTAGTCTACATGATTTCAAGGACTTTTCAGAGTGTGCAAGATAGAGAGCATGCATACTCTTTAACTACTTGACTTTGTAGAGCCACTGGAAGAGAATCATGTAATCAAACGGACCTCTGAGATGCTGTTAATGTAGAATAGCAGCTCCATGTTCTAAGGCGAAAGACTCATGCGCAATACTAACCATAAACCAGTTGTTTCTAGCTAGATCTGGCTGTTCATTGCAACTGCCTATTTAGTCAGTGTTTCTCAGTAGAGCTCTCAAGGACCCAATCCGGCCCTCCTGATTCAGAATCTCCAAGAGGAGAATTTGGATGCCTATGTGTGGGTCATTTCTAAAGCCTTGTTTCTAAAGAAGTGAAGTAGTGATCAGCAAGGTTTAGAAACCAGTGAGCTACAGAATCCAAAACCTCAATTTAAATATTACCAGACATCAGGCAGTTAAATGAGCATAGCCACTGGGTAAAAGACATATGAAGTAATGGAGCTCACACTCGAATTAAATTAAAATATATATACACTGCATTCCCAGTTTGAACTACTACTCTTGATTTTGTTATTTTTATATTTAGACTGTAACTCCTTGAAGTTGGGCATCATATGTCATTCATTTTTGTGCTTGATATAGTGTCTAATATACAGCAGGTTCAATCAATGTTTGTTAAATTACTTAATAAAGATGGAGTGAACTCCCAACTCTTCTGACATTATTTGAACTGCCAGAGAAACTCCTCCTCATTCATTCATTCAACCAAACTGTATTGTACATATACTATGCATAAGGCTACTAAACTGAGTAAGACAAGATTCCTGACCATGTAGAGTATACAGGTTGGGAGGATGGAAGAAGAGAAAAGAATAAACATTCATTCATCAATAAACCAATTTCAAAAGTGATGTGTGTCTTTCAATCACATTTTGTCTCAAAAGTTTTTAATCACACGGAAGTCAGTGAAGTTACTAGGTTTACAGGAGCTGATGATTAGAGGGGCAAAGAGAGAGACCGAGAGTTATGTGTGTTGAGCTCTGCTAGTGTAAGAGTTGAGTGACCTTGGACAAATCACTGAAACAATCTAAAGGAATTATATTAAGTGACCTTTAGGACTTTCTAGGCCTAAGATTTAATATTCTATTAAGATATATGCATTAGCAAACTATGACACTCTGATACTCATGTCCAATTTATACTGCCGAAATACTTGGAGATGCCATTCCTCAACTGTTGGCTCCTGACATTTATAGGTTATTGTGAACTGAAAAGATTTTCCAAGAAAATTTCATGTGTCTACCTCTATAGTTTACCTAGGGCAAAACCACAGGCTCAGATATTTATTGCCACAGTGCAATGGCTACTGGCATGCCCAGATGAGGTTATGAAACTGGTGCTGTCAGAAGTCCCAGGGCAAAAGAAACCAAATGGTGAGCTCAGAGGGATTAAGAATTCCAGAAATTAGTTACATTTCCTCATTCAACAAACAAATTAAAGAAATGGTAAGAAGCTAAACTGTAGTCTAGGTTCTATGAAAGAAAGAAAAAAAAAAAAGTTCTTCCTATAAAGACCTTGGTCCATTGCAGTTATTTTTTAAATTTCTTTCTTCTATTAGCTAAAGAGACAGGGACAGAAAAACAAAGAAACAGAGAGACAATATCCCCAACAGGGACCTGACACTGCAATCAACCTCCCGCCAGCCAGCCCCAGGTCAGCGGCAAAGCATGTACTCGACATACTCAGGAAGGTCTCCAGACACGGACTCAGAACCTTCCCATGCAGGTCAGCCTCAAGAGCATCATTTTACCCCTCACCATCATCCAGTCACTCTAGTAAAGATGCCTAAGATGGGTTTTAGAGGTTTCCTGAACCCAAAGAAATTAAGTACAAACTTTTGTGTGTATGAGCATTTTCCTAGGGAGATTTTCTGATTTCATTAGATTTTCAAAAGGGTCAAACTAGGGACATTACAAAAGACAAGCACTCTCTTTTAACTGTCATATGAATCCTCATTACATAAATGTGAAAACAGGTTTAGAGAAGTTAACTAATATGCAAAGACACAGCCAAGAAGTGGCACAATTGAAATTTGAACCTTGACCGGCCAGTCTCTAAAGCCTGTATTTTTGACTCTGTGTCATGTTCCTTCATGGGGAGAAAAAAACAAGGCTGTTTAAAAGAATGAGCCCCCAAAGACTAAGAACCATAATCGAGTGTTGTCAGTGACAAAGGCAGATCCAAGCCTACCATTTCTAGAGGCTGTAAGAGCCAACATCTCAGTTTTCCAACACTGGGTTCCATCCACTAGAATAAGATGAAGTATGAGAGCCCAAACTAGGGTTTATAACTTTAGGGATCCTTTCCATTTAGATTTCAAAAGCATATGAATTTCCTCAGGCATCCCAACCCCAAGGTCACCATCTTGTACATTCCCAAGGCAGGAGCCAGGGTAATTCTTATTTCAAATTTTGAATTTAGTGGGTATGCCTAGTTCTTACTTTCCTAACTTGCCTCAGGGCCTCTCGGCCTTGACCTCTCCTAGTCACACAAATGGTTGTTTCCATTTCATCAGTCATGTTGGAATTTGCATAAAGAGGGAATCTGAAAATCACATGTCAAACATGACAGTATCTGAAGTAAAGAAGTATCCACTTACGTATCGTCATAATAGAAGGGACATGGTCTTTGGAATCAAAACCAGGTCTTCTGCCATTTTGGAGCTGAATAACCTTAGGTAAATTAGTTCACCTCTCTGAACTCTGATTAGTCAATTTATAAAGAAGGGAATGATGATTGATAATGTCAGTTTTTTTTTGTTTTTTTTTTTTGAGAGAGAGATTTTTTGCTATAGGGAATATTTGCTCTCCAGAGAGAAAAACAGAAAGCGAGAAATCACTCCTCAGGGAGAATGGCCATGCTGCAATCTCTTCTCCTCCATTCTCCTCTTGGGAGTCTGGGCACACGCACACGTGTACCCAGTATGAGTTTCAAGTTGCCAGGTCTGAGATTCAAACCACAGTTGACTACATAGGAGTCCAGTGCCTCAACCACTATGCCACCTGATAGTTCCAATATGTCAGATTTTAATAATCAGCAAAGTTGTTTTCTACTATGTGTCAAGCACTGAGCTAGCTCTACGGGTATACTGTACATATGACAAATAAGGTTCTTTCCCTCATAAAGTTTATATTCTATAATAAGTAGAAAACAGAAACATAGGGGCTGGCAGATGGAGTGGTAGTTAAGGTTCTGAACTCCCATATGGTCAATTGCAGTTCGAGTCCTGGACCTGGCAGTTAGCGCACGCTCTTTTTCTCTTTTCAGATTGAAGAATAAAAATCTTAAAATAAAATAAATAATTATTTAAAAAAAGAAAACAGAAACAAAGCCAAATAAAGTATGAAATTATTTTAATAAAATTAATTACATTAAAATAATAATAGCTACCAGTTCTTGATCATGTATAATGTGCCAGAAACTATTATAAAAGATTATAAATATTAACTTATTTAATTCTCAAAATAAAAGAATATATTCATATTTCCATTTTATAGAAAAGAAAACTAAAGCCACAAAAGGTTAAGTTATTCATCCAAACTCACATAGCCAGTAAATGGCAGGGCCATGATTGAAATCCACACAATCTAACAGCAGAGCTTCACTCTACACTGCATTAAGATTTAATGTTGTTTTAATAAAAACAAAATCAAGTGATTCGATAGAGGGAAGATGCTGTAGCTGGCTGGTCTGGGAAGCCACACTGAGCAAGAGTCATTTTAAGTAAGACACAAATCTCGAGAAGTTGGGCAAAGAGTAAAAATCTGGGGCAAGAGTATGCCAAGCAAGAAGAACAGCTGGTACGAAAGTCCTGAGAAAGAATCAGCCCGGTGGCTTCTAGGGACAAAAAAGAAGGCCAGGGAGTTTGGAGCACAGTAGACACACAAGAGGAGGGTAACAGGTGAGTTCTGGGAGATAAACAAAAGCTAGATTGTGTTGGGCTTGTTGGTCAGAGCAGAAGGATCCTGTTGCATATGCAATGCCCTTACTGAAGGGCCTTAAGCAAGGAGGTGTTACAATTTGATCTTTATTTTAAAAAACATGAATCCAACTGCTATGAGGAGAATGGATTATAGGAGGGAGAGTGCTGTGAAAAGTTAAAAAGGGGAGATCAAACTGGGGGTGCATTAGTGCATGAAAGAGATATTGGTAGCTTGGCCGATGATAGTAGAAACAATACTGGAGAAAAGTGTTCAGGTTCAGAATGCATCAGAGACTCACCAAGGACATCAGATGAGAGTATATAAAACTCCTAATGGAGCATAAGACACACAACAAGCACTTACAAAAATTAGCCACCTTCCTTGTCTAACATGAATTAGTTAAAGATTTGGGATCAAACTACAAATCACACCCAAAATGAAGCCTCCTTGATACCCCACCCCAATTTCTCCAAAGAAGGCCATAGCTTTGAGAGTAAAGTGGGAGTACACCAAATTCAAAACACAATAGAGAATTGATCTATTAAAGGAGCTGGACTGTTAAATTAAAACTGTTTCTCTGTGCCAAGCTGAAACACAAAGGGATCAGTCTTCTTTAACAATAAAGACCAGTTAAGAGGAGACTCCAGTTACACAATCTCCTTCTCTTCACCGTAAGGCACTTAGGTGGAATGTTTTTTTTTTTTTTCATAGAAAAGGCAAAACTCTTGAGTAAATGTAATAATTGTTTCAATGATGTGCCCCAACCACCCAAGAAGTTAAAAAAAAAAAAGAAGAAGAAGAAGAAGAAGAAAAGAAACTGGAAAATTGGGATTCTTCTATTACATGATCAGTTAATTGCTGCCTCAAGTTCAGGTTATGTTCACACCAGTGAAAAGATGGTGCTATTTGGGAGACCTGACACCAATTCAAAAAACAGAAAGATGGTCTTCTGAATATAAATGGATAAATAAGCAGGCAAGCAAATAAATACATGAGTAAAGGCTTGTAAATGAGGCCAACTAAATGTGGGACAGACACAGACTGTGAGTCTAAGAATGTCGTAATCTGGTCCCTACAATATATCTTACTCTAGATCAATCTATTTTTGTACTACCATTATTTGCTCTTCCATACTATGTTGACATTTCTGCTAATGGTTCAAAAGAAGAGTGAACAGGGCCAGCCCCCTGGTGCAATGGTGAAGCACAGAGCACAGAAAGCCAGATCCCACATGGCTAACTCAAGTTAAAATCCTAGCCTCAGCTGATCAAAACAGGTTTATGTGCATGCATGCTCAAAATTCTGCTGGGACAAAGGAATGAAGAAAAAGGACTGCAGACTGACCACGTCCCACTAAGGGGTGCTTGCTTGCTCGCTCGCTCTCTCTCTCTCTCTCTCTCTCTCTCTCTCTCTCTCTTTAGCAAGCACACATGCCATGTGACAAAAAAAAAAAAAAGATAAAATTGCAGGTGCCTTGACACAAATCAAGCTGGTGGCACCAAACTACACTAGCATTCACTAAATTCCATTCATTTATTCATTATTTTATTTAGACAAACAGTAATTATATGTATTTATGGAGTACAATATGATGCTTTGATATATGCATACAGTATGAATGATTAGATCAAGCTAATTAGCATATCCATCGAACCTCACAATACTGATTTTTCTGTGGTGAAAACATTTAAATCGATCTTTTAGGGACCAGCAGATAGCATAATGGTTATATCACTTGATTCCTATGTAGTTGACCATGGTTCAAGTCCTGGACCCAGTGGCTTAAAACTCATGCCAGGCTCATGTGTGTGCATGCCCAAAATTCCAAGAGGAGACTGGAGAAGGGACTGCAGTGTGTGTGTGTTTTTTGGCCCGTGGGTGTGGTGGGGGGGGGGGGGGGGGCAGGGGTGATTCCTCCCTATGGGGTTATTTCTTGTTTTCTGTCTCTCTCTGTCACTCTGGCAAGCACATGAGCCCTATAGCAAATGTCTCTCCTTTAAACAAATCTATCTTTGAGTGCACACGTGCACCTACAATCTGTGCTGAACGAGGATAGGGATAGATCACAGCATGAAGACCCTGCTGGGGATGCCTATCTTTCTCTCTCACTCGCTCATTCACTCTTTCTCTTTTTCTTATGTAAGAAATAAATAAACTTTAAAATAATAATATTAATAATGTATATTTGAAAATGTTAGAAGAGTTTAGATGTTCTCACCACAGAGAAATGCTAAGTATGTGAGCAAAGGATATGTTCATTTGCTCAACGACTCACTCCACAATGTATATATGTATCATAATACCACAGTGCAGCCCATAAATACCTACAATTATTATTTATCTATTAAAAATAAAAATAATCTAGGGACCAGCAGTTGGCATAATGGCTATGTCATGTCGCTGGACTCCCATGTAGTTGACTGTGGTTCGCGTCCCAGACCCGGTGGCTTAAACTCATGCCGGGTGCATGTGCGTGCGTGCCCAAGATCCCGAGAGGAGAATGAAGGAGAAGGGATTGCAGCATGGCCATCATCCCTTGGGGGTGATTTCTCGCTTTCTGTCTCTCTGTCTCTCGCTGTCTTTCTGGCGAGCACACATGTCCTGTAGCCAAAACCTATCAATAAAATAGGGAACCAGCAGTTAGCGTAATGGCTATGTCGCTGGACTCCCACATAGTTGACCGCGGTTCACGTCCCAGACCCGGTGGCTTACAACTCACGCTGGGCACGTGTGCATGAGTACCCAAGATCCTGAGAGGAGAATGGAAGAGAAGGGATTGCGGTGTGACCATCCCACCTGGAGGGTGATTTCTCACTTTCTGTCTCTGTGTCTCTCTCTGTCTCTCTGGTGAGTGCATGCACCCTATAGCGAAAATCTCTCCAAAAGAAAAATAAAAAATAAAATAAAATAAAAAATAAAAAGCCTTTAAAAAGAAATTATCACTTGTTGAAGTTTGACATATCAAAGAAAAATATCCACATGTAATAGCTAAAGAAGCAATTAAAATACTCCACCTTTCCATCAGCACTTACGTTAGACCAGATTTTGTTTATATGCTTTGACCGAAACAGCATAGAGCAATGACTAAATGCAAAAGGAGGTATGAGCGTAGATGAGACTCTAGCTTCCATGAAGCTAGACATTAAAGAGATTTGCAAATGTGCAAAATAATGCCATTCTTCTTGCTAATTTTCATGTTGGAAAACAATTATTTTTCATAAAAATGTTAACATGTAATGGATATTTGTTTTTGCTAATTTAAAATGAAAAAAGTTTTCAATTCCTCTCTTTCTGTTCCTAAAATTTTTAGTATCTATGGGTAAAATAAAAGTTCATTGGGGCCTCAATAATTTTTAAGAATATGAAAGAGTTCTAAAGCCAAAAATTTAGTCTGAAACCTCTGGCCTAAAGCAAATGTATACAGACTGCAAAAACAAAAAGCAAAAAGAAGACAAAGTAAATTTCTTTAGACTGTATTATGTAATTTGTTTAAGGCCCATGGGCCTTGCTAATTTGCATGTCTGATTTACTTGGAATCCTTTCTTCCTCCTCCTCTCTGGCAAGAAACCACAGACAAATTCCATTGCTATTTCACAACCCACACTTAAGCAAACTGCAATGCAGTGGTATAGACATGGAGTCCATCCAGCCTGGCCAACAGGGAAAAGGAATTCAACTCCAGGGTTTTCTCTCCCAGGGCCCTTTTCAAATACTAAATCCACAAAACACAGCATTAGTTTGCTCAAAGCAAATAGTTAATTTGTCCTTTCACTAGAAATCAAAAGGATAAAATCACACAGCTAGAGGATTGCTCCAGCTCCCACCATGACCCCCAACATTCCCTTTTCCCAAGCAAGTGGATGTCTAAACCATGAAGAATCAATACATCAATCAATCCATAACAAATATTTACACTGTCTACATGAAAAAAAGAAGACATACAGTCATAAAAAGAAAACTAACAATACAGGTAATAAAATAAAAATGCCTTAGTAAACAGTGCTGTAAGTACAAAGAAAGGAGAAAAATCTAAGTGCCACGATCAAGGGTGTGAGTAAATGAGAAAAAAGTAGACGATTAAAAGCAAGTAGTAGGGATAACAACACTGAAAAGTTAGTGAAGGGTAAGACATACTTAGACAACAGTGATTAGACCTTTTAGCTCAAATTCAGTTTCAGCAGGCAGAAAATGGAAGATAAAACTAGAATGATAGATTGTACTCTGATTATGGAAGGTCTTAGAAGTCAAGCTAAGTAGTCTGGATCTTATCCTGAGTGGGGGGGGGGGGGGGGGGGCAGGGGTGATTCCTCCCTATGGGGTTATTTCTTGTTTTCTGTCTCTCTCTGTCACTCTGGCAAGCACATGAGCCCTATAGCAAATGTCTCTCCTTTAAACAAATCTATCTTTGAGTGCACACGTGCACCTACAATCTGTGCTGAACGAGGATAGGGATAGATCACAGCATGAAGACCCTGCTGGGGATGCCTATCTTTCTCTCTCACTCGCTCATTCACTCTTTCTCTTTTTCTTATGTAAGAAATAAATAAACTTTAAAATAATAATATTAATAATGTATATTTGAAAATGTTAGAAGAGTTTAGATGTTCTCACCACAGAGAAATGCTAAGTATGTGAGCAAAGGATATGTTCATTTGCTCAACGACTCACTCCACAATGTATATATGTATCATAATACCACAGTGCAGCCCATAAATACCTACAATTATTATTTATCTATTAAAAATAAAAATAATCTAGGGACCAGCAGTTGGCATAATGGCTATGTCATGTCGCTGGACTCCCATGTAGTTGACTGTGGTTCGCGTCCCAGACCCGGTGGCTTAAACTCATGCCGGGTGCATGTGCGTGCGTGCCCAAGATCCCGAGAGGAGAATGAAGGAGAAGGGATTGCAGCATGGCCATCATCCCTTGGGGGTGATTTCTCGCTTTCTGTCTCTCTGTCTCTCGCTGTCTTTCTGGCGAGCACACATGTCCTGTAGCCAAAACCTATCAATAAAATAGGGAACCAGCAGTTAGCGTAATGGCTATGTCGCTGGACTCCCACATAGTTGACCGCGGTTCACGTCCCAGACCCGGTGGCTTACAACTCACGCTGGGCACGTGTGCATGAGTACCCAAGATCCTGAGAGGAGAATGGAAGAGAAGGGATTGCGGTGTGACCATCCCACCTGGAGGGTGATTTCTCACTTTCTGTCTCTGTGTCTCTCTCTGTCTCTCTGGTGAGTGCATGCACCCTATAGCGAAAATCTCTCCAAAAGAAAAATAAAAAATAAAATAAAATAAAAAATAAAAAGCCTTTAAAAAGAAATTATCACTTGTTGAAGTTTGACATATCAAAGAAAAATATCCACATGTAATAGCTAAAGAAGCAATTAAAATACTCCACCTTTCCATCAGCACTTACGTTAGACCAGATTTTGTTTATATGCTTTGACCGAAACAGCATAGAGCAATGACTAAATGCAAAAGGAGGTATGAGCGTAGATGAGACTCTAGCTTCCATGAAGCTAGACATTAAAGAGATTTGCAAATGTGCAAAATAATGCCATTCTTCTTGCTAATTTTCATGTTGGAAAACAATTATTTTTCATAAAAATGTTAACATGTAATGGATATTTGTTTTTGCTAATTTAAAATGAAAAAAGTTTTCAATTCCTCTCTTTCTGTTCCTAAAATTTTTAGTATCTATGGGTAAAATAAAAGTTCATTGGGGCCTCAATAATTTTTAAGAATATGAAAGAGTTCTAAAGCCAAAAATTTAGTCTGAAACCTCTGGCCTAAAGCAAATGTATACAGACTGCAAAAACAAAAAGCAAAAAGAAGACAAAGTAAATTTCTTTAGACTGTATTATGTAATTTGTTTAAGGCCCATGGGCCTTGCTAATTTGCATGTCTGATTTACTTGGAATCCTTTCTTCCTCCTCCTCTCTGGCAAGAAACCACAGACAAATTCCATTGCTATTTCACAACCCACACTTAAGCAAACTGCAATGCAGTGGTATAGACATGGAGTCCATCCAGCCTGGCCAACAGGGAAAAGGAATTCAACTCCAGGGTTTTCTCTCCCAGGGCCCTTTTCAAATACTAAATCCACAAAACACAGCATTAGTTTGCTCAAAGCAAATAGTTAATTTGTCCTTTCACTAGAAATCAAAAGGATAAAATCACACAGCTAGAGGATTGCTCCAGCTCCCACCATGACCCCCAACATTCCCTTTTCCCAAGCAAGTGGATGTCTAAACCATGAAGAATCAATACATCAATCAATCCATAACAAATATTTACACTGTCTACATGAAAAAAAGAAGACATACAGTCATAAAAAGAAAACTAACAATACAGGTAATAAAATAAAAATGCCTTAGTAAACAGTGCTGTAAGTACAAAGAAAGGAGAAAAATCTAAGTGCCACGATCAAGGGTGTGAGTAAATGAGAAAAAAGTAGACGATTAAAAGCAAGTAGTAGGGATAACAACACTGAAAAGTTAGTGAAGGGTAAGACATACTTAGACAACAGTGATTAGACCTTTTAGCTCAAATTCAGTTTCAGCAGGCAGAAAATGGAAGATAAAACTAGAATGATAGATTGTACTCTGATTATGGAAGGTCTTAGAAGTCAAGCTAAGTAGTCTGGATCTTATCCTGAGTATAATGAAGAGTCACAAAGACTTTTGAGAGGCGGGACAGGAACAAAATAGAAGCATATTTTCTCATTTGCTGTTCTGGTTTTTAAACAAGAATCTACTTATAATATGGTAGAGTTTGGGGGTTTTTTTTGTTTTGTTTTGTTTTGTTTTTAATATATAAAAACAAAACAAAACAAGATTGGAGGTTCAGTGTCCAGATAGACTACTGGGCCTGAACAAGGAGATGGCAATGGAAATTAGATAGAATCAAGAGTTAAAGGAGGTAAGTAGATCTGAAATCCAATATGGTACTAAGACAAGGTGACTGAAAGGTGGGGCCATACACAGAAATAAGGAAATCTACTGAGGGCATGCTAAACTAGTTGCGTACTATGCAGTTAGCAGTTAGGAAAAGAAACAGTCATTTGGAGGTAAATGTGTATAATTTTAAGAGGGGCAGATCTGATGGACTTGAACTCAGCACCCTTCCAATCCTCTATTATGGTACCTTTCAATGCTACAGAAAATGGATAGGTAAAAATTACACTTCCCAGACCCCTTTGCAGCTAGGGTTCTGGATGAGATTAGGCTCTACCAATTACTTGGTCCTATGTGAGATTTAGAAAGGAGGCCACCATTTTGCTGTTATGACTTTGCAAACAACATAGTCATGGAGGTTTTCTGCAGCAATATTCCAGGATCTGCCCATTAACTTTGCAGTTATCAACTCCCCGTTGTAATGAAGAGACCTTCCAGATCACCAATTGCAGCTACATTTGTGTATTATTATAAGCTGATGATTCCAGTATGGCTTCCTCATTCTAACCCTTAAGTGTGACAGATGAGCACCTTACCCAGCAAGTCAATCGACAATACTATTTTGTTGTTGTTGTTGTTTTTTGAGAGATTTTTGCTATAGGGCACATGAACTCACAGGAGAGAAAGAAAGAGAGAAATTGCTCCTCAGGGAGGATGGCCACACCATCCCTTCTCCTCCATTCTCCTCTAGGGATTTTAGGCATAGCACACATATGCACCTGGCATGAGTTTAAATCACTGAGTCCGGGACTCAAACCGCAGTCAACTACATGTGAGTCCAGTGACAGAACCATTATGCCATTTGCTATTCCCTCTATAATACTATTTCAAAAGCCCATCTCTATAGATTTAGCCTTGAGTGCATTTCCCTGGTCCTTCTGATGACTTCCTATGAGCCTATTTCCCTAGCATACATAATTTCTGTTTCCTGCAACTAAATTCAGACATATTCAAGGGGTTTAAGTAAAGGCAGAACAACCAAGAGAAAACATTTGATACACAGTTCAAAGAATGGAATTAAAACTTGGAAACAAAGCCAGGTCAGATCATATGAAAATATATACTACCTATACAGATGCAGAGGTCTGAGACTACAGACTACCCGAATCCATTTTTTGAAATTTCTACAACTCATCTTGGAATCAACAAAGAAAAAGCCTCTATTGGGGCCAGCAGGTGGCATAGTGGTTGAAGCACTTAACTCCCACATGGCTGACTGCAGTTCAAGCCCTGGACCTGACAGCTTGAAACTCATGCCAGACACATGTGCAAGTGTCTTCAAAATCCTGAGAGTAGAATAAAGAAGGTATTGCTGCATGGCCATCCCCCCGGGGGGAGGGGAGGATGATTTATCATTTTCCTTCTGTCTCTTTGGTGAGCACGCAAATCCCTTTAAAAAAAAAAAAAAGGCCCCTCAGCTTCAGCTTTCTTAAGTAATTATAGTAACATTTTACATTTATCTGGAGTTTTGACCATAAGTAATGCTATTTTGAAGGGTTCTCATTTCGTTTTACCTGGTATAGGAGACCAAATGGGTGTGTATATTATAACGTCAGTATTAAGAAAGGAGAGAATCAGGGCACAGAGAAGGTAAACAGTTTGCCTAAGGTCACAGAGGGTAAGTTGGCGGTCCAACTAAAGTATTCCCTGCTCTGAACCTACTTCCTCCTATATGATAGACTGTCAGTTGATTCTGACTAGGTTCTAAAGTAAATATTAAAATTGTTGGTGTAGAAATATTAGGAGTCTAAGAGGGCTTGTAAAACCACAAAGAATTAAATGGGGTCTAACTTACAACCATGGAAAAAATAAAAATTCCATGCGGAATATTCTTCTCCAATTTTAACCTAAAATATGATGCTTGTGGCAGGCCCCCTGTGACTCTGACCCACTTCCAAAACACACAGTTCTGAGTAGCAAGTGTCATCCAATTATTCCGGCTGCTATTCATTTATTTTTGTATCATCCTATGAGTTGAAAAATTAACAGTGTTGTGTTTACAGACTTTCACTAGGCCCTTACGTAAAAGCTCAAATATGTTTCTGTTACACACCACTCCAGTTTGAAGACGATCAAAAGCCAGTTAATATAAACCTATTCTGAATGAATGTGCAGAAGGTAGCCCTGTTGGACAGAGGTTAAGCACTGACCTTCCCAACTTCTTCCACAGAATGTACAATCCATCACGTACAAAAAACATAGTGAAGATGTGAGGTGTTGGTAAGTACCCCTGTTAGTGAGAAATTCTGCTAATTATTACACCAAATAAGCATAGTTAACAGGCCATGGCCACAAGAGGGGCATGTTCCAGGGCATTAAATAGCTGCCTAGGGTGGAGAGGAATATATTACACTATGCCCTTTACCAATAAAACAATTTCTGACACCTAGAAATCCAGTCGGCTGAAGCTAGATAACAAAAGTGTTCTGGGGCTCTACTACGAGGAGAGCGATACTTCAGTGCCACCTAGTGACTCACACATCTTCACTTCCTTAGTGAGGACACTGGCAGTATTTTCCACCTGAGCGTGGAAGAAGGGAAAGGAAACAGGGGTAAAAGCGATCGGATTTTGAGGCTTCCTCAAAGTAGATACTTGATTTTTAAAGCATCTGTATATTTTTTTTTTATTTTTTCACCATCTCACCCTTCCCAAATAGCCACAAACTAGATATATCTCCATAGGAGCATCTCCAAAATCAAACTGAAGGCCCAAAGTAGTCAGCTGCTTTCCAGAAATCTATTTTATTTTACTAACGATAATCTGGCAAAAATTCCTTTAAAATTAAACCTTAAGAACATGCCAAGTTAGGAAAAGACAAGGAGGGGTGGTTAAGACTGAGTAGGAATAAAGCTTTGAATCTGCAATATAAATATGAAAAGTCTAATAGTTAACTTTACATAATATAGCAGCATAATGCAAATGGCTTAAAAAATTGGAAAACCTACCTATCTGTAGCAAGAATTATCTGACAATAAAGGACTACATAACCTCTGGAAAATTCCATTTCAACCTTTGAACCAAAAGTACTTTTCCCATAGAGACAGTTTCCAAGTCACTGATTTGCAGTATAGTACTGGATAGATACCTTGACTATTTCACACAAATAGAGTGTATTTCCAGGACTGCCCCAGTGCCACAGAAATCCTTGTCTCTGTCATGCTAACAGTTTAGTGAAAAGAGATCTGGTCTACATTACTGCAGATACAGTAACAAACACAGCAAAGTCAATGCCTAGGTGGAGTTTACATTCCAATGGAGGAAGACAGACCAAAAACATATAAGAAAACAGACATCATATATCAGATGATGGTAAGTGAAAGAGAAAAAAAAGTTCTAAGAGAAAACAGCAAGCACAAAGGGTCTGAGCCAGGAAGCTCTTGCCTTGTTTGAAGAACAGAATGGATTCAAGTCTGGATGAGAGAGAAAAGAGAACAGTAGCAGAGGAAATCAGAGAGGATACAAGAAATAGGTCAGAGAGAAAAAGTACAAGAGTTGTTTTTTTGGTTTTTTTTAGGTTTTTGCAATAGGGTATGTGTGCTTACTGGAGACAGAGTAATAAAAAGTGAGAAATCAAGGACCAGCAGTTGGCGTAAAGGCTATGTTGCTGGACTTCCCTGTAGCTGACTGTGGTTCGAGTCCCGGACCTGGGACCCGGTGGCTTAAACTGACACCGGGCACGTGTGTGTGTGTGTGTGTGTGTGTGTGTGTGTGCCCAAGATCAAAAAGGAAAGGAGGAGGAGGGGTTGGAGCGTGGCCATTCCCCCTGGGGGGGGGGTGATTTCTCACTTTCTACCTTTCTGTCTCTCTTTGTCTTTCTGGCAAGCACATGTGCCCTATAACAACAACAACAACAACAACAAAACCTCTCCAAAAAACAAGCAAAAAAAAAAAGTGAGAAATCACCCCCCAAGGGGGATCCCTTCTCCTCCCAGGATTTTGGGCATGCATGCACACACGCCTGACATGAGTTTGAAGTCACTAGGTCTGGAACTCGAACAGTGGTTAGTCATGTGGGATCCAGCACCTTATTCATCCCACCACCTGCTGGCCCCAAGAATTGTTTTTTAAATACCAGTTTTAATGAGATATAATTCACACACCATACAATATACTTTTTTAAAGTAAACAAATCAGAAAGTATATTTGCATAACTATGCAATCATCACCACTACACTTAATTCTGTAACATTTCATTACCTTAAAAAGAAATCCCATATCCATTAGCAGTCACTTCCCAATCCTCTCTTCCCAGCTCCTGCCAACCACTAATTATTTTCTTTCTATGGATTTGCCTGTTCTACATATCAAATCATGTAATATGTGGCCTTCTGTCACTGGCTTCGCTTATTTAGCCTACAGTTTCAAGGTTCATCCATGTTGTAGCATGTAGTACAGTACTTCATTTTGTTTATTACCAAATAATATTCCATTGTATGGATACAGACATTTTGATTATCCATTCATCGTGTGACAGACACTGAGTTATTTCTCCTCTCTGGCTATTAAGAATACTACTACTGTGAAAAATAGTCTACAAGTTTTACATAAACCCATGTTTTCATTTCTCTTGGGTGACTAAGAGTGAGACTGCTAGATTATATGATAACACTATGTTTAACATTTTCAGGAAACATAAGAGAGTTTGACCAGATGAGAGACATGAGCTCATTTTTTCTTTTCAAAGACTCACTTTGATTATTATGTAGAAAGAGGCCAGGGAAAAAGCAGGGAGGCTAGTTAGGAAGACATTGCAATGATTCATAAGAGATGCTAATGGCTTGGAGAAGGATGGCAAAAGGAGCGGATGTGAGAATATATTTTGAGGATAAATCAAACAGAATTTGCTGACAGATGAGATATAGAATAAGAAAGTCAAGAATGTCTCTAGGACTTGGGGCCTGAGTGACTGGGGAAATAAAGTTGCCACCTACTGAGAAGGAGATGTCTTACAGGCAAAAGGCAGAACAGTAATTATCAGTTCCCTTCTCATTCTCTTCTCTCCATGGAGGTTCCCTATCCTCCACTTGCAGAGATCTCTGCAATGTTGGATCATCAGAAGCAACTGCCGTATTTCTTTTCTGCCAGTCTCTTTCAAGAAAACCTCTATCAGGACCAGCAGTTGGTGTAATGGCTATGTCGCTGGACTCCCATGTAGTTGACCACAGGTTCTAGTCCCCAACCTGCCTTTAACTCACACCAGGCGCATGTGCGTGCGTGCCCAAGATCCCAAGAGGAAAATGAAGGAGAAAGGAGTGCGGTGTGGCCATCCCCCCTAGGGGGTGATTTCCCACTTTCTGTCTCTCCATCTTTCTCTTTCTTTCTGGCAAGCGCACATGCCATATAGAAAAAAAACTCTAAAAAAAAAGAAAGAAAGAAAGAAAGAAAGAAAGAAAAGAAAAGAAAAGAAAAGAAGACCTCTATCATAGCCCCAAATTGTATCAAAGTTCTATCAGAGTTGTTCTGGACATCTTGCTTTTGTAACTAAGTCAAATTCCTATTAGTAGGACTCTGACTAAATGAATCAATAAGCCAAAAATAGAAAAGTCAAATGCTACTGTAATGAAGTAGGGCCATCGGGAAAAAAAAATGGTATTTCAAACCATATCTCCCTAACACCCATTCCGAAGAGCTCCACTTTAGGAGGATGGGAGAATTTAGGAAGAGAAAACCATGATCAAGAGATGAGAAAGGATTTAGAAGGAAGACCAAAGTCTACCCTTGAAATGCAATCACTAAAAAAACATGCCACTTTCTCCACCATCCACATCTACCACACCAAGCACCTGGGTTATGAAACGCACTGTAATTCCCGTTCCTGGATATCACAGCGGCAAATATTTCATTAAAAACTAAAAAGAGAAAAGAAAGAAAGGAGGCTAAGGAGGAGAACAGCTGAGCTAAAAACAAAATATGTTCAGTTATCTTCATCCACAACTTTATCAAACCAACCGAAATGTGTCTGCATATACTAATAATTAATACCAGGAGTTTTAAGACCTTTGGAAGCCAGGATCTTGCTATTTTTGAAGGCCCCACTCAACATCAAAACAAACATAAAACTTGTACCCATATTTCACATTAAATAGTTTCTTGGCAATCAAGAAAAAAAAATTGAGTGGATTTTTGTCATTTTACTTCTTAATTTATTTGGCCTCAAGAAACTCATGATTAATTATGATTTCTCAGGAATCATGGGGCATACTTGAGAATTCCTGGCAATCAAAAAATCTAACAAATTATTTTCAAATGTAATAACTTTTTTTACATGTAACATGCAACAACATAGGAAACTAATACAAGGGTGGGCTTTATAAACATTTGACTAAATATTTATTCATTTCGATTCTGCAATGATATGTTTGGAGTTTAGACACATTTTTTTAGAGTCTGACACATTTTTAAAGACCTAAAAGCTGTGGCCAAGACTAGTAGCTACTGTTTTCCCCTTCTTCTTGCCGAGCTCGGGCCAGTGGAATGTGAACAGAGGGGTTAAGTGCCACTTCCAGGTCCGGCCCATAAAAAAAATCACATTTCTGCAGGCTCTTTTACTCTTCTGACTGACTGGATTGGAGATAACCTAAAGTGACCTTAGAAGCCATGTGTTGAATATGGCAGAGCCTCCTCTTTCAGTTTACATCCACAAACTAATGCATGGTGAAAAATGTCCCGCCACCCTGTCTACCTACTCACTACTGTTATAATTTTTATCATGTTTAAGCCATTTTACAGTATTTTTTCTTTAGAGATATGTTTGCTATAGGGCGCATGCACTCACCAGAGAGACAGAGACAGAGAGACAGCAAGAAATCAACGCCCAGAGAGGACAGCCAAGACATAATCCCTTCTCCTCCATTCTCCTCTCAGGATTTTGGGCATACATGCACGCACATGCACCTGGCATTAAGTTTTACACCACCAAGTCCAGGACTCAAACCAAGGCCAACTCTTTTTAAGTCCAGTGACATAACCATTTTGCCATCTGCTGGTTCATTCTACAGTATTTTGATAGGGTTCTTGTTGCAGCAGTAACCTACCCTAACCTAAACTCATAGGGCTAGACACACAGTCTATAGTATCTCATAGATAAATGGTCCTAATTAATAATTTACACCTACATCTGTTTTCTTTGTGCAATTACTTATTACTATTAAAGTGATTACTTAACATTTCTATAGTTATGATCTAAGTTCTGTTTTAAAAGCTTTATATAAGTTAAATCATTTGATCCTCATAATCAACGTTGGTAGTTGGTTATGTTCCTCATAACCAACGTTAGCATAGTTACTCTAATTAACCCCACTTGACAGATAGTGAAACTGAGGTACAGAGAAATGAAGTAAACTGTCCAAGGTTATATCACTCATAAGTGGCAAAGCTAGGACTCAGGCCCAAGTAGCAAGGCTCTGGTGTCCATGCTTTGAATCGGTATGCTATAAATGTGGGAAAAGGAGGTGAAAACTTGAATTCCCAAGTAGCCTGACTTTCTCCTCTCTCTCTCTCTCTAACCCATAAGAAGGCAAGATAAATGATGTACCAGAATACTCAATACCTCTTCCCCATGTGTGTCACATACATGTTCATTATTAACCATAACGAGAACTTCAGATAACTCAAGACAGTTCTGACGTGCTCTGAATTCTGACTCTTAAAAGGCATGTGGGTAGATGGGTCCAAAAGTCAGTGGAATTATATACTCACTTTCATGAAAATGCAAATGGCTCTGAAAGTAGCTAATAAGTAAATCTGTACTTTTCCGAAGAAGCAAGGATTAACTTTATTGTGGGTTAAATGAGCTGAACATCAGAAAAGGACATCCAAAATAAACAGTCATGTACTGGTGGTAGCCAGGGGTGATGTGACCAAATGCACACTTGAGGAAGAATTCCAAGTGTGGTCGTGAACATTTTCCTGATTCAAAGTA
The DNA here is from genome assembly GCF_000334495.1 of Tupaia belangeri chinensis. Lineage (NCBI taxonomy): Eukaryota > Metazoa > Chordata > Mammalia > Scandentia > Tupaiidae > Tupaia > Tupaia belangeri. The sequence goes on along the minus strand of NW_006159713.1, from coordinate 1,042,277 downwards.
AACAAAGAAATAAGGCACATAACCATTTTGCCATCTGCTGGTTCATTCTACAGTATTTTGATAGGGTTCTTGTTGCAGCAGTAACCTACCCTAACCTAAACTCATAGGGCTAGACACACAGTCTATAGTATCTCATAGATAAATGGTCCTAATTAATAATTTACACCTACATCTGTTTTCTTTGTGCAATTACTTATTACTATTAAAGTGATTACTTAACATTTCTATAGTTATGATCTAAGTTCTGTTTTAAAAGCTTTATATAAGTTAAATCATTTGATCCTCATAATCAACGTTGGTAGTTGGTTATGTTCCTCATAACCAACGTTAGCATAGTTACTCTAATTAACCCCACTTGACAGATAGTGAAACTGAGGTACAGAGAAATGAAGTAAACTGTCCAAGGTTATATCACTCATAAGTGGCAAAGCTAGGACTCAGGCCCAAGTAGCAAGGCTCTGGTGTCCATGCTTTGAATCGGTATGCTATAAATGTGGGAAAAGGAGGTGAAAACTTGAATTCCCAAGTAGCCTGACTTTCTCCTCTCTCTCTCTCTCTAACCCATAAGAAGGCAAGATAAATGATGTACCAGAATACTCAATACCTCTTCCCCATGTGTGTCACATACATGTTCATTATTAACCATAACGAGAACTTCAGATAACTCAAGACAGTTCTGACGTGCTCTGAATTCTGACTCTTAAAAGGCATGTGGGTAGATGGGTCCAAAAGTCAGTGGAATTATATACTCACTTTCATGAAAATGCAAATGGCTCTGAAAGTAGCTAATAAGTAAATCTGTACTTTTCCGAAGAAGCAAGGATTAACTTTATTGTGGGTTAAATGAGCTGAACATCAGAAAAGGACATCCAAAATAAACAGTCATGTACTGGTGGTAGCCAGGGGTGATGTGACCAAATGCACACTTGAGGAAGAATTCCAAGTGTGGTCGTGAACATTTTCCTGATTCAAAGTAAACAAAGAAATAAGGCAAGTTTTGACATGGACAAGACATTTGAGATCATAAAACAGCAGCAGCCTCACCAACAGGCCACAAGTCTAGATTAAATGCATATTTCAGATGACTCATAACCACCCCCAAAATGACTATGTGTTCACGGGCCAAACAGAGGCCACTTCTCCAGTTAAAAAGCTGCTTATCCATTCTACTGAGGTCCTGCTATACAGAGCTGCCCTTTTGTACATCAACAGGAGAATTTAAAAGAAATACTGGATCTCCTTGGTATCACCTACTATGATAAGAAATGACTATTTCACCTCCTCCCTCAGGAACAGCCTCAACTCTTCTCCCCAGCATTGTCTCCCTAAAGACAGAACTGACCAGCAGTCATGAATCTGAGTCAAACGGCATTTACCTGTTTTGTGCCAGGCAGTACACTAGGAATGTTAACGTTTATTATCTCTTTTAACTGCAAAGGATTTAAAACGTAAGCTCTAACTGGCAGTTAACAAAGACAGGCAGATGTGAAAACGGTCAAAACTCATATGGTTCCTTTTGAGAGTAGCCACGTGAAGGATCAAAGGATGTCAAGTACCTAGCCCATTTTAGAAAAGATAAAAAATAAGCTATCATATTGTAAGCAGAGAAGGAAATCCCAAATGTTGGAGATAGCAGTAAGTCAGTAAGCATCTACCTAAATATCAAGCAGTGTGCACAAGCCTGTGCCAGGTACTAGCAATGACATAAAAAGGGTCTACCACTAGGACCAGCAGATAGAGTAATGGTTACATCACTGGGATCCCACGTAGTTTACTGCAGTTCAAGTCTTGGACCTTGCAGCTTAAAACTCAGGTCGGGGCTAGCAGTTAGCATAATGGCTATGTCACTGGACTCCCATGCAGTGTCGACCGTGGTTCGCATCCCGGACCCGGTGGCTTAAAATTCATGCCGGGCACGTGTGTGTGTGCGCCCAAGATCCCGAGAGGAGAACGGAAGAGAAGGGATTGCGGCGTGACCATCCCCCCTGTGGGGTGATTTCTCGCTTTCTGTCTCTCTGTCTCTCTCTGTCTGGTTAGTGCACGCGCCCCGCCCATATAAGCAAAAACCACTCAAAAAAAAAAAAAAAAAAAACAAAAAAAACTCACGTCAGGTGCGTATGTGTATGTGCCCAAAATCCCAAGGGGAGAATAGGGAAGGGATTGCGGTATGGCTCTCCCTCCCCTCGGGGGGGGGGGTGATTTGTAACTTTCTGTCTCTCTGACAAGTGTAGACACCCTATGGCAAAAAATCTCTCTTTAAAAAAAAAAAAAAAAACTAATATCTCCTTATAACAGTTAATAAGAATCAATTGAGTATTTACGATACTAAGTGCCTTGCCCTATATTAATTAACTTAATCTCACATCAATCCAGTGAAAAATCCAACTAGAATTTCAGACACTGTAAAAAAAAATTAATCTTATTACAGTAGAATGTCAAAATTCTTATATGAAACGATTACTTTGAGCTGATGTCTGAGAACTCTTTCTATACTTCAGGCCAATGAACAATGTATCCCCTGATTGTTATTAAATCATTCAAGATATCTTTAGAACCTGATCTGTAAATGTTACAAAACCTGACCAGTGTATTGAATACATCAAATCACAATAACCAGAAGGAAATTACTCTCCTTGATATAACATTAAAATTGAGGAGTCCCATGGGCTTAATAATGGCAGCTTTAAAGGAGGTATCTTCCCTGGCTTAAAAAAAAATAATAATAAAATAAGGTAAGCCTTGCTCCTAAGTAGCATTAAAAAAAAAAAAAAAAAGTCAGATCTTTGATCACAGCATTTTAATAGGAAATTTCACAGCAAAAGAGTCAATGAAATCTACTGTCACTGATAAGAAAAATAATTCTAAGAACAAAAGAGTTAGGTTCTCATCATTAAGGTCAGATTAAGGCAATAGGCCTGGATTGAGCCATCCATCAGGTAAAATAAATGCTTCTGGACAGTGCCTAGACTAAACAGGGCCAAGAATTCCTAAGAAAAACACCACTTATAACAGTAAAGGTCAGAACTGAGGCCTGGCCCAGTGGGGAGATGCCCTGTAGCTGCAGGTCTAGAAGGCAACCCTGCAAATTCTCATCAGACGCTTAATCAATATCATGCCTTAGGACCTGAACTGCTACTATAAAATCAATATTACCTTTATTTTAAGTAGCAGGAGGAACAATGAGATTATCTTGTTCCTTACAAGTCTGTCATGGAAAATCTGGCTCATGGTGTGTGTCATCTTTTACTTTTGCCTGGAAGGAATGTGTTTGTTGGGCTTGGAGACAGCCTTGCAATGAAACCCAGAGACCAGAAAAGGTGAAGAATAACACTTTAGCTCAGGAAAGCTGGGACCACAAAGTTCATTATCACCTAAAGGAATAACAGGCTCCATGGCACAACAGTAATGTACTAGTCAAGAGAAGCTGGATCCCACGCAGCAACCACGGTTCGAATCCCTGTTCCAGTAAACCTGAAACATGTCAAGCACATGTTCACGAGCACAAATGCCCAAGATCGGACAGGGTGGAAGACTGGAGGAAAGGGATCGCAGTGTCACCAGACCCTGTGAGGGATACTCATCTCTCTTCTTTTCTCTCTCTCCCCCATACACGTACGTGTGCTCTATCATGAGTAAAGAATAAATATATTTATATATATATAAAATTCACGAAGGATGCTTTTACTCACAGACCTGCTTTCTCCAGTCTTCTGATCTCAGGAAACAATCACAACCTAGTCGTTCAAGCTTTCAGCTGAAAGTTAGTTTTTAACCTGAAATTTATCCTTCATTCCACTTTCAAGTAAATCCTGCCAGTTTTGCCTCCAAAATATATCCTAGCTCATTCCCTGTCCACCTACCTCCATCATCACCACCTGAGTCAAGACACCAGCACATCTCTCTCTGATTTCTGTCCCAAATTCTTCTCCTGGACCTGGCAGTTTTCTCTCTCTCTCTCACTCTCTCTTTCTCTCTCTTCCCCTCACCTCTCATGAGCACATGTGCCCTACAGTAAATTAAAAAATAATAATAGGGGCCAGCAGGTGGCATGGTGGTTAAGGGCACTGGACTCTCGCATGGCAGACCGTGGTTCGAGTCCTGAACCTGATGGTTTGCTTTCTCACTTTCTTTCTCTCTCTCACTCTGTCCCTCTCTGGTCAAATTAAAAATACATACATAAAGTTAAATAAAATAATTCTGAAAATAAATAAATAATGATATGAGACCAGCAGATGGCATAATGGTTACATTGCTGGACTCCCACATAGTCGACTGCAATTCACGTCCCAGACCCAGCGGCTCTAAACTCACAATGGGAGGACCAGCAGATGTTGCAATGCTTACATCACTGGATTCCCATGTATTCAACAGCAGTTCGAGTACCAGATCTGGTGGCTTGAAACACACTGGGAATGTGTACATGCGTGCCTAAGATCCCAGGAGGAGAATAAAGGGACTGCAGTGTAGCCATACCTCCTGGAGGGTCCCAGACCCAGCGGCTCTAAACTCACAATGGGAGGACCAGCAGATGTTGCAATGCTTACATCACTGGATTCCCATGTATTCAACAGCAGTTCGAGTACCAGATCTGGTGGCTTGAAACACACTGGGAATGTGTACATGCGTGCCTAAGATCCCAGGAGGAGAATAAAGGGACTGCAGTGTAGCCATACCTCCTGGAGGGTATGCGTTTTCTCACTTTCTGTCTCTCTGTCTCTCTCTGTGTCTCCGGTGATTACACATGCCCTATAAAAAAAAAAAAAAAAAAAAAAAAAAAAAAAAAACCACACACACACACACTCACACCAGGGACGTGTGCATGTGATCAAGATTCCAAGAGGAAAATGAAGAAGGGACTATGGTGTAGTCATCCCCATAGGGGGGAGGGGTAATTTCTCACTTTCTGTTTTTCTGTCTTTCTATGTCTTTCCAGTGAGTGCACACACCCTGTAGCAAAAAAAACTCTCCCAAAAAAAAAAAAAAAAAGAAAGAAAGAAAGAATCTTAATAATATAATATTATATAATACCATGAAATCTTGGAAGATTTATTACTATGGGCCAACTAGTGGCATGGTGATTAAGGCAGATGGATTCTACATGGCCAATTATACAGTTCAAGTCCTGAACATGGCAGCTTGAGAAACACACTGGGCACATATGTGTGTGTGTGCCCAAAATCTAAAGGAAAATGGAAGAAAAAAGGATCACAGCATGGCCATCCTCCATGACTTTCTACCCTCCACCCCTTTCTCTGTATGTGTCTTCTAGCAAATTAAAAAAAAAAAAAATGTTTATCACTGTAAGATAAATTTACATACTGGGCAAAACAAATTGGCCTAGCATATTTGTTTTAGCCCTTTTCTATACTGGAAAATATTAAAAATTCTCTAAATAGAGACCAGCAGATGGCATAATGGTTATGTCACAGGACTCCCACATAGTCGACCACAGTTCAATTCCTGGACTGGGCAGCTTAAACTCACACCAGGGCATGTGTGCATGCATGCCTAAGATCCTGAGAGGAGAATGGAGGAGAAGGGATTGCAGCGTGGTCATCTCCCTGGGGGACGATTTCTTGCTTTCTGTCTCTCTCTTATCTTTCTGTCAAGTGCACATGCCCTATAGCAAAATCTCTCTTTAAAAAAAAAAAAAAGAAAGAAAGGAAGAGAAAGAGAGAAAGTCTCTAAATATATTAGTTTGGATAAATGTCTTCCAAATCTGGCATAAATAGGCAGACACTCTCCTACTTGGTTAATTTTTCTCTGTGGATCATTATGAATGAAATTCACTGCATGCTGATTTAAAATAGCATTCCATGAAAAAAAAAATAAATAAATCACATTATCTGAAAGTAAGATCACATCAAGCTTTTGGTTCTTTACTATTCAAGTCTCTATTTTTACAGATAAAAAAAAAAGATGGCTTTTAAAGTATATTAATCCAGATAAATTGATTAAATTAAAATTTTAAGCTTATGGAAGCAAGAAACCATTTCAGACACTTTCACTATCTTTAAGGCTGATTAAAGCTTCATTCTTAATAAGGTTACTGTCTACAAAAGAAACCTTGCTACTGTGGTAAGATACTACAAATAAAAAAATCACCAAGTTATAATTCTTCATTCCCTTCACTTGATCTTAGTCCAAAGGCCAAGAAGTAATGTATTCACCATTCCCTTATTTTTTTCTCTTCCTTTCTTCCTTTCTTTCTCTCTCTCCTTTTCTTTCTGTTTTGCTTCTGAGATCATAGAGTGGTGAGTTGTATGGCATTGGGTTCAACCCAAAACGATAAAAACCCACACACTTTCCTCCCCACCCTAACATGCTCTATGGGTGTAAATATTTCATATTATTACCATCATTCACTCACTGCTTATATTGTCTGATCAAGCCTCTATTTCTGTCTGTTAGATACTCTGGAGGATAGCGTTTTTTCATGTCTGCTGCTCAGTCACATAAAGCCCCTGCTTCTCAAAGGTTCTTCAAAGTTCAATAATTTATTAAACACTGCGCTGGGGTTGGTAAGCACTCACAGAAATGCATAACTACAGAATATGTAGAACTATTAAAGAGTTTCTTTAATAAAAAAAAAGGTGACTTTAGAGAAAATGACAGCATTGTTACTTATACAAGAGAGGCAGGCTCTGAAATATTGCTGCTATCCTGTGCTAAAAGGCAAGAGCTTAAAATAAACAGGAGTGCCTGTTTACAGGTAAGTCATTAAGCAAACCCACTGTGAAATAGGCTACCACAGAAGTCTAAAAGCAGAATTCAAATCCCAGATTTCCTCTCCTTCTGTGTAAAATGACTAGTCAGCTCTCCATTTCTCCTCTTTCTAAATATAATAGAAAATTTGCAATTTCAATAAAATACTTTTGAAGTTGTAGACCAATGATATTTTAAAGAATTATTTATTTTTAATTTTATTTATTTATTTGAGATAGAACATGTGTGCTCACCAGAGAAAGGCGGGGGTGGAGGGGGAAGGAAGCCACCAGGACCAGAACTTAAACTATAGTCAGCTATGTGGGAGTTCAGCACCTTAACCACCATGCCACACCAAGATCAATGACATTTTTAACTTATCCATATTATCTCCAAAGTCTACTTATTCCTTCCTACTAATCTCTAAGCAATGGGCTGAAGACATCTATTGCATCATATGTAATAGATGAAAAAAGGCAATTAAAAATTTAAGTAGCATACTTTGATTAGCAAGCATTAACAAACTCACGTTCTTCAGGAGCTATAGAGAATATTTACACAGACTAAGACATCACTCTGTGTGCACAGAGGCTTCATCATCTAGTCAGGTGACAAAGCACACTATATGGACTTAAGGGTACAACACAAAACAGTATGAATTGGGACTAGCAATTAGCATAATGGCTATGTCGCTGGACTCCCACGTAATTGACCGTGGTTCGTGTCCCAGACCCAGTGGCTTAAAACTCACGCCGGGTGCGTGTGCATGCGTGCCCAAGATCCCGAGAGTGTATGGAGGAGAAGGAATTGCGGTATGGCCATCCCCCCGGAGGTGATTTCTCGCTTTCTGTCTCTCTGTCTCTCTCTGTCTGGCGAGCGCACGCGCCCTATAGCAAAAAACCTCTCAAATAAAAAAAAAAAAAGTATGAATTCATTGCTAAATTGTACAGTCCCTGAGGGCCGCAGTATTTCAGAGAAGGCAGAAACAAACCAATCTGAGTGGGAGTAGTCAAGGAACACTTTTAGAAGAAAGAAACCATTTTCTACATATTAAATTGTTTTCTCAGCTTGATTTTTAAATAAATCTTAGGAAAAGAAACTGATTTCCAAACTAATATTGAACACAACAAACCGACTTCCATTTCAATATGGCAGATTCAAAACATGCACTTGGCTCTTTCCCAGAAACCTCACTGAACTGTGTAAAGGAATTAAAACAAAACAACAACAAATCTTCAAGGACCAAGAGAACGGGAGAGAAGATAACAGCAGATGAAAAACTGGGGAAAACCAGCAAGAAGTAAGCTCATTTAAACCATCAACTCCAGAAAGTCTCAGGAATTACAGGAACCAAGTATGTCTGAAGACAGGTACATTTCAAAAAGTGGAGTTGGAAACAAGAAGACTGGTTGGAAGTCTATGAGCAGAAGTTAGATCCCAGATCCTTACTCTCAGCCTCAACAAAGAGGCAACTATCACATCCCTGATCAAGCTAAAGACGAGTTTCAATGCCTGGAGCAGTCGGCCCAGAGAGGCCAACTTAGAGTACCCTGCTTAGCTGAGGCCACAAGTGAGAGTATGTCAGGTCTTAGGGCCTTCTCTTTTCTCTCTGAGGATCTGAAATTTTATGATGAAGTTCCTCAGTGATGTAATTTTTCATCCCAAATTTTTCATCATTTTCATCCCTTGCTACACACTCAGTATGCCCTACTGATCTGAAAACATGCATCTTTTAGGGACCAGCAGGTGGCGTGGTGGTTAAGGACGCTAGACTCCCACATGGCCAACCAAGGTTCGAGTCCCAGACCTGGCGGCTTGCTTTCTCACTCTCGCTCACTCTGTCTCTCCCTGGTCAAATTAAAATAAATAAAGTTAAATAAAATAATTCTTTTAAAAAAAATTGTGTCTTTTAGGTCAAGGCAATTAACTCATATTGTTTCTTTGATCATTTCATCTCTTCTTATATTTTGCTTTCATTCTGTAACTCCTAGAGTTAAATACTGGACCACGTAAATCGATCCTCTAATTTCATAATCTTTTGTCTTTTATTTTCCATTTCTTTGTGTTTTTTGTTCTTTCTGGGAAAATGTCTTCAGCGTCACTGAACTTGAAATTTTCTAAATCTTCATTTTCTGAAACTTCTGTTAAAAGATTTATTCCTCCTATCATACTTTCCATTTCCAAAAGTTCTTATTTTCTAAATATTCCTTTTTTTAATGGTCTGTAATGAAAAGTTTCAAGCACATAAAAGCAGAAAGAACTGTGTAACAAATCTTCACGCACATTATATAGATTCAAGGACTATCAACATTTTGCCAATCTTATTTCATCTATTCCCCACCCTACCTTTTTTCCTACATTATTTCAGAGTAAATTCCAGACATAATATTTCAATTATAATTCTTTGGTATGGATATCTAGTACATAAAGACAGCATTTATATATATAATATATATATATATATATATATATTTTTACATCATTACAATTAACAAAATCAACAGTTCAATGTTCCATTTTATTACTATCTTGTTCCCGTTTTATGTAATACCCAATTATCTAAGAATATTAATTACAATTTGTTTGAAGTTTTGAAATTGTCTTCTGATCTCCACATTGTTGTATTTCTCTGAGTTCCTTTTCTTCTGTTTCTTTGCTTTGTATTCTCTCATTGCTGTTTGATGTATTTCTCAATGTCTGATGAGCCGTGCCTAACAGTTCATAATTTTAAGAAACATATACAAAACAGATCAAAAGATGAATATGCAGTAAGTAGCTTAGTTTGTTAAGTGATAGGCCTCACTATAGGGTGATATGTTGAAAATCTGGCCTTTTCTTCAGATATCCCCAAATATCAACCTATGTATTTTTCACTGTGATGACTGGCTTCCCTGAAGAGGAATCTTCTTGTCTCTTTTTCTGTTATGATGGTTACATAACCTTTTCAAATAATAAAGGTCACAAAAGACAGGCCCTCCATTCCTTCCAGCCTATACATGGTATATTTGGACCACATGGGTTTTAAACTTCAATTAGTAGGTAGTTCTTAAAAATTAGGAGCTTTCAGGCCAGTGGGTGGGGTAGTGATTAAAGCACTGGACTCCCACGTGGTTGATTGCGGTTAGAGTCCCAGACTCAGTCTGAGCCCAGACCCCGCAGCTTGAGATTCACACAGAGCACATGTGCATGAGTGCCTAGAATCTCAAGAGGAGAATGAAGGAGACAGGACTGCGACATGGCCATTTCCCTCTGGAGGTGAGTTCTCAGCTTCTGTCTCTCTGTCTCTCTCTGTCTCTTCAGCAAGCGCACATGCCCCATAGCAAAAATCTATTAAAAAAAAAAAAAACCTACCAAATATAAGCCCGTATTTTCAACTTCTGAAAATCAGAATATCTGCAAACATTGGGCTCACACTGACACACTGAATCTGAGTTCCTGAGGTACCATATGCACTTATTTCAATATTGGCAACACCAATTCCTGCTATCTCCACTACACCAAGAAAGAGTTTCAGTTTTCATTAATCATCTTACAACTACCTCTTAGGTTGGCAAAATTTAAGACTCCCATTGTGTAATAAAATGTGTCTGCTCAAGAGAAAAGACATTTGTGAAATATACCTTGCTTAATTTTACTTGTTATCCTGACAACAGGCTGAATAATCCAATGGAACAGTCAGACAAAGCAAACACATCACAGCATTCTCCAGCAACTGACAAGTGGAACATTGTATATTTCACACCCTGAAAATAAATAGCACTGGACCATCTAAGTACCCTCACCAGAACCAGCTCTTCTCAAAGGATCATATGCCAGATTTTGGCTGCATAAGATGAAAGAAAGAGAGAAGAAGGAACTGGGATTTGACCTTTGCACTGGTACAGGAAAAGGAAATTAGTAAGAATGCTTTTTCTCCACCAAAAGGCAGACAAATTATGTTTCATAAGAGTAAAGATGGATCAAGTTCTGAATTCACAGAGTTATATTAATAAAAGTCTCCAAGGCTCTTTTCTTAAATAATGCATGAATATTTTGTATGGGGGGACTGTCTTCAAAAAATTTCATGAAAAATTGTATACTATGAAAAAAAACTATGCATGGATTTCAAAAATAGTTGCACCAAATTAACATGGACTTTAATTCCATTTTTCCACAAAGTTTTTGAAGTACCTTCATACATACATACATACATACATACATAATGTATATATGGGTTCATCATCTATATATTTATGTACATACATATGAATGACATGGCTAAGCTTAGCAAACACATCATAGAAATTCCTAGACGTTTCAACCCTAGACAGGTTAGATGTGTCCAAATGATTTTTTGAAACATAAAATAATCAACCATTAAAAACATTGTGACGTTAAAGAGATCTATGATGCAGCATGGCGACTACAGTTAATAACAAAGAATTGCACACTTGAAAACTGCTAAGAAAATTTTAAGCATTCTCACCACAATAAAGTACATAATGTAACGCACATATTAGTTTGATTGAGTCATTCTACAACACACGTGTCAAAACACTGTATTGTACATCATAAATACATATAATTCTTATTTGTCAACTTGAAAGATAATTTTTTAAAATACCCAGGGATGATCTATTTTTAATGATTAGAAATACAGGCTTCACCCAGTTTCAGGCTTCAAAGTCATCTCTGTGACTCTTAGCCATATACCTATTAGCTAAAAACAACAATCCTACAAAACTTGCTTTCAGATTAACAGCCCTGTCATTTATCCTTTAAATGTTTATCTCCTTTGGTCACAATTTTATTGTAGTTAAACAGCAACCAGTGTGTGACCAAAAGCATTCAAATGCTTTGAGTACACAAAGAGCGCACTGTTCTTTTTCCAGCTGAATGGACTTTACTCCTGTGAACAAAAGACAAGATCCTGCTATTCTTCAAATTAAAAGGCAAGAAACAGCACGGAAAAAAACTGCACAGAAAACCTCTCTCTGGGTTCACTTTATAAATCTTAACATAACAGTGAACCAAACAGTTGCTTTTCTCTTTCCCAAGTTAAAAAAAAAAAAAAAATGGTAAGAAAACAATTACACAGCTCAGCATCTCTTTTAAACCTCTTTTCAAAAAAATCATTTAATAATAATTTGCAACGCATTCTAGCTACTATAGTACATATCATCTAACAGAGATACTAGAGGAAAGATGGTCTCTTGCAAACATTATGACCAGAATCAAAAGTCTGACAAAACATAAACGGCAGTATCATGCAAGGAACCTGAAGGCACTGAATAAAGACCTGACATTTGAAACCTGAAATTTTAAAAAAGCTCCCTAAGGCCTTAAGGAAGCAGAAGAAGTTAAATCCCTAAGGCCTTCTAATAATCTAAGAAAAGAAGCTGTCACTGCCACCAACAGGGAAGGTAGTAAGGGCTCCCTGACCTAACCCTTACAGAAAGCCATTAAGATCAGTCCTGGTTATCATCTTCCTAAAAGTGTTATTTTCTGCTCTAGTTTTCTTGTTAATCTCTCCCTCATACATCTCTTTTATTTTTTTTTTATTTTAGAGAACTTTTTTTTTTTTTTTTTTTTTTGGCTATAGGGCACATGTGCTCATCAGAGAGACAGAGACAGAAAATGAGAAATCACCCCCTGCCCCGGGGGAAGGGGATGGCCACACCACAGTCCCTTCTCCTCCATTCTCCTCTCAGGATTTTGGGCATGCATGCACAAGCGCCCAGTGTGAGTTTTAAGCTGCCAGGTCCAGGACTCGAACCACAGATGACGATATGGGAGTCCAGCAATGTAACATTACATCGTCTGCCAGTCCCTCATACATCTTTTATTCTAATGTACCTCTCAAGCCTTTAGTTCTCACATATATTTTTGCATTATCTTCAAGGTAGATATAAATGCTATAATTGGTTGGAGTTAAAAGAGGGAGTGAGAGCAATCTGTTTAATTTTTGTTATTAATATCTAGGACAGAACAGAGAAATCTAAGGATGTAGGGTTTATTGGGTTGTTGGGAAAGTCATGACGCATTTTTGCATAGAAAAACAGAAAAATATATCATGACTTTCTCAATGACCTAATACTTTCCTCTTCTCCAATGTATAGAAATAGTATAGTATCTAGGTTTAGTTTTGCCTCCAACTAATGAAAAATCCAAAGAAATAGTGGTTTAACCAAGCTGGTATGGTGGCTGTCATGAAGTCCTCAGAGACTCAAGTCCCTCCTAACCCACCATTCTAAGGACTGTCCCTCACCTTCAAGACCCAAATGGCAGCATTTACATTCCTGGCAGCAGGATAAAAAGAAAACAATTAAAAAAAAAAAAAAGGCAAAGGGCACACATTAGCTTTAGTTTAAGGAAATATCCCTCAAACTCTTATAGGATGGTCACTTAGCCACATGTTCACACATACCTACAAGGGAGACTGGGAAATGCTATCTGCACCCTGAGCAGCTAACAGTCCTGAAAAGTATATAACAGAGGGACCAGCGGTTAGCATAATGGCTATGTCGCTGGACTCTCAGGTAGTTGACTGTGGTTCATGTCACGGACCCGGTGGCTTAAAACTCATGCCGGGCGTGTGTGCGTGCGTAGCCAAGATCCCGAGAGGAGAATGGAGGAGGGTGTGGCGCCTGTCCCCCCCCCCCCGGGGGGGGGGGGGATTTCTCGCTTTCTGTCTCTCTGTCTCTCTCTGCGCCCTATAGCAGAAACCTCTCACAAAAAAAAAAGAAAAAAAGTATATAACAGAAGGAGGCAACAGGGACTTGGGAATTAATTTGCAATCTTTCCCACTATGAGACTTCTAAATTTCATAAAATTATAAATAAATGATTTCAGTCAAAATAATCTCTTCAGAATAAGAAACTACCAAATGCTCCAAACAGAAGAGCCACTGAAATATACGGAATCAACAGTGGAGCCTCTGAACTACTCCCTGTAATCTCTCAAGTACACTTCAGTGACCTGAATCAGACAACTGAATATTCTCAAGTGCTTTCTCCCTGAAGAGTGAATGTCCTATTCCTCTGACTCCCACGGACCTAGAGGGACTCTCCTCCGGGTCACGTCAACTGTCCAAGTTCCTCAGCCCTTGCAGCCCAATCACCTCCCATCATTAAGAGAGGCCTTTCACATTCAAGGGGCAAATCTAACATAAATGACATTTGGCTGATGCCCAAAGGTGACAGGGATGAGAGCAGGATAAAGAAAGAATAATGTAGATGCCAGTTGGGGCAGCCTTTCATTATAGCCCTTTCAAGAGCTATTAATCTTGGTCATAGTCAGTCGGCTAAAAATAATTACATCTTCTAACACATGTTGTACACATAACTAGCAATAGTAACAGGTCAGCCCTTTTACCAGAGCAATACCTCGGTATTGCCTATGGCCAGCCATCTGAAATGCTGTTGCACAGCTGTTCTTGCACGAGCTCCCCTTCAGTCCTGTGTCATTTTTTTCTCTAGCACTGATTTAAAAAGGAAGAATTACTATCAGCAACACTGTCATACTATCAGTAAGTTGTTAAAGTACCGTGAAGAATATTTTAAAAATACCCAAAAATATATTTATTTTTTAAAGAGTTCTTTTATTTAAATTTATTTATTTTAATTTTGACAGACTGAGAGAGAGAGAGAAAGTGAGGAAGCAAGCTGGGACTTGAACCATGGTCAGTCATGTGGGAGTCCAGTGCCTCTAACCATCATGCCACCTGCCGGTCACCAGAAATGTATTTTTTAAAGATTCGTTACTTCCTTTCATTGTAACGAAAGTAAATAAGAGACAGATTTGAAAGAGAGGGAAGTGAGAAATCACAATCAGGAGGAATGGCCATATTGCAATCCCTTCTCCTTCACTCTCCTCTTGGGACTTTTGGGGATACATGCACTCGAACTTGGCATGTTTTACAAGCAGCTGAGTCCTGAACTCAAATGGCATAATTGGCCATGTGGAATCTAACCGCCTTAACCTCCACGCCATCTGCTGGTCCAACAGTGTAATTTTTTTTTTTTTTTTTTACTTTTTTTTGGGAGAGGTTTTCGCTATAGAGCGCATGCGCTCGCCAGACAGACAGAGACAGACAGAGAGAAAGAAAGCGAGAAATCACCCCCCAGGGGGGATGGTCACGCCGCAATCCCTTCTCCTCCATTCTCCTCTCGGGATCTTGGGCATGCACGCACACGCGCCTGGCGTGAGTTTTAAGCCACCGGGTCCAGGACGCGAACCGCGGTCAACTACGTGGGAGTCCAGCAACATAGCCATTACGCTAACTGCTGGTTCCCCCAACAGTGTAATTTTAAAGGAACACCAAACCCTCTGGGCCTCAGTTGGCCTCAGCTGTACTATGTGGAGGTCTGACCTCAAAAATGCCATGTGGTACTTCATAGCTTTAACAGTAGAAATGGATAGGTTCATAATAAATCTTAAAATAATCCATCTAAATTTACAAATTCAAAAATAGGGCCTGGCTGCAAGAGGGCTTAGGAAAAGAGTCACACCTGAGTCCCTATAAATCATGGATACTGCCAAATCAAATTCTCTAATGATACACGTGAAATATAAAAATAAAACAAAGATGTCAATCGCAAAATGCAAGGTGCCATGTAATGCAAATGGAGAAACTATAGCAGGGGCAGCCTCTGGCTGTGGGTCAGTAGGAAGCAAGCAGCAGGAACATGAAGAAAGTAGAATATGTTTTAAATTAAAATGCAGCCCCCTGAGCAGCTAGATCTCCTGCCGTTGGAAAGAGGGTACAGAAATCCTAGCCTGACGTGAAAGGAAAATGTTTCAGATGTAGTGGGGAAGGGAACTGCTTCTAACGCCACACCTCCCAACTGAGGAGATGTGAGATATAGTCCAGAACAGTTTTAAACAGAGCTAAAGCTACCTAGGGCCAGGGGTAGCTCAGTGGTAATTTAACTGGACCCAGATAGAGAAAGCCCTGGGTTTGCAACATGGGATCTCCGTGAGTGTGTCAGACTTGCACACAAGTGCCCTGATTTGAGCCACCTTAGACTGAGGGTAAATCAACATGAGGACCCTGTTGGGATGTCTCTTTTTCTGTGAATCTCCCTCTCGTGGGAGAAATTTTTCAAAAACATTTAAAACAGAGGTATCTAAGTTATAGTAGTAGTGGGTGCTGTGTTAAATACTGTGCCCTCTCAAAATGGCAGACGTACCAGGTGAATACAGCAGGAAGCTAGAGGATTTATATTAATTATGAGGTAAACCAAAGGTGGCACCAAATAATAAAAAAGCAAAAGTTACAGCCAAAATATGGGTTCTTCTAAAATCAGGAAAAATATCTGCAACTGGTTCTTCTAAAATCAGGAAAAATATCAGCAACTATTTTTTAATACATAAAGTTAATGTTATAAAAGCAAGCAACATAAATGAAAAACTCAAAAGGATTTTCAATTCTACCAACACCAAAAAACTGCAAGTTCCCAGAGAAGCAGCTGTAAATCTTATATTTTGTTCATATTTATCAGGATGAGCCAATTAATGCTCACACAGAAAAATCTATTCCTGATTTTACAAAAAAAAAAAAAAAAGAAAAATCATATCTCAATATGTGAATTGTACTTGCACACTTATACCTTGTGGAGAATGGGCTTATTTTTATGATGACTAGAAAATTCATCATTTCATAGGAGACATTAAAACAATCATGGGAGTTACATTCTTGTTTTGCAGATACAAAGATACCAAGCAAATGGGTCAGAAGAAAGTATTAAAAGTACTGTGGAATTGGGAGTCAGCAAGTGACATAGCAGTTAAGGCACTGGACTCCCACACGGGAGAACACAGTTCGAGTCCCAGATTGGGTGGCTTAAAACTCACACCAGGCATGTCTCCATGTGTACTCAAAATTGCAGGAGAAAAATGGAGGAGAAGGGACTGCTATGTGATCATCGCCCCTGGGGGTTATTTCTCACTTTCCATCTCTCTGTCTGTCTGGTGAGCACATGAGCCCTATAGCAAAAATCTCTCCAAAAAAAAAAAAAAAATGTGGAACCACAAAATTGCTGCATCATTGGTGGATGGAGGATGGAGGAGGAGGGATGAATCCTAAAACAGATGAGTTTATATAAATTGAAAAAGGGTATGGATGAATAAATGCTAGATTGTTTGCTAAGCTATACTCTAGAAATCAACTTTAAAAAATCTGAAGATGATACATGAACATTAGCTACTTTCTTGAATTAAGATTTCCTCAAACAAAATTGATTTGTATGCAAATCCCCTTTGACCAGACTTACATGGATGTATGGATATGCCACATTTTCTTTACCCACTCATCAGTGGGTGGATGCTTACATTATTTCCACTTTTTGCCTATTATGAATAATGTTGCCATGAAAGAAATATATTAAAAATAAATCTAGCCAGGGTGGGTAGCAAACTGGACTACAGGGCTGAAAGCCATGTGATTGATCATCATTGGGATCTGCAGGCCTGAACACCCACCCTGCACATCAGCACATGCCCAAGACCCTGACAAGAAAGCTGGGAACAGGGGCTTACAGTGTGATAAGACTCTGTCAAAGTTGCTACTCTCTCTCCCTTTCTTTCTCTATGTCCCATGTGCACATTCTATCATGAATGAATAAAATAAGCTTTTTTAAAAAAAGAATCTAGCTGTACAAAAGGCTGTGCCTTTCCTATTACTAGACCCAACCAAACTTTCCCTTCCAGAGACCCAACTATTGTTCAATCTTAAACGCATATTCTTTCTATATGGAAGCACTCACTGTACACCAATAGTAATACAGTATTCTCTTTTAATTTAAACATCTTGCAGATGTTTACATTTGCTGACTTCACCTTTCTTAATTAATTTAACGTGTTCCCTACTGAGAGATGTTTAGGTTGTTTATTATGCTTCATCACTACAAATAATGCCCCAATGCATATTCTTATACACAGGTCTTTGTGTACATGTGCCAGTATGTAAAATGGAATAAATTCATGTAAGTAGAAAGGCTCCAGAGGGGTTTGACTAGAGATCAATTTTCTTTTTAGGTCTTAGTTCAAGAAGGTAAACTATAAGAGGGACCAGCAGTTAGCGTAATGGCTACGTCGCTCTGGACTCCCACGTAGTCGACCGCAGTTCACATCCTGGACCCGGTGGCTTAAAACTCACGCCGGGCGCGGGTGCGTGCATGCCCAAGATCCCGAGAGGAGAATGGAGGAGAAGGGATTGCGGCGTGGCTATCCCCCCTGGGGTGATTTCTCGCTTTCTGTCTCTCTGTCTCTCTCTGCCTGTCTGGCGAGCGCATGCGCCCTATAGAGAAAACCTCTCCAAAAAAAAAAGAAGAAGGTAAACTATAAGAGATTCAAATCCTAGCAATTGCTTCAATAAGAGGGTAATTAGCATCACTAGAAAGTGACAATCCACTGCAAAATTTTAATATCTTTAAGATATAATTCACATAACATAAAATTCACTTATTTAAAGTCTACAATACAATGGCATATTCAGAGCAACCACCACCATACCCTTAAGTTCATAACTTTTTTATCACCCCAGAAAGAAACTCCTGCACCCATCAACACCCACTTCTCATCTCCATCCCTCCCCTTCCTAGCTCCAGCCTTAGCCCCAGGGTATCACTCACTACTTTCTGTCTTCATAGATTTATCCATTATAAATATTTTAGATGAATGGAATCACTCAACATGTCGTCTTTTGTGTTTGACTTTCACAACACCCAGCCATGCTGTAGTAAGTATCAGTACTTCACTGCTTTTTATTACAGAACAATATTCCATTATATGGATATACCACATTTGTTTATGCACTCATCAATTGATGAACATTTTAGGTTACTTCTGATTTTTTGATATTATAAAAATTTACCTATGAGCACTTTCATACCATTTACCTTTCTCATGGGTATATAATCTATAAATGAGTGAAGAAACTTAAGCAGTTACAAAAAAAACAAGGCAAATGAGTGTTGCCAAAAAAAGAAAAAAAAGGGAACCAGCAGTTAGCGTAATGGCTATGTTGCTGGACTCCCACGCAGTCGACTGCGGTTCGCGTCTCGCACCCAGTGGCTTAAATCTCACGCCGGGCGCATGTGCGTGCGTGCGTGCCCAAGATCCCGAGAGGAGAATGGAGGAGAAGGGATTGCAGAGTGACCATCCCCCCTGGGGGTTGATTTCTCGCTTTCTGTCTCTATGTCTCTCTCTGCCTGTCTGGTGAGCGCACGCGCCCTATAGCGAAAACCTCTCCAAAAAAAATAAATAAATAACGCAACATTCTGTGAGACTGCCACCCAGGAACGACTCCAGGTTCATATTTAGATATGCTGAACACACCAAATGCTCACATGCCCATGACCCAGGGTTGGCTGAAGTTGCAGGTAGATTGCAGAGTGAAGGTCCTTATTGGGGTGCCTGCGAGTGTGTCCTCTCTTTCATTCTCAATCGTGGAAGAAAGAAGGAAACTTACAAACATTTTTTTAAAACAAAAAATTTTGCACCAAAATAGTTTCCACTTTAATTTCATTTTCCATGTAACTGTTTTTGTTTGTTTTTTAATTCAAGTTCATGATACAGAACACATGCGCACACACGCGTACTACCATTAGACAGAGAAGGAGTGAACAAGGGAAGGAGGGAAGGAGGAGCATCCTTGGTACAGTCTGGTCACACTACAATCTTCTTCCAACCCTCAGTCCCTTCTGAATCTTGGGCGAGCACCTGGTCTGTTTCCAATCAACCAGGTCAGAGATCTAAACCTGTTGTCAGCCATGTGGCTTCCAGTACTGTAGTCTAGTATGCTACAGATTTTATCACCTAGGCTGGGACTTGTCATGAATGTTTTAAGGTCCCCTTATAGAGCAACAAAAAGACTCTAGCGGTACTTTGATGCCACAGTACAAGTTTACACCTTTAAAACCTCCCAAAATATATTTATTTGAAAGGGAATATAAAAATTAATGTCCAGGAAACCAGCAGTTAGCGTAATGGCTCTGTCACTGGACTCCCACGTAGTCGACCGCGGTTCGTGTCCCAGACCCGGTGGCCTAAAACTCACGCCGGGCACGTGTGCATACGTGTCCAAAATCCCGAGAGGAGAATGGAGGAGAAGGGATTGAGGCGTGACCATCCCCCCTGGAGGGTGATTTCTCACTTTCTGTCTCTATATCTCTCTGTCTGTCTGGCAAGCGCACACGCCCTATAGAGAAAACCTCTCCAAAAAAAAAAAAATTAATGTCCATACTTATTAGGTTTAAATATCCAGAACTGTCACTATACATGAGAACAGAAAGAGGAAAAGTTATAGTCCTTCAGATCTATGATCTCCTGTGATTTCTTCTCATTCTCATCTTCTGAAATATCTTCTATATGTCCCATGTTCTAGGTACAATTCGATTCAATAAGCTTGTTCTGGGCATATACTATGTTGCTATGTACCATGGTAGATCAACAGCTAAAACTACAGAGATTAATAAAATTCTTGAGTTCCTATTTCTCTAGGAACTCACATTTTGGTAAGTGTGACACTTTTTAATAATAGTTTGTGAAGACTTTAAGGATATAAACCCAGAGTCAGCATACTTTTCTGTAAAGGGCTTTTCAGTATGTATCTCGGGCTTTGTGGCCCACACATGGCCCCTTTTAAAGACTTTTCTTCCTCTTCTGCTTTCTTTCCAATCCTTCTGAATGTGTAAAACCATTACTAGGCTCACGAGCCAGATTCTGGTTTAAGCTACAAGTGAAGAGAAAAATTACAGTTTCACAATCTTACCAGTTAAACATGCTGAGTGCAATTTAAAATTTATAAATATCAGGAGACCAGCAGGTAGCATAGTAGTTAAGATGATGGACACTCCAACATGGCCGACCATGGTTCAAGCCCCGGACATGGTGGCTTGCTTCTCATTTTTTCTCTCTCTCTCTCTTTCTGTGTCTCTCTCTGGTCAAGTTAAAATAAATGAATGAATAAATAAAATTAAGTAATTTATTCTTTTTTTAAAAAATTCATTAATATCAGTTATTACAACTGCCTCAACTCAACTGTCTCTTCTAATTAATGGTTTATTTCCACAACTCTCCCTTCATATCATTATTTCTCCCACAGATACTTTGGTAATTGGTAAAAGAAACTGTCTGTGGTCCTAGAGTAAATCTACCCTTCAATTCTCAACTAAACCTACTTTCTACATGAAAAGAAAAAATAAAATAACCTCATCAGATGCAGAAAAAGCAGTTGACAAAATTCTACATTCTTTCATGATAAAAAACACACAACAAATTAGGTTGGAAGAAATATACCTCGACATAAAAAAAAGGCCATTTTTAATAAGCTCATAGCTAATACTATACTCATCAGTGAAAATCTGAAACCTTTTCCTCTAAAATTCAAATATAAACAAAGATGCTCACTCTTACCACTTCTATTCTATTCAACATAGTATTTGAAGTCCTAGGCAGAGGGATCAGGCAAGAAAAAAAAAGACAGTAGTCCTCCTTTATTGGCAGTTTCGCTTTCCAGTATCAGTTATCTCTGGCCAACCACGGTCTGAAAATAGTAAATGAAAAATTCCAGAAACAAATAATTCATATTTTAAATTACATGCTGATCTGAGTAGCATAATGAAATCTCATGCCACCCCAATCTATTATGCGTAGGACATGAATCATCCCTTTATCCAGGGTATCCATGCTGTATCCATCACCTACCCATTAGTATTTAGTAGCTGTCTTGGTTACCACAATGAAAAAGAACACTGTACACATAGGGTTTGGCATTATTCACAGTTTCAGTCATTCGCTGGCAGTCTTGGAACATATCTTCCATTGATAAGTCATAAAAGGCATCTGTTTGCTGATGACATGATCCTATATACATATATCACTAAAAATTGGGACCAGCAGTTGGCGTATTGGCTATGTCAATGGACTCCCACATGGTCGACTGCGGTTCACGTCCCAGACCCGGGGGCTTAAAACTCACGCCGGGCACACGTGTGTACGTGCCCAAGAGCCCGAGAGGAGAACGGAGGAGAAGGGATTGCTGCGTGGCCATCCCCCCTGGGGGGGTGATTTCTCGCTTTCTGTCTCTCTGTCTCTGTCTGTCTGGCGAGCGCACATGCCCTATAGCAAAACCCTCTCCAAAAAAAAAAAAACACTAAAAATTTCATGAGAATAACTGTTAGAACAAATAAATAAATACAGTACAAATGCAGAATACGAAATCAACACAAAATATCAGTAGCATTTCTTTCTTCTTTAAGAATTATTTATTTAAATTTTATTTATTCATGCATTTATTTTAATTTGACCAGAGAGAGATAGAGAGAGAGAAAAAGTGAGGGAAAATGAGAAAACAAGGTCCAGGACTCAAACTGTGGTCAGCCATGTGGGAGTGTCCGCTGCCTTAACCACTATGCTACCTGCTGGTCCCCATAAATCAGTAACTTTTTTTTTTTTTTTAACCAGGAAATGTTTTATTTTTCTTGCAATAGCTTTGTTAACTGCACAAAATCAAGTTTTGCTTTTGCCACTGAAATATTATCACACAGTCCTATTCTGAAAGACAAATGTCCAGTAAAAACAAGGCAAAAATAAAAATTCACAACCTTAATTACCTAGATTTGTCATTTAAGGTTTAAAGGAATAAAATGGTGAGGTGCTTTCTTACAAGCTTTTCCACAAGTGTCACATTATCTCCTCAAAAGGGAAGGATTTCAAAACAAAGGTGAAATAACTTAAACAGAAATACTCATAAAAAGAAACTGTACAGAATTGTCAACAATATTAAGACAACATTGACTAGCCAGTTTCGTTATAGCATCTTCCCCATCCCCACCCCCAGTGTCCTGGCAGGACTATCAGCTTTGTGTTCAGATAGAAAAGAGTTCAAAATCCCAATAAAATAACTGTGCCAAAAATCTAACAGGCATCTCCCTGCCTTCCCCCTGCATTTTCCCAGACCTTCTAACCTAGGTTCTAATCAGTGAAAATGCGGGGAGGAGCTCCACACCATGTGGTTACACTATATACGTACATATAGATAGATAGATATAGCTATCTTTATTTATGTGTGTGTGTATATATATATACACACACACACACATACATATTACATATCTCATTATAAATGCTGACATTCTGCAAATTGTGACTTTGGGAAACCCAACCCATGCAGAGGGAGAAGAAACTGATGTCCTTTGTGTAACTTCTTAATCTCATAAAACCTTCCCAGCCCTTTCTGGTGCCCTGTCCAAGGAGAAATGCCATGGTCTCAAGGATGCCCAGGTCCACTTCTGAGGGTTGGTTAGTTCAGGTTAGGTCAGGCCCATTCTCTTCACTCCTGACAGACCCCGGGCCTGGGAAGCACCAAAGACCATGATGCTGGCTCGAGTGAAGACACTCATTCTGTATCAAGAGCTGAACTTAAGAAATGCTCATCGTTGGTCAGGCTGGGTCTGGGATAGAAAAAAGACTGGCAGACAGAAATACTCCCTTCATGGGAGGAACAGGGGCAGGAGGAGACCGGAAGAGGCAGGGCACGCGGGGGACCTGTGCAGGTGCAGATTGGTGTGAGGGGACCAAGGTCAGAGTGGCTCTTCAGAACCGCTGAAGGGGCTGTGGCATAACAGAAACGGAAAGGTGCCCATCTCCCCCTCACTCTTCACTCCTCACTGGTGGCCCTTGGTACCCCCTTCCTGAGGGCTGGAATGCGAATCCAAATGCTACAACAGCGTGGTGACGAACAAGCTCCCACTGCAAGAAACAAGACCCTGGGATCCCACCCAGGACTCCACAGCAACACTGGCGCCTAGGTGGGTTCTGAGGGACAGCAAAGGGAGCCTATCCTGTGCTCAACCACAGGCAGCTGCTCACTGGTCTCCCAGGAAAGCCAAAGCCCATCTTGGCAAGGCTCGGCCAGTCTCTTGCTAAGTACAAAGGCATTTATGGAGCACTGGTTGCATGCTGGGAGCTTAGAGATGAAGAAGCTCCTCAATGAGTCACTTGAGGTTGGAGAGCCAGGGACCCACATTCTGAAGTCTGCTGGGGGTTCATCCTGGCCCAGCACTTCCCCCTACAGGGGATCTGGTAGGGAGTGGGGACGTGGATATGACAACAGCCTCTTCACTCTGGGGGAAGCTATGGGAAGGCTCCCAACTCTCACACAGTCTAGTTCCACGATTAGAAGGGATCTGAGATAAAACAAGCTTGGAAGAAAAAAGTCAGGCAGCAGTTTCTGGGCAGCTTCTATCCTGGGCGAGACCAGAGTACATGTATGTGCGTGTGTGCATGAACACACAGCTACAAAGCCTAGGGCCAGTGCTCAGCTCCAGAGCCTTCCCACAAGCCAATCGTACTGAGCCCCCTCCCCAGGGGCTCAGGGCAGGGTGGTGCTGTGTGTTGTACTGATGGCAAGCCTCAGTCTGTATAAAAGGAGATGGAGACAGGTAGGCTGGTCCAGAGTTATGTCCTGGGACCCCAATCCCATGAGAGGAAGAGGGGGTCAGAGGGAATATCAGAGGGACAGGGGTGGTGTCAACAGCTTAGCGTATGTAGGCTCAGTACACAGCAGACTTGTCGTTGTCAGACTGGTCCAGCACCTTGGCTCTTTTGTACATCTCATTGGCTGTGGCTACCAAAGGGGTTGGATGGTGGACACCATCGCCCAGTGCAATGGCTAAGTGGAGATCCTTCTGAATGTATTTCAGGTAGAAATCCGGCTTAAAGTTTCCTTGCAGAATATTTAAGCACTTCTGGTCCAGGAAGATGCTATCCAGCTGTCCCAGATTGAAGATATCCAAGAGCACCTGCTGAGACTGGCCCACCACCTGGACTAGAGTCAGGTCCTTGGCAATGGTGGCCATGAAGTTCCCTTGGACTATGTTTATAATCAGCATCATCTTGGTTGCATTGCCAACTTCACCTAGAAAGAAGAAGGCCTTCCCCATGGCCTGGAAGCAGCTACTGAAGACCTTGTATAAGCCCCTGTCTCCAGCTGCTAAGATCACCAATATACCATCATTAGATAGCTGCTGATTCCCTGAGACCAGGGCTTCCAGAAAGTGGCCCCCCGGACACAATCAACTGGTCCAGCTTGGTGACTGTGACAGCGTCCACAGTTGACATGTTCACATAACACTTCCCAAGGCAGATCCCTTGCAGCACACCACTGGGGTCCAGCACCAGGTCCTTGGCTGCCTTTAGAGCTGATACACAGGCAAAAGTGATGTCACAGGTGGAAACAACTTCAGCAACAGTTCTTCCTAGGCGGGCCTCCTCCTGGATGAATAAATGACATTTCTCTGCAGTCCAGTTCCAGTTACCGTGTGACTCATCTTGAGTAAGTTGGAGACGATGCCACTTCCCATGAGGCCAAGGCCCAAAAATCCTATCTTTTTGTCTGTGAGTATGATGCTGCCATTCATGGCCATGTTATCTGCTGCCTGGATGGAAGTAGAACAAGTCTCCCCTTCAAATATTTTCAGTTTCTTTGTGATTGCCTGATAATAGACCACTGGATTCTCTGTTTGGCTCATTTTTTTTTGAATGGAAATGAGGCTCTGCATCTTTAACAGGCTCGCTCATGGTTGGCTGCCATTTAAGGCAGCCATGGGTCATCATTCCCCTCATGTACTAGACTCAGGCATAGTGAGATCCTTTTTATCCTTTGGGAGCCAACCCCACTTTCAGAGACTTTGCTCTTGGGCTCTTTTCAAAATGGATTTGGAGCCTACCTCTGAAGAGCCTGAAGACACCCTCTTTTTTCCTTCTCCCATGTTCTTCTTCACCTTCCCTTCAGACAGGCTTTTGAGCTTCTCATCACCTGAGTTTGGCCTACTTCTTTCCTCACTGGAATTATGCTCATTCTTGTCATAAGCAGAATTGTGAGATGATGTCTGGTCTTTTCCTTTGGCCCTCCTGAGGAACTCTTCAATGGCATCCATAGCTTGCTGGAATCGCTTACCCTTGTTAATCTTTATCATTTCCTCTTTATGAGCATGATATGGCTTCGGCTGTTCCACCTTGATCCAGGGCTGTTCTTCTGTTCCAAAAAATTTCACATAGAAGCATTTCTTTCCACGTGGTTTCTTCAGGTCCTTGGGTGGATTAACAATCTTTCTGGGCCAAGGAGGGTACCCGGCTGAATTTTCCCCACACCAAGTGGCCAAGCTACAGACTCATAATTGCCATCTTACCACCCAACCATAGCTGACCAATCAGTAACATTTCTATATACTAATGATGAATTATCCGAAAAAGAAATTAAGAGGACAATCATATTTAGAATAGCTATGAAAAAAATTATAATGTAGGAATAAATTTAACCAAGGACGTGAAAGGCCTTTAGACTGAAAACTACAGAAATATTAATGAAACAAAATAAAGAGGACACAAATAAATGGAAAGATTGATTGAAAAATTAATGTGGTTAAAAATGCCTATACCCTCTCTGGGCTTGGACCTAGTTGGCAGCGATATGACTAAACGCACCAAGAAGGTCAGCATCGTCGGTAAATATGGGACCCACTATGGTGCCCCCTCTGGAAAATGGTGAAGAAAATTGAAAGCAGCCAGCACACTAAGTACACTTGCTCTTTGTGTGGCAAAACTAAGATGAAGAGATGGGTTGTGGGGATCTGGCACTATGGTTTCTGCATGAAAACGGTAGCCAGTGGTGCCTGGACCTACGCCACCACTTCAGCTGTCACAGTAAAGTCTGCCATCAGAAGACTGAAGGAGTTGAAAGACCAGTAGAAGCTCCATAGACATTTGGAATATCACTAGCCTATAATAAGTGGGTTAATTTATGTAACAACAACAACAACAAAAAGCCTATACCATTGATCTATAAATTCAATGTAATCCCTATAAAAATTCCAATGTCATTCTTCACAGAAATAGTAAAAATCCTAAAATGTACAAGGAAACATAAGAAACCTCAAACAGCCAAGACAACACAAGCAAAATCAACAAAGTTGAAGGCCTCACAATAAATTATTTTCACACTATACAAGTAAGCGACAGAAATTAAAACCTCACAGTATAGGCATAAAAATAGTCACCAACCAAAGGAACAGAATTAGACAGTTTCAGAATAAACCTGAGTGTGTAAGGACAATGAGTCTTTTGTTTTTTGTTTTTTGTTTTTGTTTTGTTTTGTTTTTAGGTTTTTCCCCTAGACCTCGTGCACTACCCAGAGAAATAGAGAAAGAGAAAATGAGAAAATGCTCCCCCTCCAGGAGGGATGGCCATACTGCAATTCTTTATCCTCCATTCTCCTTTTGGAGTTTAAGGAATGCATGCACATGTGCCCAGCATGATTTTCAAGGCACCAGGACTTGGAGTCAAACCTGGAACTCGATTAATTTTTAACTAAGATGCCAAGTACACATATTGGGAAAAAGACAGGCTCTTCAATAAATGGTGCTGGAAAAACTCTGCATCCATATGCAGAAGAATAAAACCGGATCTTTATTTCATACTATCATCAACTTAGAATACAATCTTAAACATAAGACCTATAAATCTGCAAGGAAAAAATATACAGGAAAAACTACACAACACTGGTCTGGGCAATCATTTTTTAGATTTGACCCCAAAAGCACAGGTAGCAAAAGCAAAAATGGACAAATGAGATTTTATCCAAATAAAAAGCTTCCGGGGACTGGCAGGTGGTGTGGGGGTTAAGGTGCTGGACCCTCCCACATGGTTGACCACGGTTTGAGTCCTGGACCTGATGGCTTGCTTTCTTGCTTTCCCTCTCTCTCTCTCTCTTTCTCTTTCTATCTGTGTGTGTATCTCTCTCTGGTCAAATTAAAAATAAGTTAATGAATAAATAAAATTAAATAATTATTTTATAAAAATTTAAATAATAAATAAGTAAATAAGCTTCCTTCTATACGACAGGAGAAAAACATAAACGGAGCAAAGAGACCATCTATGGTCTGGGAGATATTCACAAGGCATATATCTCACAAAGGGTTAAAATAAAATATATATATATAAGGAAATCAAAACAATCCTAGCCAAAGCAAACAAATAATCCAATTAAAAATAGGCAAGGGGGAACTGGTAGGTGGCGTGGTGGTTAGAGGTGCTGGTTTCCCACATGGCTGACCGCAGTTCAAGTCCCAGATCTGACAGCTTGCTTTCTCACTTTCCCTTTCTCTCTCTCTCTGTCTCTCTTTTGTCAAATTAAAAAATAATAATAGCAAATGGAATTATAAATAAATAATTTTTTTTTAATGGGCAAGGTACCGGAACAAACATTTATCAAAAGAAGACATATACAAATTTCCAACAGATATGTGAAGAAATGCTCAGGCCAGCAGGTGGCGTGGAGGTTAAGGTGACTGGATCCCACATGGCCAACTTCATGGTTCAAGTCCTGGCTGGAACTGATAGCTGAGACAACAACAACAACAACAACAACAACAAAAATAGAAGAAGAAGAAAGAAAGAAAAAATGTTGAACATCATAATCATTAGGGAAATACAAATTAAAATAATTATGAGGTATCAAATCATACCATCAAATTGGCTATTATTAAAAATATTAAGATAATTGTTGATAAGGATATAAAGGGACCCCTTATAGTGGAACATCAGGAAAGTGATGATGCATTTTTTCATAGAGAAACATCGAAGAATATGTCATGACTTTCCTGACAACCTAATACATTATTGGTGAGAATGTAATTAAATACAGCCATGATGTAAAACAGTATGGAAGTCCCTCAAAAAACTAAAATAGCATTACCATATGACCCAGCAATCCTACTTTAGAGTATTTACCCAAAAGATCTGAAATCATTAATGTTAACACATTATCTGCACGCACATTTTCCTTATAGCACGAACCACCTAAGTCATGAAATCAATAGCTATCAAAAGACAAATGGTTAAAAAAATGTATATATAGAAAATGCAATACTATTTAGCTTTTAAAAACAAAGACATTTTGTTGGTTGTAACAACATCGATAGAACTAGAGAACATTACACTAAGTGAAATAAGCCAGACCCAGAAAGACAAATACCACATTCTCACTTATATGTATAATCTAAATCAATCGAATTCCAAGGAGTGGAGAATATAATGGTGGTTACCAGAAGCTGGGGGAATGGAAAAAGGAGAAATGATGGTCAAGGGTACAAAGCCATAATTAGTCAAAAGGAATAAACTTACTTTTTCTTTGAGATATATTACACAGCATGATGAAATAGTAAAGAAAATGTTCTATATTTTAAAATCACTGAGCTTAAGTATCAAATATTCTCACCACACAAAAATGCTAAGTATTTGAGGTAATGCATATGTAAATTATCCTGATTTTTAATTGATCACAAATTGTAGCATCACTTTGTATCCAATAAATACATATAGCTATAA
Organism: Tupaia belangeri chinensis; assembly: GCF_000334495.1. Classification (NCBI taxonomy): domain Eukaryota; kingdom Metazoa; phylum Chordata; class Mammalia; order Scandentia; family Tupaiidae; genus Tupaia; species Tupaia belangeri. Next base: position 1,013,201 of record NW_006159713.1, on the reverse strand, counting down.
AATAAAGAATATATCATGTATACTTTCACTAGGCTGGGTAATATATCTCAAAGAAAAATGTTCTCCAGTTCTATTGATGTTGTTACAATCGACAAAATGTCTTTGGTCAACCTGGGATCCAAACCTCAGGCCTTGCCAAATGGTTCCAGTATTACACAGTAGCACTCTACTACCCATGCCACCATGGTTAAGCCAAATAAAGAAACTACATTCTACAAAGCTAGAAGAAATATTGTTGAATATCAGGCCCTTAATAATACATTTGCATGTCTTCCTGTCCTAGTCCCTGTACTAGTGACAATGGTCTAGGCTGCACTGTGGTAAACATCCAAATTTTAGGGGTTTAATACATCAAATAATCTTTTTCTTATTCAAATTACCTGTCCAATATGAGTCAACAGGGAGAGAGGACGGGTTATATTTCACTGTTGTTACCAAACCCAGCCTAATGGAGACTCCTACCAAGTGGAACACGTGATTCCCAACATCACTGTGGCAGGAAAAGGGAAAGCACTCAAGTGACATAATAGCTCTTAACATGTCTTGATCTGGAAATGAATGATACCTTCCACTTTCTTTCCATTTGCTAGAACTAATCACGTGATCCCGCCCAACTCCAAGGAAGCTGGGAATTGTAAACTTCCAATGTACTCATAAAAATGAGAACACACTAAGAGTTGAATAGAAAAAGCTAAAGCAGATACTGGCTGGCAGAAACAATCTTTCCAAGGCTGAGTGCACCTCACTGATTTCAGAGTTATACATTATGCACTTTGATTGCTAAGGTAGAGTATACAGACCACTCAGGCATAAATAAATCCACATTCACCATCATTAGACTCTCCAGGCTGGTAAAACCAAATCATATCACATTCCTGACCAGTGCAGCAGAAATGAGCAACAGTCACTTACCCAGTCATATATAGGACTGTGTGATAGGGCTTATCCTATAAACAATTCCAAGATTAATCAAAATTTAGGTTTATCCAAAGCAATATAACCTTCACTCAACACCATCAATAGCAAATATGCACTGAAATGCATATCTGAGAACATCATAAGAAAATGACAACTGGTTATTTTGACAAAAAGATCCTGATCATCTTCCTCCAGGATCTTATCCCTCTTCTGGATACCTTATACTCTTTTTAAAAACATATCACACAAAATCCATCTTACTTCTGTGTACACACAATGTCATGTTCTGTACTCTATACATAGTAAGGTGTTCAACAAACATTTCTTCACTTGAATGAAACAATGAAAGAACTAAATCAATGAAATTATAGTGGAGCTGAATTCTTTCATACCCTCTTCTATATAACCTCTTTCATAGTACCATTCTTGAGCTAAAAAGCTGGAACAGAGAGAGTTCCATGTTTCCCGGAAGAATTGGAATAGGTATGTGGAGTAGGTAGTCAAGTTGGGCTTTGGCTCACAATGCCCCAAGGACACTGACAAATAGCCCAATAATAACCCATCTGAGTCTCAGAAGTCACTCCTCAGAGCTGCCCTATAAAAGCCAAAGGGAATTATTCATTAGGAAGTGTGAATAACACTAGATACCACCAGCAGATTGTGTTTGGCTTTGCTGAATTATTCATTAGCATTTGTGAGAAATGTACAATCCAAAGAGTGTTAAACCAATCCAGATTGTTCGGTAATGTTTGTTTTCCTTTAAGAAGATTAAAAAAAAAAAAAAAAGATCACCTCCAAGCTACAGTACTTATATTTAAAATAAGTTATAAATCTATCTAAACAAGTAGGTGAAGAGTAGAAAGTCAAATAAGAAAGGGAAATCAGTCATCTTATTTAATATTCATCATTATAATGACAGGCAGTAGACTGAACTAATGTTTGTTTACCTGTCCACATCTTGCCTTTTTTGGACTGTATGGTCAAAGACAGTAGGAGTTCTACAATGAAATTCATATGCGAGGGGGAAAAAACTCCTTTGAGTCCTGTCACAGAGCAGATGCAAATTTAATTACCACGCGTTAAGCTTTCCATCTTGTCTAGGTGTCCTTGGAAAGCAACTGTAAACAAGAAGCACTCAGCAATCAAGTGTCAGGAGCTCATTTGATCTGCTACGAAATATGTCACAAATCACTGGCAGGAAGTGAGTCGGGAAGGGGAACAAAGAGGCAGAAGTGACAGTGTTGGAGGCAGATCTTGTGGGTGTGCCTGTTAGTGCTGGGGATGGCTCTACCGCCAGCTCTGACTTCCCAGAGAAAGTGCTCCCTACCTGACAACACTCTCTCATCTCACATTTGTTATACATTTGCCTATGGTCTGCAGAAATTACCACCACATCTGGGGAGTCAACCCAAGAGATACTAAGCACAATTAAATTATTCCTGACTAAAGAAAACCTACCATGAGCTGATTTATTTTTAAGACAATTGGAGAAATGTGAAAATTAATGCAGAATCTAAATTCAGGTAAAAGAATATATCATCAGCCAGCAGTCTCAAAGAAAGCCCTACCTAGCTGCTTTCCATCTGTTAGTGTGCCTCTAATTGAATAAGAGGAATGCTCCAATCCATGAAGCTCCAGGTCGGAACCTGAGCTGCAAATGCCCAAATGCCCGACAGTTTCTATGATAATGGGTGCAGCATTTGTAGGCAAGTGAAAGGAAGTGATCTCTGAGAGTACCCAATCTGTAACCCTGTAAAGAGCCTGTAGTCTTCCTGAAGGGAGCCCACATCCAGCATAATTGCTCAATTCTATAAGACAACTGCAGGAAATGGATGCTTGAATTCACAACCATGATTCCAGAAACTAAATTATTCCATAGAAATTTTAAAATACATTGACTTCAGTCAAACTCTTCCCACCACTATAGGAAATTAACAACTTCCAAATGGAGGTTAGAAAAAAAATCTGAAAGCAATCAAACTCTATTCAACTTGGCACAAATTAACCCATCTCTCTAAGCTTCAATTTCCTCATCTCTAAAATCAAGGGAAAAATGGTAACTATGCAGGATTCCTATGAGGATTATAGGAGATAATACTTGTAAGTTACTGCCAGTATTATTATATTAAAGAACAGGAAAATTAATATTAATTATGCAATTATTCACAAGCATTCCCATTACAATAAACTGTACCAAAAATTGTGCCTAAAATTCTCTGCAAGCATGTTACAATTATCTTATTACCTAATGTATCTAGACAAGCACAAGAATTCTTTTCCCCTACCTTCTCTCTTCTATAAGTCAGAAAGAAATATCAAAGACTCATCTAAGATTCCAGAGAATTGATCTTCTACCTACATATCAACTTATGAGCAAAAGAAGAACAGAAATGGTTAGCAAAGTAAGAACAGGCCAACTGGAATCATCAGAGTACATGTCTCATGCATTTTTAAATGTCGTTGTTGTCTAATATCCATGTTAGGTTCTTTCTAAGAGTGGTACAACAGAAAGGATAGAACCAAAAGGAGACACCTAGTGGCCAAATAACTTTCCATTCAAACTACAGTGGAGCCGCAAATGTTTACAAAATAACTTTATAATCAAAGAAAATGAGATAAGCCTATTAAATAGAGAAACACAAGTATAAGAGAAATAGAATACTGAACAAAATGAAAGCACATTTTAAATCCTACTTCAGCCTAACTAAAATCTGCTGCTTTTATAGACCCAACATGAGTAAGAAAATTTGCTGCCAAACTAATTTTATAGACTAGAAAAGACCAGGGAGCAGAAAGAAGATAGGTTTCGGGAATGATACACACTTGGGTTCAATCTCAATTTCTGCCACCTACTCATTGATAAAGCAATATATTCCAACCTAGTCCACATCATGGAACATGTAGAAAATTATATTTGCAAAGCATACTGGAGTAGTTGCCCAGGGGTGATGATGCCTACTGGTGACCCCCAAGTAGTAGAGTTTGCCCGATGCTGGAGATAACAGCCCAGAGGCACTATCTGCCCTAGTCCCCACCTGTCCAGAACTAAGGGGACCAATAGCTGCGCTATGGAGAGGCCAATGTAGTGAAGAACTGATGTTCACAGCCAACAGCCAGTGAGGGCCTATGGCTGGCCCACAGCACACGTGGGTTGAGCAATAGCCCCTCTCCATTCAGGAAGGTCTCAAAATAAGTGAATTCCCAGCCAACGGCTCAAGCAGTCTTGTGAGAGCATCTGAGCCAGACCACTAGCTAAGCAGTATCTGGATACTTGACAAACTGAAAGATAAGAAATATTTGTTCCTTCAAATTGCTAAGTTTTATGGTAATCTGCCATACAGCAATGACTGAGTTTAGTCACCATCTTTCAACGAAATTGCATTCTGAGAATGCCAGAAAGGATACCAGAAAGATCCTGGTTCCTCAATAACCTTCTTGGGCAGCTTCATTATTACCTATCTCAGGATTCTGGTTATATAAGACAAATAAATCTTTGTTTCAATAAATAGTAAAATAGATTCTCTTTTTTTTTTTTTTTTTTTGAGAGGTTTTCGCTATAGGGCGCGTGTGCTCGCCAGACAGAGAGAGACATAGAGACAGAAAGCGAGAAATCACTCCCCGGGGGGATGGTCACGCCGCAATCCCTTCTCCTCCATTCTCCTCTTGGGATCTTGGGCACGCACGCACATGCACCTGGCGTGAGTTTTAAGTCACCGGGTCCGGGACGCGAACTGCAGTCAACTACGTGGGAGTCCAGCGACATAGCCATTATGCTAACTGCTGGTTCCCTAGATTCTTTTTTTTTTTTTTTTTAAGAGAGATTTTTGCATTAGGGCACATCCACTTGCTTTAGAGATATAGAGAAACAGAGAGACAGAAAGCAAGAAATCACCCAACCAACGGATGGCAGTGCTGCAAACCCTTCTCTTCCATTCTACTCTCGGGATTCGGGGCACGCTCACACACAAACCTGGAGTGAGTTTTAAGCCACTGGATCTAGGACTCAATCCGCAGTCGATTACGTGGGAGTCCAGTGACGTAACCATAATGCCATCTACTGTCCCAAAAACTTAAAATCAATTCTAACTGAAACAATGAGTACTATATTATTACTGTTTCCATGTAACATCTAATAGGTTTTCTTAATAACACAAACAGAAAAAAAAATAGTGACTCTCAGATTTTAATTTAATAGAATCCAAAAAAAAATTAAGGCAAGTGAAGTTACTGAAAAACTTAACTTTCAGTAAGAAGAGTAGATTACAAAAGCATTCAGGATGACACACTGCTCAAAAACCACACACACACACACACACACACACACACACACACACACGTCCTTACATAAATGCATATAAAAAGCCTTTTTTTTTTTTTCTTAAGGCTTTTGCCATAGGGTATAAATGCTTGACAAAGAGAGAGGTAGTGAGAAGGAAGATGAGAAATCACCCCCCAGGAGGGATGAACACGCCATAATCCCTTCTCCTCCATTCTTCTCCCAGGATTTTGGGCATGCATACACATATGCCCAATGTGATTTTTCAAATTGCTGGGTCCAGGACTCGAACTACAGTCGGGCATGTGGGAATCCCATACCATACCCACAACATTACCTGCTACCACAAGAAAAAGTCTTGAAGTTTACAGAGCAGGGGTTAGCAGGTATATTTCTATAAAGGGCCAGAGCGTAAACACTTCAGGATTTCCAGTCCATCATGCTGTCCACAAGTCTTCAACTGTGCCATTTTAGCAAGGAAGCAGTCATATACAATATGTAAATAAATGACCATGGCATACTCCAATAAAACTTTATTTATAAAAACTAAATTTCAAATTTCATATAATGTTCACATGTTACAAAATGCTATTCTTCTATGGGCTGGCAGGTGGCATCATGGTTAAGGTGCTGGACTCCCACAAACCAACCACAAGTAGAGTCCCAGACCTGGTGGCTTGATTTCTCTCTTTCTCTCTCTCTCTGTCTCTCTCCCTCCCTTCTCTCTCTCTCTCTCTCTCTCTCTCTCTCTCTCTCTGGTGAGCACATGTGCCCTGTAGTAAATTAAAAATAACAATAATAATAATAAAAAATCATTTTTGCATATGCTACTTTTCTGATTCTTTTCAATAATTTTAAAATGCAAGAACCAGTCTTAGCTCATAGGCCATGCAAAAACGGTTGGACTGTGGACACATGCTACAGTTTGCTAACCTATTACTTGCCAAAAATGTTCATAGTGATTATGTTGGTCTAGGAAGTAAGATTAAGATTGACTTTGCTTTCTTGTTTTTGTTTTTAGAATTATTTTATTTAACTTTATTTTTTTTTAATTTGATTAGAGAGGGACAGAGTGAGATAGAGAGAGAGAAAGTGGGGAAGGAAGCTGCTAGGTCCGAGAATCGAACCATGGTCGGCCATGTGGGAATCCAACGTTCTTAACTACCATGCCACCTGCCGGCCCTGACTTTACTTTCTTCTTCAAAACTTTCGGTACTGTCTTAATATGTGATCATGTATTCTATAACTAAAATAGAATATATAGTCAAGTTGTGTTCCTTTATAGTGTACAAGTGAGGGAGGGAAAATTTTCTTGCAAGACACTGGGTCTCTGAAAGAAATACACTGGAAAGATGGCAATACACCTGATTTCCACCAGATGAGCATTGGAAAGTGTCAGCTAAGGCAGAGGGAACATTTTCAGTGCCCCTAAAGGATTCTCCAAAGTGAAAAGAAGCCAGTAGTTATCTGAAAAGAAGCACTATGAGACAGAGAACTGAAACAGTCTGGAAGAACCTACTGTAAAATGAGCATGTTTTCCCACAAAAAATAAAACTATGACACATTGAGTAGAAAGGCCATAATAATAAATAAATAAATAAAGACCAGGAAATATTATGTAAAGCACATCTTCAACCCTATGCACACAATAGAAGTTTCACATTTTCAGAAGATATCCTCTTTAGTTAGCAGAAACATACCATGGAGATACAATTTACTATAAATTTCTAATTTGCATTTTTTTTTCCAAAATATACATAAGATTTCTCACTACTATAAAATAGATGTAACTGATGACATCCAGACACTATATCCAATTCTCAAAGAAATACACTCTAAGCCAACCCAGGTAACTACACATGTAATATTCAGCTTTGTAGGCACAATGTCACAAAGCCATTCTAGCTGTCAGCACTCTTGTAGAAAAACAATAGGACAGGGAAAAACACACGTTCTGGTGCTTCTTGTTAACATTTACCGTATGATCCTAGGGTTAGCAATGGCGCTGCTAAATATTCATGCCAGAATAACAAGGAAGACATATCCTTCTAATTTTGAAAAGGCTATACCTAGCATATGGCGAAAAGTCTACATAGTTATCCTAATTACTTCGAAACAAGTGACTTTTAGTTTGTCTTACAGTCCTCATAGTCTTGTTTCCTCTATAGATCTCTGATGGCTCCCTAGGAGATCAAACTTTATAACTCCCCTCTTTTCTTAAGTGTATAAAAATTGTTTTAAAGGCACTATACGTACTGGGAGCACTGAGCAATAAGCACAGAGTCATAAATTCAGAATGATTCATATTATTTCATACAAATTATAACTCCATGGTTAAAAAATAATACAAGCAAAAAGATGCAATGGTATAGACCCTTCAAAATCTAGTGATAGGACACATGATCCCCAACATTCAACTCAGTCTTAAGTGTTTGACTCAAAAAAAGAAGTTAATTGCTTTTGGATAGCCTATTGTTTTGAGTCACACAACTTTTTTCTCTCTAGTCACACATACAGGAGGCATCTCATTTAATCTGATGAAGTGGAATTTCCTTCTAAAAATGAACAGTAGAAATATTGTTCTTTGACTAACTCACAGAAATGAAAGATACATGGGAAAGGTAAAAAGACGGACAATAACAAGTGTTGGAAAGGAAATAGAGAACCTGAAACTCTCATACATTGCTAGTGGGAGTGTAATATAGTACAGTCACTTTGCAAATTGGTTTAGTAGTTACTCAGAAAGTTAAACACAGAGCTATCATATGACCTAACAATTCCATTCTTGGGTATATGCTCAAAAAAAAATTAAAACATTCATCCATGCAAAAACTTGTTTATAAATGTTTATAGCAGCATTATTCACTATAGCCAAGAAGTGGAAAAAACCCAAACATCCATTAACTAATAAATTAAGTATAGTATATCCATGCAATAGAATATTAATCAACCATGAAAGAAGTACTTACACTTTCTATAACATGGATTAACATTCGGCTAAGTGGAAGAAAACCAAAGACTATATATTATATGATTCCATTTATATGAAATGTCCATAATGGCAAAATTAAAAACACAGAAAGTAGATTAGCAGTTGCTGAGAGCTAGGGGAAAATGGTGAATGGGAAGGAATGGGGAATGATAATTAGTGGGCACAAGTTTCTTTTAGAAGGGATGAAAATGTTAAGATTAGATTTCAGTGATGATGGTCATATAACTTGAGAATGTATTTTTTTAAAAACTGAATCACAGGTCCAGTAGGTGGTGTGGTGGTTAAGGTGTTGGACTCCCAAATAGGCAACCCCAGTTCAAGCCCCAGAATCAGTGGCTTGAAAATCGTACCAGGTGCACATGCATGCACACTCAAAATCCTGAAAGGAGAATGCAAGAAGAGGGATTGCTGCATGGCCATCCTCCCAGCGTTGGGGGAGGGGGAAGCAGGGGAATGATTTTTCACTTTCCCTCGTTCTGTCTCTCTCTCCCATAAGCACATGCAGCCTACAGCAAAGAATTTAAAAATATATAAATAATGAATTATATACTTTAAATGGGTGAAGTTCATGACATATAAATTATATCCCAAAAAAGCTATTTTAAAAAAAGTATCTCTAGGGCTGCTATGTCGCTGCACTCCCATGTAGCCAACCACGGTTCAAGTCCCAGACCCGGTGGTTTAAACTTGTGCCGGACGCATCGCATGCGTGCCCAAGATTCTGAGAGAATGGAGGAGAAGGGATTGCGGCGTGACCATCCTCCCGGGGGGTGATTTCTCGCTCTCTGTCTCTCTGTCTCTGTCTTTCTGGCGAGCACACATGCCCTATAGCAAAAACCTCTCCAAAAAAAAGAAAGAAAAAAAGTATCTCTCATGGGAAAGCTGGAGAGAAGTAGGATAGGGGGTTATTATTTTTCCTCTTATAATCCTCCCAAACAATATGATTATTTCTAAAATGTGAATACTTTTGTGATTTAAAAAAAATTATTGGAAAAAAGTGTAGATAACACAGTATACACGTTCTTTCTTCATTTTAAAGTTACTCTCAGAGTATCAATGATAAAGTTCAATGCTCTGCAAGGTTGACTAACATGAGAAAGTTCTTAGTGCATCCATAGACCTCCCTAAGCATGCCAGGTATGCACCTGCCCACAATCCAGGGCTGGCTCAGGCTAGGGGCAGATCACAAGACCCTGTTGGGAGTACTGTTTCTCTCACTCATGGGAGAAATAAACTTAAAAAAAAAAAAAAATAATGGGGCTAGCAGAGAACACAGAGATTAAAGTGCTAAATCCCACATGGCCAACTTCATGGTTCAAGTCCCAGGCTCAGCAGCTGGAAAATTATGCCAAGCATGTGTATGTGCAAGCCCAAAATCCTGAGAGAAGACAGGAGGAGGAGGAGGAATTATGGTGTGGCCAATCCCCAGGGGGGTGATTTCTTACCTTCCCTTTCTTTTAGTCTTTCTCTGTCTCTCCCTCTGGCAAGTGCACATGCCTTATTGCAAAAACTAAAAATAAGTAAATTAAAAAACCCAAGACATCAATCAACTCTTTCATAATTATTATGATACACCTTCTATTGGCAAAAAACTACATTGTGCCCTGTAGAAACCCTCTTCTTCCTGCCTTCCAGGGGTTCACCATCAAAGAGACACCAAGTACATGAATATGACAGCCAAATATAAGTAACCAGAAGCTAAAGATGAAGCCAGAATTGCCCCCACATGAATTAGGGGTGTGGTGTGGCAATGAGTGCTGAAGGGCCAGCTCAAGGAGCTATCCTGACAAAATAAGTAATAAATAGATGGGGCTGGAAGCGGGTAGGGTGGAGAAGAACTGAAAGGGGAGGAAGTTAGATAATTTAGTGCTCTGTAAACAAAAAGACCCCCACACACCTGTGGCACTTGAACTTTATCCTACAAACAGTAGGGATGCGTTACATTAAAAACCTATATTGAATCAGTCAGACCAGAGTCAAATAAGAAAAAAAACTAATTTGTCAGTAAAATGAAAGATGTATTGGAAAAATGAGAGGATGTTGGAGAAAAGGGGAAAATAAACCAAGAAAACCAGTTAAAAGAAAACCAGTTAAGAGTCTATTGCAATTTTGATGGAAAAAGGAAGTCATCCCTCAGTATCCACAGCAGATTGGTTCTAGGAACCCCCTGCAGATACTAAAACTTACACATACTCAAGGTCCTTATAGAAAATATAAGGAGAGTCAACCATCTATATCCAGGTTCCTCATCCCAGATTCAACTGACCTGGGATGGAAAACACTGTTGTTGGTTGAATCCACGGATGCAGAACCCATGGATACAAAGAACCTAATGAATTTTTTTTTTAAGAACCTAATGAATTTTGAGATTGCCTAACTAAAGCAGAGGCAGTAGGAATGAGAAGGAGAAGTCATATTTTAAAACTGCTGATCGATTAAACACTTAGTCACTGAAGATAGAAGGTGAGAAAGGAGGATGACCCCAAGATTTCCAGACAGGACTCAATATTGACTTGGGAAAGGGCAGAAAATATTCATTGACGGTGGAGTCTGACCGAGTTTGCCTCAAGATAGTAGAGTATGAAAGAACATAACCAACTTATCTCAGTGGAGCATAGAAGTTTCTCTCTGTATGAAGCGGAACACAGATTCAAGAGCCAGATAGCCTGTGTTCAAACCCCTACTCTACCTGCCACTAGCTCATTATCTAACCTCCTGGTCTCTAGTTCTTCATCTATAAAATGAAGATAATAAAAGGACTTAGTTCACAGTGTTAATGTGGAATTAAATGAGATAAAGGCTTGTTTGTAAGGGTTTTATCAGTGCTTGCTATTTGTATTCACCTATGTAATGATACATTATCTCCATTTTATCAAATAAGCTGAAGCTCAGAGAAACCCTTTTTCTCACACAGATTAAGGCAAAAACTATCTGTCTTCAAATACAATGCAATTTACATAGTGTTAGGCTGCTTCCTGAGCTGCTGATTCAATTACCCACACCATAAGGCACATGGCAGACCAAAAAACTAGGAAGTGCCAGCATCCTTGATCCATTAAGCCACTCCTCCAGATGAACCTACTTCTTCCAGACAGCTTATGATGTGGGAAAAGTCACATCTTCACTGTTAATCCACCGTTAAATAGGAATTCTGTTCATTGCAGCCACATTATCAAACTCATGTGCTGAGCCAGGGCAAAATCACTTTTAGGCAAATCTATTCTAATGTGATACTGTCCACTAGGCTGCTGGGCCAGCCTGTAAATCACGTTTTAAGGTTTTAAAATCCTAGGAACCAGAGAATGGTGGCAATGATCATACAACTGGACCTACATGGGAGGGTCCCAGTTCACATTCGGGGGCCTGTTTATATATGCCAGGCACATTTGCACACGTGCCCGTGATCCATCCTGGCGAGAACTAGGGGTGGATTGTGGCGTTAAGTCACTCTCTTTCTCTACCTCTTTCTCTCTGGAGAAATGAATGAATAAACTTGAAAAAAAAAGTAATAAAAAACTTTAAAATTTGAGAAAAAATCTTATGTAATGTTCTTCATAATAACTCAAGAGTGCTGTCATGGGAGACACGATACAAACTCACACCTTTTTCTGAGACATCTAGAAGTGTCATGTATAACCTTTTTTTTTAATGTTATCTCCATATAATTCATGTTTCAAGATGACAGATTATGCCACACAACTGGTGTCTTAAAAAAAGGATTAAATGATACCAAACATCTGAAAATAACTATAACTTTTACCTCAGAGTTCTCAGACTGTCCTCAAACTAAGTAAGTGGGTACATCTAACTGAGGAGAAAAATCCTCCTTCATTGAAGAATGGGTAATTCTATAATTTTCCATGCTGGCATCTTCTCAAAGATCCCCAACCTGGTAAATAGCTCTGTATAAGTCCATCTTCAGAAAAGTCAGCCAAGCCACGTCAGAGATGCTGATTCTAAAGAAGTGTAGGTTAGATTTTAAAATTAAGTAAATAAATGGACTGAAAAAGGAGCACCCTCTAGGGTTTGAGGTCTTAAGTTTCTGTCAACTGGCTTACAGGGCTGAGATTGAAGTCCCCTATGTCTTCAAATCTCTCATGAAGTCAGACTCTCCTTTGCTTTAACTCCTTTTCTTCCTGAATCCTTCCTTCCTTCCCCTGCTACAATGTTCCTTTTTTCCCTTCTGTCCAGCATATTTCATCAGGAGCCAAAAACGTCAAACATTTCCATGGGTAAAAAGAAATCTGCTGGCTATTTTTTTTTTTTTAATGCCTGCTGTTATTATGAGAGGTGACAATGTAATCTGCCTCTGGCACCTCTCTCTCCATCCATGCCAGGCAGGTCATTCTCTTTTTTATCAGAAAGGAGAGTGAGCCATCACATTTTAGTACATGTTGACACCACTGCTAATGAAAGCAAGATAAGAAGTTACTGCCCTTAAGGTGCCTTCACCTCGACTTTGCCTAAAAGATACTGCACAGTTCCTACATGGGAGTTAAAACTAGAAAGTGACTTGATACCACAATGGCTTAACCATACGGATCTTCACTAAGTAACAGTATATTTATGAAACCGGGTGGGAGGAGGTTGCTCGTCTCTCCTCTGAGTTAGCAACAACAGAGTAGGACGTTGTCAAATACGGAACAGGCTTGAACGAGACAATTCCATCTGAAATCATGAGTCTGAACATGATAGTGGCAAACTTAGCTACTGATCAACGGCTTTCAAACTTTTCAAATTTGGAACTAATAACTAAAAGAAACTTTTATTACTAAAAGTTTAAGCAAATAAAATACAAAAACAGAAACTGAGCTATTCTCAGGACCCCACCTCCAGCAGCAGGCCCTTGGCATATCCGGGACACAGTATGAAAACAAAAAAAAGAAAAAAGAAAAAAACACTGCACTAAACCATTTGAGGAGTTAAAACTTGAGATTTTGTTGCTGTTTCTTTCTTCAGTCTTGTTTCTTCTTGCCTTTATAACTTTATTACTGAACACGCCTCTGGATCACCTCTCACAGTTAAATCCCAGCTCAAATCCCAAATTCCTTCACAGGTAATCTAAGTAATATTATAAAGCAAGATCCATTTTTTAATCTATCTTCACAAAAATTCAAACACCTTTCCAGACTGTAATTTGGCAATATGCATTATCAGCCATAAAAAAAATTCTATCTTTAGGGCCAGCAGGTGGCATGATGGTTACAGTGATGGAATCCCACAGGGCCTACTGTGGTTTGAGACCAGGAGCCAGTGGCTTGAAAAATCATGCCAGGCATGTGTACATGCCCGAAAACCTGAGAGGAGAATGGAGGGACTGCAGCATGGCCATGTTCCCTGGGCAGAAGTGATTTTTTTTCACTCTCTCTCTCTCTGTCTCTGTCACTCAGGAACGTGTATGTGCCATATAGCAAAAACCTTTAAAAAAAAATTCTATCTTTTCGCCCAATTGCTATATTTCTAGAACTTATTAAGAGAAAATAATGTTCATATGGCTGTTTAAACATACTGGTTCATCACAGCATTGTTTAACAAAATAAATGAAACAAGCTAAATGGTCAATAGTAGGGAACTGCTTAAATCTATTACTACATCCATATGATGGGTCTACCATGGTTTAAAATGTGCATGCTCCTACTATAATAAAAAATGCAAAAAATAAATGACAATTTTATACATTATAATCTCAAAAATATAAAGAGAAATGGATGAACAGATAAATTACACAATTTACCTACTTACTGAATTGGAATACTCAAATATTTCTTCTTTGGCAAGAGACATATCGCATGTTGGATCGTAAAAAAATCAACATAAACATTTATCCAGGCCAGTCACAGTAGCATAGTGATAATACAGCACTCCACAATGCTGAAGCCATATGGAGAGATCCCAGGTTCATGTCTCAAGGTCTCCCTGCATCATGGGGTGTCAGTGATCTTGGCTGGCTGAGGCCAGGGGAGGATTATGGCTAAAGGTGCACTTCTTTCTTTCTTTCTTTCTCTCTTTCTCTCTCTCTCTCTGTCTCATGGAAGAAATACATTTTTTTAAAAAAGAAACTTTTTAAAAAGTCTATTTGGAGCTAACTTACTTTTTGACACTATATCCTGGTGTTACTGTAATTCTGGAAAATTAATCTATGTTAATATTTCTATTTTTGAATGTTTTCACACTTCTTTTAAAACAATGATGGGTATTAGAACTGGGTCTTAGGGGAAATGTTCCCCTCTAATAATAATGAAGTCTTATGACTGAAGAGCTCTTACAATGGCTTATTCTGTCACTTGATTATATTTAAACACCATGAGAAATCTGTTCCTAAATATTTCTATAGATTATGTCATAATGGGAACAAAATTGAGTGCCTGTTTTGTGCCAGGTATCATGCTAGAAATTGAAGACAGGAGACAAATAAAAGCATAGTTCTTACCTTCTATGAGCTCAGGGTCTAGAAAAGTAAATGGCCAAACTGAGATACTATGGGAAAAACTAAGGAAGTGCATACAACACTGTGGATGGCAAAATCAGAGACCATCAGAAAAGGTGGAATTTGGGCAAATTGTTGAAAAAAAAAATACCATTTTCTAGGTGCCACAGTGTGGAGAGAGAAAGGCATGTGTAAAACCTCAAAGACGTGTGTATGTTCAGGGGACATCACTTTCTTAGAGTAGGAATAAAACTGTGAAGTTATTATGGGGGTCAGAAGGTGGGGGAAGGGTCGTCCCCAGACAATAAATGAGACTGAAATGATAGGAACCTCATATGGTAAGCCCAGGAGTCTGAATTTTAACATGTAGCCAGTGGCAAATCTCTGAAAAATTGTACACAGCAGAGTGACATATTCACTTTACATGTTTAACGATGGCAAGGAGAACTTGATGGAAGGGAAACCACAGGCCAAGAGCCTAGGGAAATAAAAAGGGCCTGAACACAACGGTGGTGTGAAGATGAAGAGATGAAAGAAGAAAAGACATTAAAAAAAAAGGCCAAAAGTTGGTGACCAACTGGATGAGATGCAGGAGGGAAAAGTATGGCCCCAGTTTTAGCTGAAAGATCTCCCCCCATCTTTCAAGAGCTCTTTCTTCCTCCCTTACTTCTCTACAGGAAATAACATTCCAGGGCTGGCAGGTGTATGGTGATTCAGGTGCTGGATATTCCCACATGGCTGACCATGGTTCAAGTCCTGGACCTGGCAGCTTGCTTTCTCACTTTCCCTCTCTCTCTGTCTCTCTCTAGTCAAATTAATAATAATAATAATAGTACTAATAATAAAATAAATAATTATTTTAAAAAAGAAAGAATCTTCCATTGAGAGCTATTCCCTGACTACTCAAATAACGCTTTATCCCCTCAAGCGTTTTATGTTTCTTCATAGTATTTAGAACTACCAAAAAGTAGGTATTTACTTGTTTACTTATTTCCTCTCTCTCCCTCCAGAATGGGAGCTCAGCAAAGGCAAGTGCTGCCTATCTGGTTCATGGTTGCATGCCAAAAGTTTAACCAGGGCACATAGTAGGAGCTCAAAAAATGTTTGCTAACTGAGTGAGTGAATGAATAAAAGGATCAGGAGAAAGGGCAAGAGAAAAAAGGCAAATAACTAGGCTACTCAGATTTATACTTTCAGTGCTTGACTAAAATGTGATGCCATGAACTAAAATTAATAACTTGGGAGAAAAAGAGTTGAAACACAGAGGCCAGCAGGTGGTGTGGTGGGTAAAGCACTGGACTCCCACATGGCCAACAATTGTTCAAGACCCAGACCTGGCGGTTTGAAACTCACACTAGGTGTGTGTGCATTTATGCCCAAAATCTTAAGAGGAGAACGGAGAAGGGATTATAGCATAGCTATCCCCTGTAGGGGGTGATTTCTCACTTTCCCTCTCGCTCACTCTGGCATGCACCCTATGTCAAAGAAAAACTAAAAAAAAAAAAAAAAAAAAAAAAAAAAAAAATTAACATAAATTTTTTTTAAAAAAAAGAGTTGAAACACAGAAATTGTGTTGGATTCTGGAGTATCTTTTTAACTCAAGCACTGCTTTACGACTTTAAAAAAAAAAAAAAAAAAACTATAGGGCGCACTCACCAGAAAGAGACACAGAAAGCGAAAGCAAGTCAGAGGGAAAGTGAGAAATCACCCTCAGGAGGAGGGCCATGTCACAATCCCTTCTCCAATCCCCCCCTCCGGATTTTGGACATGCACATACACACACGTGTCCAGGTGATTTCCAAGATACTGGTCTGGGATTCAAATTGTGTAGCTGGTCAGCCCTGTGGGATCCAGTGCTTTAACCATGCCACTTGTTGGCCTGCTTTATGACAATTTAATGAATCTTTCCTCCTAATATTGGATGTAAAAAACAAGAACAGAAAGGAGATCAGGCAGTGAGTGCCTCCAGAGGGTCTACTGTACTTCACAAAGGCAGTACTTTACGAACAGTGTCTCCTTTCATCCCTTCATCCTTGCCATACAAATATCTCTATTTTTGCATATGAAGAAATTGTGACTGGGAGTGAACTCCCTTATGCAACTGGAAAATGGCAGAAGCAAAACTAAAACTCAGGACTCCTGAATCCTGCCCCATCCTCTACACGCTAGAAGTAAACCAAGTTTAGTTCCCAGAACCTTTCATATACTTAAAAGAATATCATGAGGCTTTTTCTCACCCTTCTCCATTTCAGAATACTTTTCAATTCATAGCTTCAAATTTACAAGAAAAAATTAGCTTTCGCCGTCACATTTTCTTATATCTAAGAAATCTATTGCATGGGATATATAGACCCCTGAAGCTCCTAAGACTTGATCACAGGCAACTAAACTTCCTGTGTTTAAACTTCACCATAAAAAAGTCTTAAATGAGATGATAATAATATATTCCATCAATATCCCTCGTTTGTTGTTTATTTAAAATATTAATTCGTAATAAACTGACCTCTCCACCCCTTTGCAACATTACACAAAGACCAAAGTAAATATTTCATCCTGTGAGCTCCCCCAGGCACTACTGGGCTAGCATCTAGTCCCTTAAACCAATAGCTGATAGAATATGTGAGACGAGTCCAAGAGTTTAACTGGCAGAGCTGCTGCGCTCTAAATGGTGCTATTTGAAACTTGGACCACAGGAGACAACAGTTCACTTTTCTCACCGTGGCAACAGATTCAACCTCTTGGCCCTGTGGAAGTCATCTGAATACATTCAGCCAAAAGAAAAATAAAAAGAGAAAGAGAAAGAAAGACAGGAAAGAGGGGAAAACTTCTACTTCCTGATTGAAGACATATTCAGCACTCTGATTCTTTATGCACATTTGATCATTCTGTTGACAGCCTTGGAAGTTAAGTAATATGGACTGCTGCACAGAGGTTTCACATCTTGATGGAAACCAATGGCAGGCTCCTTTTGACAGTCAAATAATGACAAGCACGTTGCAGGCCAATGCCCGTCATTCACCAACATCTCCAACCTGCTCCAACTGCTGCGCAGCGACTAAGTGGAGGGTCAGAGGTTAAGCTCCAAGAAGCCAGCAATGAAGGGCAACTGTCATGCACCACTGCCTATTGTGAAGCAGCAAGGAGTGGCTGTCTCCTCCAGAACATGCAAAACGTTCTCATTCTGTCCAGGCAGAGACACATCAGAAGGTCCTAAATGAGACCATTGCCAATTCATGAAGCGCCCAACTGACAGCATGCCATTCAAGCTGTCTCAAATTTGACTTTTTTTTCCTATTTCAAATCACAAATGCATGCAAAGTATACAGTTAAGCATAACTCTTCAGCCACGGTTTTAGGCATGCTATGCCTTTAGACACATACATAGGCTCAGACACATACAGTCTCATATCCTAAAAAAAAGGAAGAAATAAAATGCAAAATGAAGGCATTCTTCTTTATGGCATTCCTAATAAAGTATATAATTCAAAATGGCACAGGAAAATCTAGATATCAGTTTTCTAGGCAAATTTATAATGTCTAGGGGAAAAAAAATCTTTAAAAGGGCTCATTCCATCATAGTATTATCCTATTACTGTGAAAGCTAAGAATATAACTACATATATACCAAATTTTGTATAATGAAAATAATGTCATTTTAAGTACAGAGTAATCCATCAACACCTTTTATAATTTTTTTAGCCTGTTTATAAAATTATATTCTGAAAATGACTCAGTCTGGCATGTGACACAAATGCATCCTTATACAATTCTAAGTTGGAGCGCTTATTGCTTTTTATGTAGTGATGATCCCACACAAATGAATGAACAATAACATACGATCTGCAAAGAGATTTTTTTCTTTATTAAGTAAAAAGAAATGTCTCGTCTCATTTAGAAGGCATATGATTGTCACTAAAGTAACTAGCTAGGATCAAGAATTAAGTTGGACAGGTCTTCTTATACCCCTTTCATCAACAATAGGATTTGTATCTACAAGTACCAGTCCCAAGTGGCCCTCAACAGAGACAGCCTTCAGTGGTATGAACTTGAAAATGAACCTTATATAGGCTGAGTATCCCTTATCTAAAGTGCTTGAGACGAGAAGTATTTTTTTATTTCAGGTTTTAGAATATGCACATATACATAATGAGATATCCTGGGAATAAGACCCCAGTCTAAACACAAAATTCATTTATGTTTCTTATACACATAGCCTGAAGGTAATTTTAGACATTAATTTTTGTATCGCAGCATTTTGACTGCAACCTGTCATGTAAGGTCAGGTATGGAATTTTCCACATGTGCTATTATATCAGGACTCATACAGTTTCAGATTTTGGAGCACTTTGAATTTTGATTTTTAAATTAGGGATGCTCTACCTTTATAAAGGTGTTGCTCTACACCAAATACAGCACTAGCATGACTCTTTTTTTCCTTAAGAGTTATTTTATTTAACATTATCTATTTACTCATGTATTTATTTATTTATTTATTTTAATTTGACCAGAGAGGGACAAAGTGAGAGAGAGAGAGCACGCAAGCGAACAAGCCACCAGGTCTAGGACTCGAACCGCAGTCGACCATGTGGGAGAACAGTGCCCTTAACCACCATGCCATCTGCCAGTCCCTCTTATTTTTTTTATTTATTTATTTTTTTTAGAGCAATGGAGACAGAGAGACAGAAAGCAAGATCACCACCCCATGGGGGAAATGACCACACTGCAATCCCTTCTCCTCCATTCTCCTCTTGGGATTTTGGGCACACAGGCACAAGCACCCAGCATGAGTTTCAAGTTGCCAGGTCCTGGACTCGAACTGTGGTCGACTCCATGGGAGTCCAGTGCCTTAATCACTATGCCACATGCTGGTCCCTAGAGTCACTCTTTATACCCTGATTACAATCACCTTCCCTTCCTTAAGTGAGCCTGGGGAAAAGAAATAACCTGTCACCTACAAGGAACAAAGTCAAGACTCCCCCACTATTTAAGCTTGTACACAATTAGATCAACTAAATACTCTATGCTCTAGCAACAAGAACATAGCTTATTTCTAATATACAGCTACAGATAACCAAGTAAGTGACTTTACATAATGCGTGACCATTTATCAACCTTCCACTGTTAGATCAAACCATAAATTATAGTACATAAACCCAGATCACTATATGTGCAATTTTGAGATATGCGGGGTGTGTGTGTGTGTGTGTGTGTGTGTGTGTGTGTGTGTGTACCCTACAGGCCAGCCCCATGGAGCATAACACAGCAGTTAAGTCCTGTGCATTGAGCTAGATCCCACATGACTGATCACAGTTCAAATCCCAGCCCTGGTGGCTTGAAAAACACAATGAGCACATGCCCTAAATCTTGCAAAACGGAGAAATGGTGGAAAAAAGGTCATAGTATGACCATGCCCCAGTGGAAGGTATTCTTTCTCTCCCTCCCTCTCTCTCTCTCTCTCTTTCTCTGGGAAGCAGACACCCTCTACAATGAACGAGAAAGAAAAAAAGAACAATATCCCAACCCTCAAGTACACATTCACATAATATTGGGCAGCTGCTTAAATAATGATGTGCAAAATAAAGTAACTGAGCATTCTGCAATATAAGAGTCTTGATAAGGATTTGAATATGAACTCACTTTTCTTTCCTGAGGGGTAATTTGAAGGAGGAAATTCCTTACCTCATTATCAGGCATAGATGGTACACAAAATCACAAAGACCAAATTCAGAGATAAGAACTCCTTCCCCAAATCGCTATATTCTTGACTTGGATTGTAAACTCCAAAGTTTAGTATGAACTGATAAAGGACAAATAAAAGGGCGTGTCTTTTAGATGCCTCAGAGACAACCAACATTCCTATAGGATAATAAAGAGCAAAAAGTAAAATGGTTTCAAAATAGTTTAGTTGATTAACCAGTAACAGATCCACAATGAATAACAAAAGAAAACCAAGAATGTAGGAGAAAACAATCTCAAGGAAAACTTTAGATGAATAAATTCAGTACTCAAAACATTAAAACATCAGCAAGGTAAATCGCATAGGAAATACAAGATGTAGTGCCTGCATCTTTGGTTTCCAGCCCCAGATTTAGGGGCCAAGCTTAACTCCTTCCCCAGGGCTTCCTGCTCTGGGGCTTTACATGAAAGGGTTCCCATTTCATCCTCCCATGCAAATGATATACTAGAGGAGAGGTTGGCAAACCTAAGAAACCCATTGATTAATTCCCTCATTCAAGTTATCTTACTGGGTGGAGAAGTGGCAGTGGCAGGACTAAGGCAGGTGAACACATTTTGAATTTGATGAAGCTGAGCATGACAGTTTTTCACAGACACTTGAGAGAAAGCCTTAGCCCCCAATATCTGGTCTCTCAAACTCAGGACATAATAGATACTCAATAAACATCTGGGAAATGAATCAACACCCTAATATTCCCCGTTAAACTACTGGGCTGACAGACAGAAGGAATGCATCAGAATTGCATGTCTTAGACAGAAACACATCTGACTCTTATCCTCAAAAGATCAGGATGACAACTGCTGCGCTCTACTTTCCATATATACCCTCTCACCCCATCTCCCTTCCCACATACCTCAACTATCTAAGATGTTCTTTTATCAAATATGTGATTCGGCAAAAGTAAAAGAAAAAAAAAATGAGTGGGTTCCTAGATTTGGTAGCATTCAGAAGCAGGTGAAGAGTGATTCCCACTATTTCACAGGTCCACAGATCGTGCAGGTCGGTGGCAACTCTTAAAAGGACTAAAAGCACCGGGCCTCAGCAACTGCATCCTGGATGTTTTTTGTTTGTTTGTTTGTTTTTTCTTTTTTTAGACAAGGTGTTATCCGGCTTCAGTCTCCTGAGTAGCTGGGATTTCAGGTACATTCTGACACCTCCAGCTTTTTAGAGTGATCCGGGACTCGAATTCAGGCCTCCCATGTGGACTCGGCCTGACAAACAGCAGAATCAACCAATGCACACTACCACAGTGGGGCCTGGACTCTGGTATTTATTCCAGGTGTTCATAGCAGCCAAAAGTCTCATGAGACAAAGTTCATTCTCCCTCCTCTTACCATATGTCTTTTAGGTAAGTCCTCAGTGATACAGTGATAAAACATCTAGTCTTACTTGGTCTTTCTTTTGTAAATTAAAGCCAAAGTCTCTATGATTATACCTGAAATGATTTTAGCAATGTGTGCTGCGTACTTGTAAGAAGTGGGAAATAAAGCCGAAAGGAGGCATTGCTCTTCTCTAAGTCTGATTCGGTAAGGTAAGAGGCTTCACTGAACTGTCTAAGTGCTCAGAGACCATTACTCAGAAGGATGAGCTTACCCACACAGGTGCCCAGCTTTCCTTCTTTCGGCCGAACAAAAGCCAGACACATTCATTTTACCATATTCATTGTATGCTGAACTGCCTGGTGCAAGGAGTACCAGTTGCCTCCAGGTCATGAAATAATACTAAAAACTTTATAATCATTCATTGATTTAGTTTTCAGCATACTATATCATTTGAATCCAATGGGAGCATAAAGAGCTATTTGTGAGGTCAACCACGGTACAGACAGATGCTGACATGCTATTGATGGCAAGGTGGAAAGAAATTGCTAAATACAGCAGATCAATACCTCGTTTCACTGTTACAGCCTTCTGCAGACATAAAATATATATCTTTACAGCTACAAAAATAATAATAATGAAAGTGGGAGATAAATGCTTCCCTCAAGGTAAACTATTTGATTAGCTAAGGGCAAAGGTGACAGCAGCAGTTACACTAAAGTAACTTTATAGTCTTAAATAAAAACAGGAGGAAGAGCAATAGATGAAATGGCAAAATGAATCGGGACACAGAGATGGCTCAAATATAACTCCTTTAAAAAACACAGTGATAAGGAAAGGACTGAAAACAGAATAAATAAGATTTTCCTATGGTTACAAATATAGTTTCTTGAAATCTAGTCTGTCATATTGCTTTATATAAAACATTTTCTAAACAAAATATTGCCTATTATTGATGGAGAACAAATCAAGAGTTAAGCTTAAGTAAACATTTTGTAAACCTAAAAAATTCAACTTTCGGTTGCTTCCATTCGACAAGCAATGCTGAGAACAAACCATATTTTTAACACCTTCTGGACACATAAAATAAATTTATAACAAGGTTGTTGGCCGGAGGGATTTTATAGTCTCCCTAGAAAAACGAAAATTACATAAAACACTAATAGGTAGAAGCAATAATTAAATGCCAAATTTAAAGTGACCAAATGTCAAACCATATGGTTCCCATACACCAATATACCACAAATACGCTTACTATTGGTACCATACATTTCAGCATAAGAAATAAGATCAGTGAGGAGGGAGAAGAAGGGAATAATCTTCAAAACCTTCATGAAAGAGAAGGGATTTGAGAAAAGTTCTTAAGAGTTGGTGGATCTAATACACTTTCTTCAAATTAGATCTTAATTCTCTGAGATGAAACTTTTTCTCGAAATCCCCATAGTTTGAGCTTAAAAATAACAAAGTAGAATTTATCCTAAATTATCTGAGATATAAGGTCTCCTAGAATCTTTTTTTTAAGTCTATTTATTATTTCTTCCATGAGAGACAGAAAGAGAAAGACAGGCATCCCTAACAGGGTCCTGACACCACAATCCACCCCCAGTCTCATCCAGCCTGGGTGACACACACACCCTTGGAATGCTCAGGTACATTCCAGGACACAAACTCAGGACCTTATCCATGTGGGTCCAGCTGCTACTGCACCACCCACCACCTGGCCCCTATTAGGAGTCTTTAAAAGCAATCTAAAAGGTAAATATATTTATTTTCAAAAAATTCCATCTACTTTTTCCATTTGCAATGAACAGTTTTTAAAAAGTGGAAGTCGCAGGACCCGGAGGTGGCATGGTAGGTAGTTAAGGCACTGGACACTCCCACATAGCCTACCAAGGTTCAAGTTCCGGACCTGGTGACTTGCTTTCTCACTTTCTCTCTCTCTCTCTCTCTCTTTCTCAGGAAAATTAAAAAATAAATAAATAGGGGCTGGTGGTTAAGGGCGCTGGACTAATAAATAAAATTAAATAAGCAATTCTTTAAAAAAAAAAAAAAAAAGAAAGAAAGAAAGTGGACAACGGGGCCTGCACATAGCATGGTGGTTAAGGTGCAAGACTCCCACATGGCCGATCACAGTTTGAACCCCAACCCAGAAGCCTGAAAATCACACCAGTTGCTTGTGTGTGCCTGCCCAAAATACCAAGAGAAGAATAGAGGAGAAGGGATTATGACATGGCCATCCCCCTCTCCCCTAGGATGATTTCTCACTTTCCCTCTGTTTCTCTCTGTCTTCCTTCTCACAAGCCCACATGCCCTACGGCAAAAACCTAAATAAATTAATTAAAAAGAAGAGAGGAAATGGCATGGATACTATGTGCTTACAAGCTCTACCCAAAACCATAATGCTGAAATGTCAGTAGTTATGTGAAATCCTTCACTGGAAAACATTCTTTTTGGTTTTTTTGTTGTTTTTTTGTTTGTTTGTTTAGAGAGGTTTTTGCTATAGGGCACGTGTGCTCACCAGACAGAGACAGACAGAAAGCGAGAAATCAACCCAAGAGGGGATGGCCATGCCGCAATCCCTTCTCCTCCATTCTCCTCTCGGGATCTTGGGCACGCACACACACACGCACCCAGCGTGAGTTTTAAGCCACCGGATCCGGGACGCGAACCGTGGTCAACTACATGGGAGTCCAGCTACATAGTCATTTCGCTAGTCCCAAAACATTTTCCAGGACTCAAACTGCAGTCATTGGCCATGTGGGAATCCAGCACCTTAACTTTCACACCACCTGCTGGCGCTGAAAAACATTCTTAAGGAAAATATTTAATACTTACACAGAAGAATATTATCACTCCATATCTAGATGGTGTTTAGCAATTTTAAGACAACCTATTAACTCAGGATGTCATTCATTTCCTCCATAAAACATGGGAACTCTCAAGGAAGTAAAAGAGACTTATTGGACACAGTATCAGCCCTCCATAACAACAAACAAAATAAATTAAAAATAAAATAAATCTCGGTACAAATAATGTATCAATAATTGAAAGTAAAGGAACAACCATATACTTATTTTTTTCTTCAAATATAGTAAAATAAAAAATAGCTCAAGACTAAGAGAAATGGAAAAACCTATCAATTTTGTAAATTTTTATCAATTTACATCAACTGCACTAGTTTATCAGTCTGTAAGTTGGGAAGAGAATATAATGTTTTCACTTCTTTCTGTACATGAAATATTGCACCAAAAGGCTTATAAAGCCCTGAAACCACTCATGTGTATTTCACTAACTGCGTGTTGCTATACACAAGGTCTTCAAAAAAATTCACAGAAAAATTTTTTTTGTAGAAAATGAAATAAAACAATGCATGGATTTCAAAAAAATTTTTGCAATCAGATAAACTTGTACTTTAATTCTATATTTCAATGAACTGTTTGAAGTCCCCTTATAGTTATTTAGGAGCAGCACCATAATTAGGTGTTGAGCTCCTAGATCTTAGTAAGCTTAAGGTAATAATAACTCAGTAATTCACATTTGAAAGAGAATCTCAAAAAACATTCAGTCAACAAAAGTTTACCATATCTACTAATAAAGTTCAATGCTGAATAAGGACAGAAGATACAATTTGTAAAAAATATTAGTTTTTGACCCACCCATGACAGCACAGCGGTAGCACAACGCACTGCAATGTTGAAAGTCATACGGAAGATCAGGGTTCAGTTCCCAGGTTGATTCATATGTGATAGATGACTACACTTGCCCAGATTCTGACTGGCTGAAGGGCTGAGGGTAAGGGGTTGTAGAATGAGACTATATTGTAGATGCTTGTCTTCCTCTCTCTCTCTCTCTCTCATGAATAAAAATTTTTTAAAAAAAATTTTTTTAAGAAGTTTGGGGACCGGCAGGTAGCATGGTGGTTAAAGGCACTGGACTCCCAAATGGCTGACTGTGGTTCAGTCCTGGACTTGGTGACTTGCTTTCTCACTTACTTTCTTTCTCCCCCCCCCCACCCCGGGGTCAAAATTTTAAATAAATAAATAAAATTGAATAAAAAAATAATTCTTTAAAAAAAAGTTTCTGCTCCAAAAAACCTGTTCATTTCTACATGAGGGGGGAGAAGTGGAGTGGTATCTAAGGTAAGAATATTAAATGTGTCCTAATTTAAATCATATTTATGTCTATATAACATAGATTGTATTTAAAGTTCTTTTATATTCATTAGCTTTTGAAAATATCTTGATGAAATAGGAAAGTGAGTTGATAATCACTTCCATTTCACAGATGAAACAGAGGCTTAGGGACTCACACAAAGTAATGCCTAGCAAGTGGTATGTATGAAACTAGTTAGCCCCTAACTATAACTAGACTGATATGCCCCTTCTGTTAAATCAAGCTACTTAACTATCTGTGTGAGGTGAGGGTCTACAGTGCTGTTCACTGCATTCCCTTAAGAAACATGAGCTTAGTGCCTGTTATGTTTAAGACTCTACATGCACTGGGATACAGGATATATAAAGTATAGTACAACTAAAGGGAGGAAAAAAAGATTGAAATTACTATTAAAATAGTGAGCAATAAATACTACAAAAAACATGCACAAGTTGCTACAGAATACAGAATAGAAAACTATTTCAAGATTCTGAAATATTTTTCAGAAAAATAAAATAGAGGGAAAATAAATATTCATTTCAAGAAGTTACCAAAAGAAGTTTACGCAAAGTAGGACAAAAGAGATAATTTTTTAATGTAGAAATTAATGAACTAGATAGAGCATAAACAAATTTGAGATCTAAAGAAAATAAACTATAAAGCTATCAGCAAACATAATCAAGTGTTCTAAAGAGATGACGTGAGGCCCATCCACAGTGACACACAGGTAGCACCATACCTTAGGAGGCTGGAAGCCCCATGGGAGGCCTGGGTTCAGTTCTCAGGCCAACCTGAACACACCACACATGGGTTGTGCATGCCTGTGATCTCAGCTAATTGAGAGGCTAGCAAAGAAAGACCATGACACAGAGACTCCATCAAGCATCTCACCCTCTTGGGGTCAGCAGGTGGCATGGTGGTTAAGGGTGCTGGTCTCCCACACAACCAACTGCGGTTCAAGTCCCAGACCTGGTAGCTTGCTTTCTCTCTCTCTGTCCCTCTCTGGTCAAATTAAAATAAATAAATAAATAAAATGAAGTTAAAAATATTTCTTTAAAAAAATAAAGAGGAATCTCTCCCTCTTTCTCTTTTTTCTTCTCTCTCATAAAGAGGAAAAAAAAACAGAAGACAAAATACAGAAAGTTACAATGAAAAAGTTATTATATGAACAGTGAATATAGAATTCTTAACTCTAAAACTGTACAAAATTCTATCCTAGTAAACCAGAGAATGTTAGGATGCCAACATACTTGATAATCTCCATTATTTAGAAAATATGACCAAAATTTACATAAGAAGAACAAAACTAAATAGACAATATGTAGAAAAGACACTGGATAAATTATCTAAAAATTATCCAACATTCCACGAAGAGTTCTAAAAGTAAGTTATTTCCAACTTTCAAGGGAAAAATAATTCTGATGCTTTGCAATAACTCTCAAACGCAGGAGGAGGAAGAAAATTCTGCAGTTCATTTTATGATTCTAGCATAGTATGATACCAAAACCTGACAAAGAAAGTACAAAAAGAAATGCTTCATATATTTTATCCGCTTTACTTCTCCCTACTGTTAGCTTATCCCTAACAGCCAAAAGAGATTTATTAGGTTTTACTAACTAAAGTTTGAATTATGTCCACAACATGTATCCAAATGTATCCCATCAAAAGAATCTGATATATTGCCCCCCTTCTGGGGGTACCACCCGGCAGCTTCCATAGAATTACTGCTACTGACTTAACTTACTTTCCTAATTAAAATTTTAAAAAGTTGAATTCGGTAGTACATTTAAAGACCGATACAATGTAAGAAAGTACGATTTATTCCAAGGAACCGTTGTATTAGAAAGTCTATTAAAAAATGATACTCTATTAGAAGTAAAGACATTACCATCTAAACACATGTCAAAAAATTCAATAAAGGGACCAGCAGTTAGCGTAATGGCTATGTCGCTGGAATCCCATGTAGTCAACCGCGGTTCGCGTCCTGGACCCAGTGCCTTAAAACTCACACCAGGCACATGTGCGTGCATGCCCAAGATCCTGAGAGGAGAACGGAGAAGAAGGGATTGTGGCGTGGCCATCCTCCCTGGGGGGTGATTTCTCACTTTCTGTCTCTCTGTCTCTCTCTGTCTGTCTGGCGAGTGCATGCACCCTATAGCAAAAACTTCTCCAAAAAAAAAAAAAGTTCAATAAAAATTCAATTCCAGTCCTGAAAAAAAAAAGTAATATAAGAATCAAAGATTATTGCCAATAACAGTCATTATACTTAATACTAGAATCCCAAAGTATAACTATTAAAAGACATGGCTATCTGCTATCACCAATATCGTTTCAGAGGTTCTAGACAGTGTAATAATACAAAGGGGAAAAAAAAGAGAGACTATAATTACTATAGGGGAAAGACCAAATTATATTTGCTGATAATTAGATGATCCACCTGAGATATCTAGAAAATCAACCAAAAAATATTAGGATGATAAAAATGTACTGTGTTCAATTACAAAACCAGCACACATATGAAAAACTTTCTTATGTATCAGTTAAAATACATTAAGTTCTTAAATATTCTGATTGCAAAAGTAATCAAGAATATAACATACCCAGGAATAAATCCTAAAAGGAATAAATAGTGCCGAATTGAATAAAATTCCTAAACTTTCTGAAGTTCATACAGATAAATGTAAAGACAAATAACATTGTTGAATGAAAAAAAGTATTTACCATAAATATCTCAGTTCTTTACAAACTAAATTAAAACTTAAGGCAGTGAGAACAGCAGGCGGCATAATGTTTACATTGCTGGGCTCCCACATAGTCGAGTGCGGTTCAAGTTCCGGATCCGGCAGCTTAAAAGTCACGCAGTGTGCACGTGCATGTGTGCCCAAGATCTAGAGAGGAGAGTGGAGGAAGGACTGTGACGTGGCCATCACCCCTGGCGGGTAATTTCTCACTTTCTGTCTATCTCTTTGTCTCTCTAACGAGCACACACTCCTCATAGCAAAAAACTCTCTCAAAAAAATAATAAATTAATGCAGTAACAATTAAAATACCAAATGATTAGTGGACCACATAAGGGACCTTGAAAAAAATGGCTTCTAAATTTATCTGGAAAAACTTTTTTGTCTTATCTTGCAAGAGAAGAGTCAAGAAATTGTTGAAAACAAAGAGTAACAATGGAGCCTATTGAAAGGCATCACAAAGGTATGGCAATTAAAAAAGTGCATCAAGAATAATAAACAAGAGGCCAGCAGGTGGGCTGGTGGTTAAGGCACTGGAATTCCCACAGGACTGATTGTGGTTTGAGTCCTGGACTTGGCAGCTTGCTTTTTCCTCTCTCTCTCTCTCTCTCTCTCAATCTCTTTCTCTGGCAAAACACATGTAAAAATAATAATAATAATAATAAATTAAATAAATAACTTTTGAAAAAAAAAAAAAAAGAACAGCAAACAAAATCGAGGGAGAGAATAAAACGTCAATCTACCTAATGAGCAGGAGGCTATGAGAAGGCAATCACGGCATGACAAGACCCTATCAAAGGTGCTTCTCTCTCTCTCATGAATAAGAGAACATGCATTCTCTATTGTGAATAAAATAAACTAAAAAGAAAAAAGCAGATCTGAGTATTTGGGCATTTAAATCAGTATGTAAAAAAATTCATCAATAAAGGGGGTAGCAGGTAGCATGGTAGTTAAGGCACTGGACTCCCACATGGCCGACTGGGGTTCAAGTCCTAGACCTTATTTTCTCATTCTCCCTTTCTCTCTCTCTCTCTCTCTCTCTCTCTCTCTCTCTCTGTCTCTCTCTGGTCGAATTGAAGAATGACAATAAATAAATTAAATAAAAGAAAAAACATTTTTTTTAGAAATTAAAAAAAAATCAAGTCAATAAAAGCAGCAGAGATAACTGGTTAACCACTTCAAGTGAAAAAGTTAGATTTCACTCCATATTATATCCCAATCAAATTCCATACACATTATAAGAATATTTTTAAAATTAAAACATAAACTAGAACAGAACTGGCCCATAGCCCAGTGGTTAAAGAAGGCAGTCTCACATGACTGACCACAGTTCAAATCCTGGGCCCAGAGCTTGGAAAACATGCTGAAAACAAGTGCATGCATTCCAAACATCCTGATAAGATAAAGAAATGGAAGAAAAGGGATTGTAGAGTGGCCACATCCTAATGGGGTGGGGGGGGTGCTTTCTCCCTCACTCTCTCTTTTTGTCTTCTCTCCCTCTCTCTCTCCCTCTGTCTCTGGCAAGCACATGTACCCTCTGGTAGTTAAAAAAAAATAAAAACAATTAGAAGAACATACATGGAGGACCAGCAGTTGGCGTAATGGCTATATCGCTAGACTCCCATGTAGTCACTGTGGTTCAAATCCCAGACCCGGTGGCTTAAACTCACGCCAGGCACATGTGCATGCATGCCCAAGATCCCGAGAGGAGAATGGAGGAGAAGGGACTGCGGCGTGGCCATCCCCACTAGGGGGTAATTTCTCGCTTTCTGTCTCTCTGTCTCTGTCTTTCTGGCGAGTACATGTGTCCTATAGCAAAAACTTCTCCAAAAAGAAAAGAAAAGAACATACATGGAAGGCTTCAAAAAGTTCAGGGGAAATGTGTCTAATGAACACATTACAAAATATTTCATGCATTTCAAACATATGTAATGCATTTCAAAATAGTTTTTGCACTAAAAGAATTTAATTCCATTTTTCCATGAACTTTGTGAAGTACTTCATCAAAGGTCTCATTCATTAGTATTCAACTGAGGTGAGCAACGTTTTCCTATACCTAAATTAAGGAAGAGTTCTGAAAAACAAAAATATAAAAGTAAAGGGCAGGTAATAAACAATTTGTGAAAAATCTTTCATTACATGATTAACAAATAAAAATATCCCTAACCTATAAAATGCTCTCACAAATCAGTAAGACAAACACATGTAAGCAAAATAAACAAATGTGGACAAGCAGGTTGCATAGTGGTTAAAGTGCTGGACTCCCAAATGGCTAACCCTGGTTTGAGTCCCAGACTCAGAGGCTTGAAATTCACATTAGGCACATGGGCATGTGTGCCAAAAATCCCAAGAGGAGAATGGAGGAAAAGGGATTCGGACATGGCCACCACCTTTGGGGGATGATTTCTCACTTTCCTTCTCCCTAAGTCTCTCTCTCTCTTTCTCTCTTCTCCCATCTCACCCCATCCCCCACGCAAGAGCAGCACTCTTTGGCAAAAACTCTCAAAAAAAAAAGTTTGTTTCAAGAAATCACAAAAGAATTACTAATATGTTTAGTCAACAAGCATATTAGGAAGAAATTTAAACAAATATAGTAATGAAGAAAATGCAAATTATTTCTATAATGAATTCCTTCTTCTTCACTTACAAACTGGCAAATGTGTTTGTTGTGTGACAATTCAGTGTTGGAGATGATGTACCAAATTGTCGTGTATCACTTCTTAGACTAGAAACTAGCAACATCTTTCTGGCTAGCAACATCTTTCTGGGTGGCAATTTGACAAGATCCAAAAATCTTTTAAATGTTAGCCCATAAAAATTCACCTTCTTTCAACTTATGAAAAATTATAGAGATTTGCAGATTTTTATGTGCAAGAATGTCCATTAAAGAATAATCTACAATAGAAGGGAAAAAATCCATACTATGAAATACTGTATAATCATAATAACATGAATAAATGTTTTCAATATACTGGATACTAATAACCAACATAAACTCATAAAGTAAATTATCTCACTATGGTTCCAATTTCTGTTTAAAACATATCTTGTACATATACATATATATAATTTAAATAAAATCAGGATCAGGACCATTAGATGACATAATGGTGACACCATTACACTCCCACAAAGCCAACCAAGATCCGAGTCCCAGGCCCAGAGGTTTGAAACTCACACCAGGCACACATGCGTGTGTGTCCAAAATCCCAAAAGGAGAATGAAGGTGAAGGAATTGTGGTATGGCCATCCCACAGAGGGGTGATTTCTCATTTTCTGTCTCTCTGTCTCTCTCTGTCTCTCTGGCAAAGTGCACACTCCTTATAGCAAAAATCTCTCTTAAAAAAATAATAATAAAATAGGGATCATGCTGTATATATTTTACATATAGTAATCTTAATAACAATATTCTAAGCAAAACACCAACATAAACAGTCATTGCCTCTGAAAGATTATATGAGACTTATTTTCCCTGCTTGGTATTTTCCTATACTTAATTTTTTTTTTCTTTTAATTTACCAGCATTGGGGACAAGGCATGAGAAAGCAAGCCACCAGGTCCAGGACTCAAACCATGGTTGGCCATTTGGGAGTCCAACACCTTCCCGACCACGCCACCTGCTGGTCCCATGTACATTTTAAGTTTTATAAAATAACAAATTATTATGTAATCAAAAATATTTTTCACAAGTGCTTAACTATCTTGTATACCATACATATTGAGATTATATATTTATGAGGATGATCTCCGTAAGTTATATATGAGGAATAATTTCATTACTTTACAGTCAGATCCAAGAATAATAGCTAACACTTTTATACCACTTAAATAAGCCCGCTATTCTAAATGCTTTCTATATATTAAATCATTTAACCTACACAATGATTATTATCCCCATTTCACAGATGAAGATTGAGGCTCAAGAAGATTAAGTGACTTGCCCGAGGTCACTCAGCTAGTAAGTAGCAGAGACAGGGACAATAAAGGAGGTAGCCTGCTCCAAATCCATGCTGTTCTCACCACCACAGGATACTGTCTCTCCTGGTAAACTACTCTCCAAAGCACTAAAACCAAAATAAAATATAAACCCCAGAACATAAATAGTAAAATGAGCATTTCCTCCTTTAAAACACATAGCCTCCTTGGGAAACTATATGTATCCAAAGATGTGGTCACTCATCAAAACAGTTTTGGAAATCTTTTCTTTGACTGTCTCCATGGGGTAGTAAAGCAGTCTACTGTGAGTAAAGAAGACATTTCTTTTAAACAGGAGTTATTCAGAAGCAGGTCTTAAAGTGCAATTAAATGGCAGAATTCTGTTTTTTGTAATACACCCAAAAAAAAAAAAAAAAAAAAAAAAAGACTGATGAAGCTGATTCAACTATCGCATCCCTTCTTGGTGTGTGTTCCCAAGAGTAACACCCACAAGAGATATCAGCATTTATTATTCTGCATTAATGTCATTATTAGTTTACTTGCATATCTTCCTACTAACCTGAGGCCCTCAATGGGAAAGATTATACCTCATTCACCCTTTAGTATCTAGCCTCTGACACAGTCCTGGCACACAGAATACTAATTAAGTTTTGACTTTTTTAGGAGAGGTTTTTGCTGTAGGGCACGTGCTCTCACCAGAAAGACGGAGAGAGACAGAGAGATAGAAAGGGGAAAATCACCCCCCAGGGGGAATGGCCACACTGCAATCCCTTCTCCTCCATTCTCTTCTTGGGATCTTGGACACTCATGCACACGCGCCTGGCATGAGTTTAAGCCACCAGGTCCAGGACTCGAACCATGGAGCAATTTCGCCAACTGCTAGTTCCCTAATTAAATATTTTTGAATGAACCCTACAGAGAGTGCCATGCAAGTGCTTTGAGCAATGGCAAATCTATTAGCATAAATAAAAATAGTGTCAAGAGAACATTTATATTCTTTATATAACTATATATTTACCTGTGTAAGTAGACTAAAGATGTATAGTCTATATAGAGCTAGAATATAGCTATAATATATTATAGACTGTACATAAATCTATAAATAGATTTATATATAGTCTACACATAAATATGTAAAGTTTATAGAAAGAGACGCTCATGAAAGAAACCTGGACATTTTATGGAGTAGTTCCTAAAATTCTAAACATGAAGGAAGCTAGAAGTCAGTTTTTAACAGGTCTTCTTATAATAATGTTTAGCTGCAGTTGTTTCTCACAAAACACAGGAGGAGAGCGGATATGCCTCATTGTCTAAAAAGCAATCTACCGAACCAAGGATGCAGAAATAACCATAAACTTTCTCAGACAATGATGCCAAAACACATCTGCTACACAGAAGACACCAGGATGCATCCTGCCTGTGGGTTCAATCGACAAAGCACAACCTGGCGCCTGAAATATAAATCAAAGAACCTTACATCTCTGGTACTTATTGACATTTGCTACCTGCAAATTTCTAATATGTGCAAGATGGGCCTATTTTTATTTACAGCACAAACCACAGACTGAATGTAAAACAAGATGCTTAATAAATCCAGAGGAACATAAAACACCGGCATAACTCAGACACCGAGACAGACACTCACTCCTTAATTAAGTGGGTGATGTTCTGTTTAAAACAAAAAGACAACCCTGGGCTATAGCTAAGATTAAGCACTCAGTGTTGCGAGGGAACTGCCAACCATTTTCAGGGCAAAGGCTTTAAATCATGAAAAATAAACCGTCTAATAGTCTGTATTCAATAGTAAGTAGACAGTCAGGACACAGACTGATTTGGATTAACACATTTTCAGTTATAACAAGTAATTTTACAGAGGATTAGTATCTTGATGGTCTGATCAATATGAGGCACTGCTGCTATTACAGATGAAGAGAAAATTGCCCCTCTGGTAATAAAGTGTGCGTGTCTTCGTTCTCCTTCATTTGCTGAGTCCATTACTGTAATGGTTCCAGCATTAACAGCTGGGGCAATTTAAGCAGCAGGGGTCTGATGATTTTAAAAGCCGGGAACATGGGCTACTCATCCTTTCCTCCCTTTCAGTCTGCATATGCAACGCCTCTGCCTGACTGTGGCTCTGATACAAGGATCATGTTTTATGAGAACAATGACTACTATTTCCCAATTATTGTCTCATTAATAGAGTTACCAGCCAATAATGTGACTAAAACAAAAACTGCTCGCAGCATATTGGCTGCTGATTCGGCGAAAAATTGCACACTATTTACCTAAATAACAAGATTGACTTGACAACAGGCTGGAGTCCACAGAAACTGGAATGTTTGCATTTGTTTGCCGGCTGCTATTCACATATTCTCAAGCAAAAAAAAAAAAAAAAAAAAAAAAAAAAAGGCAAACCCCTTGCGTGACAGAGAAAAAAA
>NW_006159713.1:963569-977981 GCF_000334495.1 Tupaia belangeri chinensis | reverse complement strand
AAAAAAAAAAAAAAAAAAAAAAAAAAACGCAGAACGCTTGTGCTGACAGGAAAAAAAAATTTATCAGCAGAATTTTCCATCTCTGTTTTCAAAAAAATATGGCAAACTGGAAAACAGTGAGATAATGGACTGCCGTACATAGAAATCGAAAATCCATATTAATGCAACCTTGAGACTTTAATCAGGCCCAATTCAGCTGAGTGAGTTAAGGTTGCAACATCAGCCCATTCTATGTTATTATTGGAGAAATGCTGGCCCTTGAGGCTCAGCCTTGAATGATCCAGTCACTAAATGAAGGTGCCAAAGGGCAGACTTAGGGCTAATGCAGAAATCAGAGCTGCGAATTTTCTGATCACAAACAGTTACAAAAACACTCATGCACTGGCAACAAATCTCAGACCAGATGTAACATAATTTGGTCCTTCAGACTGAGTTTTTCTACTTGGTTTCTACCAGCTGTAAAGGTCTCAAATGCCCCTTCTCCATATGGCAGATCTTCAACATAAGGGAAGCCATGGTCACTTTGAAAGTGGGTCACTTCCAAAACTACAGACCAAAGGAAAAAGATCAGCATAGCAACAGGACAGATGGTGTGGCATAAACAAAATGCAAACCTAATACTCAAACTTAAAGAATCAGAGTAGAATGGCGATCACAAGGGTCTGGCAGGGGAGGGAGGTAATGGAAAATTGCTAATCAATGGCATAAAGTTTTAATTATGTAAGATGACTAAGCGCTCGGGATCTGCTGCATATTTTGTCTACAGTTAACAATACAATACTGCACTGTCCACTTAACAACATGCTAATAGGATTGATCTAAGGTGAAGTGTTTTGTATCACAATAAAATAAAAAACAAATTTACTTGCAAGTCCACAGCATCTATTCACCATTCAGCTTTCAAACTTGTGCTAGCCTTGCAAACATTATGCCAAGGACTAATGTTTGAAAACAGTCCCCACCAATGCCAGTCTTATTCTCCTGGATACTTCTTAGCCAACCCTACAGTTCCCCAAGATTCCTCCCAACTTACGTAGTGAAATCAACCAATGAGAAGATTCTGCAAAATAATACAAAAATCAGTGTATAACACAAGATTAGAGGAATCAGCTTAATGGAACTCATTCACGTCCTCTAAACGGAGCCTTTCCTTTAAGGTTCCAAAAGCACCATCTCGACTATATTTTTTTTTCCCAGAAGTCAGAAAGTCCTATTTTAAGCAAAATTTATCAAGAAATCTACCATACCAAATTAACAACCACAACAAAATACATTAAACCGGGGAACCAGCAGTTAGTGTAATGGCTATGTCGCTGGACTCCCACGTAGTCGACCGTGGTTCGTGTCCCGGACCCAGTGGCTTAAAACTCACGCAGGGCGCGTGTGTGTGCGTGCCCAAGATCCCGAGAGGAGAATGGAGGAGAAGGGATTGCAGCGTGACCATCCCCCCTGAGGGGTGATTTCTCGCTTTCTGTCTCTATGTCTCTCTCTATCTGGCGAGCGCACGTGCCCTATAGTGAAAATCTCTACCCCCCCCAAAAAAAAAAAAAAAACATTAAACCTAGTGGGCTCAGGAAAGTACATGTTTTACTTGAAAGAGGCCACTTAGAAAACAAGTTTTGACAATACTTCAACATAAGGGAAAGCATGGTCACTTCCAAAACTATAGACCAACAAAAAGAAGAGAGATCAGCCCAGGAACAAAGCAGATTCTGAAGCATACACAAAAATGCAAACCCTGTACTCACTTGTAGAATCAGAGAGGAGAATGGTGATTACCAGGGGCTGGCAGGGGAGGCCGGAGCATGGGAAAGTGCTAATCAGCATTTCAGCGCAACAGCAAGCCACATGTCATGAGTCAAATGAAAGAGTCTTATTTCTCAAAATTAATAGTTACACCTATGGTATCTCAAGTAATACAAACTCATAAAGTACCTAAGCATCTTACATTACTCCTTCCATCTTTCACTATTTTTGTGGGGTTTATTTTATTTTATTTTTTTGTGGGGGAGGGGGGCGAGTTGAGAGATTTTTGCTACAGAGTGTGTGCTTGCTGAAGAGACATAGACAGAAAATGAGAAATCATCCCCTGCCCCTGTGGAGAATGGTGCAGGCTGCAATCCCTTCTCCTCCAGTCTCTTCTCAGGATTTTGGGCACACACACACACACACACACACACACACACACACACACAAAGTATGAGTTTCAAACCTCCAGATCTGGGCCTTGATCCATGGTCGACCACGTGGGAGTCCAGTTACTTAACCACTATGCCACCTGCTGGCCCTCCATCTCTCACTATTGGCAAGTCTAATGACCAATAACAAATGATGCTCATTCATTTATTTGACTTATGGGATAAAGTATGTATGGAATATCTAATAGATGCCTGGCAAAATGATAGTAATAAAATACTGAATGAATAAAATAACATGGTCATTACTCTTTTGGAGCATGTAGTATAAATGTCAAAAGGCATTGTGCGAAGCTCAGCACAATAAATTTAATTAGCAGTCAGGGAGCCAGTAACAAAACCAACACGAGTCACACGTATCAGGTAACAGATGATGGAGGCACTCAACCATTCCATCTTTCTTCAACAGATACGTACTAATGTCTCCTATGTGGACGACATTCCACCAGGTACAGAGGAGAGATGAAAGGGTAGACTAGACGCAAATGCTGTCTTCAAGGAAGTTAATGTATGTTCAAAGTATCTAGGACTGCTTTTGAACAGCCAATTAAGTTCTCGAAACCAACACTAAGATGGTTAAGTAAGAATAATAATTATTCAATGGCTTAGATAACATTCAAGGATGATATTATAAGGTGATTTGAAAACTATGATTAAATGGTTCAGCATGAATATTTCAATCAAACCTACAAAATGATGATTAAAGACTGACCCATACAATTGGTCTGAGAAGTACTTCGTGTTGGGTAAAGTCTTTTTACAAGCAAAATTAGAAATAGTGATTGACTGGTTAAAAAATAATTGGAATAATAATAATGATCGGGAAAAACAATGAAAAGATAATGGATGATGAAGTAGGGATTTTAATGTCTCTGTATTGACTGACATGCATGGTATTCCTTCTGGAAAAAAGAAATGTAATACATTGTAAGTTAGATGCGATTCAATGTAATATAAACAAGATTATGATGATAATGAATTTTAAAAAATAAAATTTAAAAAAAGACTGACCCATACACTGAAGAAGAGATTAAGCACAAGATAAAGATGGATCGAGAGGTGCAGACAGTGGCCCAATGATAAAATGACACTTGTGAGGCAATTCCATATGAGAAGGTTCCCAGTTCAAGTCTGACTATCTTCCTAAGTATCCCATGACCCGGAGGTGGCTAAAGCTGGGAGCGGATTGAGGGGGTTCCTATTGGGTGTGCTGTCTCTACCTTCTCTGTTTCTCTTTTGCTCATGGAAAAAATAAATCCATTTTAAAAAATAATAAAATAAACTTGCGTTAAAATACCTAGTGGATACATTCATAAATGGCAAACATCCTTTTACTGAGTTATTGTTTTTATAACTCAATAAACTTTTAATTTAAAGTTCTGTTCAATGATATTAAAACAAGTATCACCAAAAACAGAAGACTTTTTAATGCCTTTATTTAAAACAGCTAGTTTATCTACTCTGGATATTTTCCTTCACTGACAAAAATGTACATTACCTAAAGAAAATTATTAAATGCTCTTATGAAGTATAAAACTATTTCAGTAATAAACTATTTCTTTTTTTTTTTTTAAGAGAGATTTTTTGCTATAGGGCACGTGCACTCACCAGAGAGAAAAAGTGAGAAATCATCCCAAAGGAGATATGAGCACACCACAATCCCTTCTCCTGCACACTCTTCTCAGGATTTGGGGCACACATGCACACATGCCCAACGTGAGTTCCAAGGACTCAACCACGCTTGACCATGTGGGAGTCCAGTGCCTCAACCACTACACCACCTGCTGGCCCCAGGAAGGCATTCTATGACCCCCTAGCCCAGTTAAACAGGGAAGGAATTACAGGACATCTAGATCGTGTGAGAGCCTCCTTGCTACCATGTCCTCCCATAATAAAACTTGCCACTCTAACATGGGTGTTTGCTTAATCATTTGCCTTCCACAGACAGTGAGCTCGTTCCATGAGGCTATATCGGCCATCTTAACCCATTTGTCCCCAGTCCCAAGTCCACGTCTCATCACTTAAACATATTCCTAATCAGAATCATGGGACACAGAAAATAATTTGAGTGACTATTTTCTCAATATTTCTGAAGGGTAGCACCAAAGCTAGTACCATTTTGCACGCATGGGAGAAAAGTTCATGGAACCCCAATTGAGAAATTCTACTGGAGTAGACACTCAACATCGGATTATAGAATAAATATTCTTCATATAAGCTAAATATCTACTGGGGTCAGACAGATGGCAAGAATAATGATAGGCAATGGCGATAACGACAACATTTATTTTTACTGTATGCCAAGAATAGGACCAGCAGTTAGCGTAATGGCTATGTCACTGGACTCCCACGTAGTCGACCGCGGTTGGAGTCCCGGACCCGGTGGCTTAAACTCACACCGGGCACGTGTGCGTGCGTGCCCAAGATCTCGAGAGGAGAATGGAGGAGAAGGGACTGTGGCGTGGCCATCTCCCCTGGGGGGTGATTTCTCGCTTTCTGTCTCTATGTCTCTGTCTGTCTGGCGAGCGCACACGCCCTATAGTGAAAACCTTCCAAAAAAAAAAAAAAACTGTATGCCAAGAATGTTCTAGGATATATACAGATAAGATATACATTAAGATATACATATAGATATAGATATCTGATATTTCACTTAACTCCTACCACAACCATAAGCATAACCTCAATTATTACAGGTGAGGAAACTGAAGTTCAGAGAAGTTATCTGCTCCAGAAAATGATGGAGCAGGATGTATTCCAAAAGTCTGCTTCCAAAGCCTCATTCTAAACTGCTAGTCTATAACTGAATGGGAAAAAAACTGGACTGTAGGGGGCCAGTAGGTGGCAGGGTGGTTGGGGTGCTGGACTCCCACGTGGCTGACCATGGCTTGAGTCCTGGGCCTGGCGGCTTGCTTTCTCACTTTCCCTTGCTTGCTCTTTCTCTGTCTTTCTCTCTCTAAGCAGCCACTATTCACTCTTATTCGATAAATGCATGCCCAGTATTGCCAAATATTCTAATTTTTAAGAAGCCAAACATCCAGATCTTAATGTGAAATCCCTCTTCGTTTAAATATTAAAGGAAGAATTCTGCAACTTTCAAACATGGTTTGGGCAACATTCATCTACGGCCAGGATGAATATGTGGGTTGTAAATTTATGATCTCTAGTGGCCTTGTCTTTCCTCAAAAATATACACGCCAGAACTGCAGGAATCTGAATCTAATTATAAGAAAACATACACAAATAAGAATATGAATCTGGTTTATAAAACAAATAACCTGTACTCATCACAAATGCCAATGTCTTGAAAGATACAGTGTAAGAAATCAATTTAAAGAAGAACAGATTAAAGGAGAAGAGACCAAAGAGGCATGGCAACTAAAAGTTACTTGTGTTCCAGGACTGGAAACTGGACCAAGAAAAAAGTGCTACAGAAAAAAAATTTTTTATTCCTTTTTTTTTTTTTTTTGAGAGGTTTTTGCTATAGGGGGGATAACCTTTTTGCTATAGGGTGCATACACTCGCCAGAAAGACAGAGAGAGACAGAGAGACAGAAAGCAAGAAATCACCCCCTAGGGGGGACCCTTCTCCTCCTTTCTCCTCTCAGGATCTTGGGCACGCACACATGCTCCCGGCATGAGTTTAAGTCACTAGGTCCCGGACTCAAACCGCAGTCAACTACATGGGAGTCCCGCAACATAGTCATTTACGCAAGCTGCTGGTCTTGAGGTTTTTTTTTTTTTAATTCTTTATAGGTTTTTACTATAGGGTACATGTGCTCACGAGAGAAAGAGAGAGACAGAGGGACACAAAGTGAGAAATCATACCCCAGGGGGGATGGCCATGCCACAATCCTTTCTTCTCCATTCTCCCCTCAGGATATTGGGCATGTATGCACACACATCCAGCCTGAGTTTCAAGCCACCAGGTCAAGGACTCAAACCGCAGTCAGCCACAAAGGAGTTCAGTACCTTAAATACTACAACACCTGCTGGCCCTAGAAAATATTATTAGGACAATTAGCAAAATT
This sequence comes from Tupaia belangeri chinensis, assembly GCF_000334495.1. Classification (NCBI taxonomy): domain Eukaryota; kingdom Metazoa; phylum Chordata; class Mammalia; order Scandentia; family Tupaiidae; genus Tupaia; species Tupaia belangeri. Next base: position 971,756 of record NW_006159713.1, on the reverse strand, counting down.
CAATTATGGCCTTTGGATTAAATCATTGTACTACATCAATGTTAATTTTTCTGAAATTGATAACTTACTGTATTTGTAAGTAAAAGATAATGCCCCTATTTTCAGGAAATACATAGTGAACCACGGAACTGTAATGGCTCAGAAAAACAATAATAACGGTTCATATACAAATATGGAGAGAACAATAAAGCAAACATAGAAAGAGGTTAACTTGCAAATCCAGATGAAAGACCTGAGAGCTTTATGTTCTACTCTTGCAGCTCTCTCTATGTTAAGTCACTTCAAAATAATAAGTTACATCATTTAGGAAAAAGTGAATGGAATCAGCCCCTCACCAGCAGAGGGCTCCTCGGGCAACCAAACTCAATCAAGTCAGGATTGTTCTGCCTGTGGCTTACTGGCCAAACCTAATTACGCTGGTCTTCACAAAACCCATAGAAGGGGAACCAGCAGTTAGCGTAATGGCTATGTCGCTGGACTCCCACGTAGTCGACCGCGGTTCGCGTCCCGGACCCGGTGGCTTAAAACTCAGGCCGGGCGCACACACGCCCTATAGCGAAAATCTCTCCAAAAAAAAAAAAAGAAATTAAAAAACTCACGCCAGGGCCGTGTGCGGGCGCCCGAGAGGAGAATGGAGGAGAAGGGATTGTGGCGTGACCATCCCCCCTGGGGGGTGATTTCTCGCTTTCTGTCTCTATGTCTCTCTCTGTCTGTCTGGCGAGCGCACGCGCCCTACAGTGAAAATCTCTCCAAAAAAAAAAAAAAAAACCATAGAAGAAGCTAGTCATCTTGTGTTCTGGCTGGAGAAACTGAGGCACAGTGCATGAACCCTTCATTCTCATATTAAAGAAACAGTAGAGGCCACAGTTCTTACTCAGGCCATCAAATACTAATCTGGACTATTCCACAACGTGCCTAGCGAGAAAAATGCACTCTAAAAATGGACAAATATGCCGTGGAGCTCTCTTACGTTTTAACACAAATGAAATAAATGTAACCATGGCAAGTTAAATTACATTTACTCCAAGTTTCTTATTCACCCTCCAGACTTGGAAACTGAGTAAGTCTACAGCACAAGCAACCACAGAGAAGAGAACATAATCTAAGTTATTTCAAAGAAAAAAGGAAAACCGAAAACAATTACCCATGATGGAGATGACAAAGTTTAATTTAAAAAGCAAACAAGAAATCTTTGTGACTTGTCATAGATACAGCACAAACAGCATGAATCATAATAAGAAATATTGATAAAATGAACCTTTATCAAAAACATTAAATAAACTAAAAGAATGAAATATTTGTGACATATATAACTATCAAAGGACTTGCATCTAGAAAGCATAAAAAAATCACAAAACTTAGCAATAAAAACACAAACAACTCTACAAAAAAATAAGAGCAAAGTCACACTCATTATGATGGCTACAATAAAAAAGATAAATAAGAGTAACAAGCATTGACAAGGATGTGAAATTGTAACTCTCAAAATTACTGGGGAGGGGTCAGTAGGTGGCTTCACAGTTCAAGTCCCAGACCCGACAGCTTGAGAATCACACCAGGCACGTGTGTATGCATGTCAAAATCCTAGAGAATGGAGGGGATGTGACTATGGTATGGCCATCCGCTCTGGGAGATGATTTCTCACTCCTTCTCCTACCCCCTGCCTCCATCTCTCGTTGACAAGCACACACAACCTATAGCAAAAAATTACTGGTGAACTGTAAAATGGTACAATCACAATGCGAGACAGCTAATAAGTTTTTGTTTTTTGTTTTGGTTTTTTGGTTTTTTGGGGTTTTTTTGGGGGGGGTGGGGGGAGGAAGAGGTTTTTGCTATAGGGCACGTGTGCTCACCAGAAAGACAGAGAGAGACAGAGACAGAAAGCAACAAATCCCCCGGGGGGTGGGGGGGGATGGCCACGCCATAATCCCTTCTTGGAATCTTGGGTGCACACACACACTTGGCCGGCATGAGTTTAAGCCACCGGGTCCAGACTCAAACAGCAGTAAACTATGTGGGAGTCCAGCAACATGGGCATTACGCTAACTGCTGGTCCTGACAGTTGACAGTTTTAAAACGTTAAACCTACATCTGCCACGTGAACATCAATTCCATCCACAGGTTCCTACCAAAGAGGAATGAAAACATATGTTCAGAGCCAACCATGTAGCCTAGTGGTTAAAGGAGCCAGATTCTACATGGCCAACTGCACAGTCTGAATCCCAGACTGGAAGCTTGAAAAAGATGGCAGGCACGTGTGTGTACATGCCCAAAATTCTGTCTAGATGGACAAATGGAGAAGGGATTGCAGCCTGATCATGCCCCACTGTGCACTGCTTTTTCTCTCTCCTCCCTCTCTGTCTCTGGTGAGTGCATGCATACACACACACACACACATACACATACACACACACACACACACACACACACACATACACACACACACACACACACTGGGATGTTGGGAAAGTCATGATGCATTTTTACATAGAAAAGTATGTCATGACTTTCCCTATGACCACATATATCCCTAAGAAAACTAAGACACAAATGTTCACAGTAACATTTTTATAATAGCCCCAAAGTGGAAACAACTTAAATGTTCCTCAAGGAGTGAATGGATAAACAAAGTGTTGTATATGGAGACATGGAAACACTAGACACAAAACACTATCTATTGGGTAATAAAATGTAACAAAATACTGTTACATGCTACAATACAATGAATCTCATCTCAAAAACATGCTGGGTGACAGAAATCAAACACAAAAGACCACACCATGATTCCCTTTAGAAGAAAATGTTCAGAAAAGGCAAATCTAGAGAACAAAGAGCAGATCTGGGTTGCTGAGGGATAGGGTAGAAGTGGGAAGTAACTGCAAATAAACACTTGGGGATAAAGGAAATGCTCTAAAAATAAGACTGTGGTGATGGCTAAGCAACTCTGTAAATAAATCGACTATTCAATAGTATGCCTCTGTAAATCAACTATTGAATAATATACCTCAATTGAGTAAATTTTATGCTTTTAAGTTATTCCTCAATAAAGTTCTTTAAAAAAAAAAAGTGATGTGCAACCTCACTAGTCATCAAAATGCAAATTTAAAATGACAGTGAGATACCACTACAGACCACTAGAACAACTAAAATGGAAGAGACCGACAATACCAAGTGTTGACAAGGATATGAACCGAGAACAATCATACACAGCTGGTGGGAATGTAAAATGGTGTGGTGAGTCTGAGTATGACTGTCCAAAAACATACATTCTAGTACAAAGCCCTGTTACCTGTGCACGTGACCTTATTTGGTAAAGGTTAATTGCAGATGTAATTAAATTGAGGGGCTTTGTTTTGTTTTGTTTGTTGTAAGGGTCTTGCACTCACCAGAGAGAGAGAAAGTAAGAAAGTATACCCTGCCAGGGGGATAGTCATGCCACAATCCCCCCTCCTCCATTCTCCTCTCAGGATTTGGGTATGAATGCACACATGCCCAGTGTATTCTTGAAGCCACTGGGTCCAGGACTCTAACCTAAAATCAGCCATGTGGGATCTAGCTCCCTTAGCCACCATTAGACTGGCCCTAAATGGAAGATCTTAAAACAATACTGGATTTAGAGTGGGAACTAGTCCAAAAACGGGTATCCTTACAAGATAAAGGAGAAGATTTAAGACATGGAAACATAGAAAAGGCCATGTGAAAATGGAAGCAGAGATGAAATTGTCCTGTCACAAGCCACCAGGATCCACCAGAAGCTGGAAAAGAGAAGGAAAGAGTCTCCCCTAGAAGGAGTATAACCGTACTGATATCTTGTTCTTGACAGCTGGTTGCCATAACTATGAAAGAATAAATTTCTGCCTTTTTTTTTAGAATTATTTAATTTTATTTATTATTATTATTTAATTTTATCAGAGAGAAAGTGAGAAAGCAAGGCGTTAGGTCCAGGATTCAAACTGCAGTCAGCCACATGGGAGTCCAACGCTTTAACCACCCACACCATCTGCCGACCCTAATTTATGACATTTTAAGCCATCAGGTTTGTGGTAACTTTTTGTAGCAGCCCTAGGAAATGAATATAAATGATAAGATCACCTTGGAAAAATTTTTGGCAGTTTCTTCTGGTTAAACAAAGAACTCCCATGTGACTCAGCCACTGCACTGTATACCCAACAGAAATGGAAACAGAAAAACTTACACATGAATAGTCACCACACTTTTTTTCCTAATAGCCCCAAACTGGACACAATCCCAATGTTCAGCAACAGGTGACTGAATAAACAATTGGTAGTACAGCCACACGTGGGGAATATTACTCAGCAATGAAAAGGGAGCATCTATTGATTTATGCAACAACATGAACACATGTCAAGGACCATTATGCCAATTGAACAAGGACACACCGTATGCATCCATCTACACAAAATACTGGGAAATACAAATGCATCTGTAGTGGCAGAAAATACAACCGTGGTTGCTTGGGGACCAAGATGGAGGGAGAGACTGACCACACTAAGGCAAGAGGAAACTTTTGAAAGGAACAGAAATGGTCTCTCTACTCACTGTCGTGGTTTTACAGATGTATACATCTATCAGAACTGATCAAATGGAGGCACGATACTCTCCAAGGCTGAACCACATGGGAAGGTTCCAGGTTCGAGTCCAGAGATCTCCCAGAGGACTCAGATCACATGTATGTGGGTCTCGTTAACCTGGGGGTGGATGGTAGCACAGGATCCTTCGGGAGATGCTCTTTCTTTGTCTCGCGCTCTGCCTCTCTTTCTCATGGAAGATACAAATAAGTGAACTTTTTACAGAAGTTCATCAAATTGTAGACTATACATGGGCAATTGACTGTACGGAAGTTATGCCTCGTAAAGTTTATTGGATAAACAAAATAATTCCAAAGTAACTGGACATTTCTTATTTAAGATTTAAAACAATTGTCTATACTTGGTTCTAGCCAATAACATTTTATAAATAAACAAGTTTTAAATCAAGATCGAAGACTTTTTTTAAACAATGATTTTATTTCACTTTATTTATTTATTTATTTTTAGGTTTTGACCAGAGAGGAAGGGAGAGAGAGAGAGAGAGAGCATGAGCAAACTGCCAGGTCCAGGATTTCAATTGTGGTTGGCCACGTGGGAGTCCAACGCCCTTAAAACACCATGCCACCTGCCAGTCTCTCAAAGACTTCTTTTTTTTTTTTTTTTTTTTTTTTTTTTTTTTTTTTTTTTTTTTTTTTTTTTTTGAGGTTTTTGCTATAGGGCCCATGCGCTCTCCAGAAAGAGAGAAACAGAAATAGAAAGCAAGAAATCACCCCCCCAGGGGGGATGGCCATGCCGTTATCCCTTCTCCATTCTCCTCTCAGGATCTTGGGTGCACACACACACACGCCCAGCATGAGTTTAAGCCACCAGGTCTGGGACTCAAACTGCAGTAAGGACATTTTTAAAAGCAAGCAGGAAAATAAGTTCCTCGATCAATTCAACATTTTTTACAAGCAAAAAATGGAAAACACAGTGAAATAAAGATGCTGTTCTGAGCCCTACTTCCACTTAGCAACCAAGTGGTCTTGGGTAAGTCCCAATTTCTACCAGCCTCAGTTTCCCTATCTGTAAAATGTGGAGGACATTAATAAGTACCTTATAGGCAATGGTTATATGTTCAGTGGAATAAGGCACAGATTGTATCTCAGCCGAAATATAACCTCACTGTCTAGCAAAGAACAGGTGTTCGATAATCTTTACAGAATAAATGAATTACATTAAAAATAAAACTGAAAGGTAAGAAAGACATGATATGCAATGCCACTGAATGATGTTCAACTATTTCTTTGCACTGTGTACATGAATACAAAACGGTCTTCCCCTTTGTGCCCATCCTTAGCACATTATCCGCATCATGTAGACTCAAGGATGGAAACTTCAGCTCCCTTGTGAAACATTGCTATAACACAGGTCGTTATAGAACAGAGTTCAGATTTAAAATTCTTAGGTGCATTGCCCTATGACAGACTCACTTGCTAGACTAAGTTCTGTGAGATGATGCTGACTAACATAAATACCAAATAGCATGTGCACAGGCCCTGTGATTTTTTTTTTTTTTTTTTAGATTTTTGCCATAAAGTGCATGCACTTGCCTGAGAGAGACAGAGAGAATGTCAGAAATCACCCCCCAGAGGGATCACCCAGAGTGATGGTCAAGCTGCTGGGTCCTGGATTCAGAGGGCAGTCCATCATGTGGGAGGCCAGTACCTTCATCTCCACACCACCAGCTGGCCCTGCAAAAGGGACTTTTTTTTCCTAAGGTTTTTGCCACAGAGCATGTGTGCTCACCAGAGAGAGGCAGTGAGGAAAGTGAGAACACATACACACACACACACACACACACACACACACACACACACATCCAGAGGGGATAGCCACTCTGCAATCCCTTCTCTTTCATTCTCCTCCTGGGATTTTGAGCATGCACACACGTGCACCCGGCATGATCTGAAAAAGGGACTTTTAAGAAGGCTATTTTGGGCAAACCAGTGGCAGGATGGTTAAGGTGGTTGAATCCCATATGGCCAACTTCTTGGTTTGAGCACAGGTCAAACAGCTTGAAAAACAATCCCAGGTGTATGTACCTGCATGGTCAAAATCCAGAATGGAAAAATGGAGAAAAAACTCCAGCGTGCCCATTCCCCATGTGGGGGCATTTCCTCACTCCCCCCCCCACCTCTATCTCTCTGGTGAGCCCTCACAACCTCCAGAAATTTTAAAAAGAAGGTGGCTATCTGATAGGTAGAAAGCTTCTATTCTTTGTGTTTTTTTTAATTTCTCAGTTACACTTTTTGTTTTTAAACTTGAGTCAATATAAACCTTGTTCAAAATGTTATGAAAAAATGTACATGTTTATACAAGGCAGGTTGTGGCAGGACGCTGGAGTTCTGCCCCACGGGTGACCCCAGGAGGGGCTGGAGTCACAGCCAGTTGTGTCTCTCCTCCCACCACCATCAAATGAAGTTGTGGAGGCAGGTAGGGGTTAGACTGTGCAGATTTCGTAGGCCATATTATGTTGTGTCTTGATTCTAAAGGCAACAGAAAGCCATAGAAGACTTCATTTCTTGTTTCTTTGTTTTAAGTTTTTGCTATAGGATATATGCGCTTGCCAGAGAGAGAGAGAGAGAGAGAAAGAAAGGTGAGAAACCATCCCCCATGGGGGATGGCCACCCATGCTCCTGGGGATTTGGGGCATAAACTCGAACCAGGTCAGCCATGTGAGAGTCCAGTACCTTAACCACCAGGCCATCTGCTGGCCCAACATAGAAAACTTTTCAACAGGTGGTTGACAGAGTAGGGAGGGAAGAAAGGGACATAATTAGAGTTGGGCTCATGTGAAGAGATTGGCTGTAAGAGGGAAGGAGAGAAGGAGCAAAGGAGTTAAGGTATAGTGTAGAGTCCACACAGACCAGTACAGACACTACTGCAGCAATCCATTACAGAGATCATGGTAGCTTGGCAGTGGAGACGGAAACCCGTGAACAGATTCCCAATACATTCAGACAAATCAATAAGACCTGATTTGAGGAACGAGAGAGAGGAAAATACTCAATTTTTCTAAGCCTCAATTCTCCTCTAAGACAAGATTACAGGTACTGTATGGGTTAAAATCTGCTATGTTGATGGCAGGTAATAATATAAATATTATGTGCCTAAAGCAGTACCTCACACACAATAGATGCCTAAAGAAACCGCTATTATTATTATTACTGTCGTCCTTGGAATGATAGTAATATAAAAATGCATGTGTGGATATGAAGTCACAGACTCTTACCAGCAGGCCAGTAAACGACTGTCCCAAATAAACACATAGGACCATACATCTATTTTATCTAAGCCGATCTCAGTCTTCAGAGACCATTATCCACGAGAAAGCGCAGCTGCTATGATCAGTCATCTTTGAACCGGGTAAACTGAGGCACGAGAGTCGCTACAAATTTAACCAAGGAATAGGTATACAAGCAGGACGAGGAGATGGGTGCCTTGATCCTCAAGTTCAAGCCTGTGCAACAGGGCTCCCGCCTGCACCCTGAGCAACACACATTTATAACGCCCCCTTCCAATGTTGCTTCAGGTTCTTCGCAGACAAGGCCCTGTCATTTCTTGGCTTTATACGGTGTATCGGCTCGCCGCCAAA
>NW_006159713.1:960153-963538 GCF_000334495.1 Tupaia belangeri chinensis | reverse complement strand
GCCGCGCCCCTGCCGCTAGCTCCCAGAGTACCATGAACCCCAATCCCTTGGCGGGCCGACATACCTTAGCTTCGCGCTCTCGCTCCTCCGCGGTCTGGGTGCGCTTCATGCTGCCACTAAAGCCGCCTTCGCCACCGCGAGCCGCGTAGATCCCGCACCCTGGACCCCGCCTCCTGCATGTAGTTTTCTCAGCGCGCCTCTCCCGCCCGACGCCATTCTCCCTCCGGGCCTAGAGGACTACTACTCCCAAGATGCACTGCGGCGACGCCCGAGAACGCCTCGGGGTTTAGAGCAGAATTGCCCGAGTCCGACAGCTGGGCGACCGTAGAGCGCTGCGCAGCCAGCAGACCGGCTGGAGCCAACAGGAACTACATTTCCCAGGAAGCAATGGGATCGGCCATGTTTTTCCCGTGCTCCTCTCGGTCCGCCGCTCCGCACGCCGTCGGCGCTATAGCAACGGTAGCTAGCGGAGGGGAGCGTGGCGGTGAGTACCCCGGGGGAGGCTGGGGGGAGGATGGAGGCTGGCTGGCCCACCGCCTGCAGCACGGGCTGCGGTTCTGGGGTCGACTCTGTGGGCTGGAGAAGGCTCTGGAGGTCTGCCTGCTTGAAAAGCAGCCCAACTTGAGACACCTCTACTTTCTCGGGCCTGAATTACAGCCCGCCTTTTATCCCCACCGGTTCGAAATTTTCTCTGTCACCGTGAACCCTAGCCGATGAGAGTCGATGCTTCTAGGTGCACTGCATCCAGATCTTTCACATAGAAGGTCACAAACACAATTTGCTCATTTCCCCCCTGGATTCTCCTGAGTACCTGTTGTTTGCTCGCCTACTTTGTTTATCATCTGATTAGGCTGATCATCTGTTAGCTTAATAAAGGTGGAGACTTGACCTTTTTTAGTTTCAGCACCTGGGGTTCATTTATTCCTCCGTAGTATTGTTGATGTTCACCGTGTGCCAGGCACTGTTCCAGATCTGCTGTGAGCAAGTCCAATACCTGTCTCAAGGTGTTTGTACTTTTATCAGTAGAGACAGTGAACTAGTAAACAAATAAAAAAATTTTTTAGAGAGATTTTTTGCTGTAGGGTGTGTGTGCTCGGTGGAGAGACAGAGAGAAACAGTCAAAAAGCAAGAAATCACCCCCCAAAGGGGACAGCCACACAACAATCCTTTGTCCTTTCTCCTCTTGGGATCTTGGGCATGCTCGCACACGCGCCCAGTGTGAGTTTTAAGCCACCAGTCCCAGACTCGAACTGCAGTCAACTACATGGGAATCCAGTGAAGTAACCCTCAGACCATCTGCTGGTCCCAAATTAAATAATTTCTGAGAGACAAAATCGTTATAAAAGAAATACATAGTTAAGGAATTAGGAGGAAGACTACCGTAACATTGGATGGTCAGGGAAATCCTCCCTGAGGAAGTGACATTTCAGTTGAGCACCAAAGAATGAGGAACCTAAGCAAACCAACCATACAGACTGGTATAGGGGCCAGAAGATGGTGTAGCAGTTATGTTGCTGGGCTCCCACGTGGTTGACCATGGTTTAAGTCCCAGATCCAGTGGCTTGAAACTCGTGCCAGGCACATGTGTCTGCCTGCCCAAGATCCTGGGAGGAGAATGAAGGAGAGGGATTATAGTGTGTTCCTACCCCTGGGGAAGGGGGTGATTTCTCACTTCTCCTCTTACTGTCTCTGTCTCTGTCTCTGTTTCTCTCTCTCAGATGAGCATACACACCCTAAGGCTTTGCAGTATTACAGGGATTCTCAACCTCTACACTATTAACGTCTTGACCCTTGTGGTCCATTGTTGTGGGTCCTACACACTGCAGGATGTTTAGCATCATCCCTGGCCTCTACCCGCTGGAGGCTACTAATGTGCACCCCTTCTCAGTTGGTATAAACCAATGTATCACCAAACAGCTACTTCCAACTGATGGATGTATGGCCTTAGACAAGTTACTTAATCTGTTTCTTGGGCTTTCTCATTCGTAAAGCAGGAATCATTGAGTAACATACTCTTTAGGATACTGCAAGATAGGTAATTAATTCATATAAGCAGAGCACTTAGAACAATGCTTGGCACATAATAAGCGCTCGTTAATGTAAACACCATCATCATTGTTATCATTGCTACTGTTATTATTAGGAAAATGACCTTAATATGATCACTGAAAAGTAATCATTTCCACAGGGGGCCTGTGTTTAAGCTTCTTGGTAATTTGGGTTCATAAAGTTCACCTTTTCTGTAACAGTGTTCCCAAAAGAAGTAGGTGGTCTCCCAAGCATTTCTCTTGTGAGCTGCTCTGTCACAGCAAAATGCAGTGGTTCTCAGCTTTTTGTAAGAATAAAGTATGAACCTCTGCTAAACAATATTGCATATTCGCATGTGCATACACAATTTTGCAAGCCATCTGTGGGTTCACAAATCCCAAAGCCCCATGGGCTCCATTTATTCACTCAACTATTTCATGAGTGCCTGTTCTCTGAAGGCACCAAGATCTGTGTCAGCCTCCTAGAATAGAGAGGTAAACAAGACACAGAAGTTTTCTGTTCTTCAGTGCTCGCATTCTAAGGTCAGTATTCTAGAGCTTGAGAAGGTCTGCCTTAGGGCACTCTTCACCAAAAGATTGCACTTGGCTTTCTAGGAACTCAAAACATAAAATCCTTTTTTTGTTGTTTTTTGTATGCTAAATTTTGTGTGACCCACTCACATCCACATACAGATTAAAGTTGCCCTGAAGCATCTCTATAAAGAGTGAAAACTGTATGGCCAGCACCACACTGCAGTGGTTAAACTCTAGCAATGGGAGCCAAATCTCACATGTCTGACCGTGGTTCAGATCCTGGCCCCCACACCTTAAAAAACACATGAGGTATATGCATGTTGGTGCCCAAGATTTTTTCCCCCCTTTGGAGAGGTTTTTGCTATATGGCGGACACACTCTCCAGAAAGACAGAGATGAAAGCGAGAAATCACCTCCCAGGGGAGATGGCCACACCGTAATCCCTTCTCCTCCATTCTCCTCTCAGGATCTTGGGCATGCATGCACATGTGCCCATTGTGAGTTTAAGCTACCAGGTCTGGGACTCAAAACTGCAGTAGACTACATGGGAGTCCAGCAACATAGCCATTACACCAATTGCTGGTCCCAGTGTCCAAGATTTTGATACTATAGAGAAATGGAAGAAAAGAGATTGCAACATGATCAGGCTCCACTGGGGGATGTTTTTCTCTCTCTGGCATATGCACAAGCACTCTGACTCTGGCATTAAATATAAATGCATAAATATCTTTATATATAATTTTATGTGTGTATACACACACACACATATATGTATATATATATATATGTGTGTGTGTGTATATGTGTGTGTGTATATATATATA
>NW_006159713.1:958913-959910 GCF_000334495.1 Tupaia belangeri chinensis | reverse complement strand
CTTGCTGGCGGGCCCCCGCCCCCTATAGCAAAAACCCCTCCCAAAAAAAAAAAAAGAAAAGAAAATTAAAAATGGCAGGTCACAACAAAAACAACCCCAGCTGGTGAATCTGTAATTTCTCTTTCATAAAATTTGGAACTATCCATTTGCACATTATACAGAAAATTAATATTTGGGTAATATTGACATCTCAGGAACATATGCTAAATGCTTTTAATTTACCGTCTCACTTTCTTGTAGAATAACTCTGTGAGATAGGTATTTTCTACATTTTTGTAATTAAGGAACTGAAACTCAGAGTAAGTGACTTGACCAGCTGGTAAGTAATAGAACAACCATTTATTTATTTATTTATTATTTATTTTGAGAGGTTTTTGCTATAGGGCATGTGCACTCACCAGAGAGACAGACAGAAAGAGAGAAATCACACACACACACACACACACACACACACACACACACACACAGAGAGAGTCGCCACACCGCAATCCCTTCTCCTCCATTCCTCCATTCTCCACTTGAGATCTTGGGCACACATGCACATGCACCCAGTGTGAGTTTAAGCCACTGGATCTGGGACTTGAACTGTGGTTAACAACATGGGAGTCCAGCAACATAACTGTTATGCCAACTGCTGATCCCTAGACCAACCATTTAAATAAGTTCATGACTTGAATTTTTTTTTTCCCCCAACATACCAGCTTTTTTTCTTAGGTGTTCGTGGGGGAGGAGGGGAAGGATGTTAAATGCAAAGAGTTTGTTTTGTTTCAGATAGAGAAGGGAGAAGAATGATAATCTTACCTCATTTCCTAAGCAAACTATAGGAAATAAAGTGTTGAAAGGAACACTGCATCCGTGATTGAATGTAGTATTACTTTTAGAATAGAAGCTTTCATCTTCTTCAAGCAGCACATGTGGGCAATAAGATGTCCATTAAAGTTTTAGTCCCTTTTCATTTTATTTGGTTCATTCCATTGCATAGCTAATGTAATAACTT
>NW_006159713.1:954666-958882 GCF_000334495.1 Tupaia belangeri chinensis | reverse complement strand
AGTGTGTTTCAATTTTCCTTTCTTCGTAGATAGGCTATGTCTGGTCCATCTGATGAGACTGCAGGAGACCTGCCTGTGAAAGATACGGGTCTAAACCTCTTTGGAATGGGAGGGTTACAAGGTATGGCCAGATGTTACTTATTACAGTTATGAACTTTGATCATTGACATCTTTCCTTTTAATTTAAAGTATTTCTGATATTCATACAAACCTAACCGTTTAAATAACTATATCGCTCTTGATTGGACTAAACAACAAGTTGGAGACTTTGGAACACGTGGCATTTTACTGTTTGTATCCATTATCAACAGCTCATAGAAAATGTAAAATCCCCCTCTGTTCAGATAAAGAATTGTTATAAATCATCTTTTTAAAATTCCACACATCAGTAGAAACTAGAGAGAGTTTCAAGCCTCCAAACTGACTTGCCTGGTTTAAATCATATTCACCATGAAGACATTTCTTTATGTTTTAAGTTTTATATGGGAGGAAATGCCATATTTTAAAACTTTTCCCTTTCAAGTAGATTATCTCAAAGTGGCTTGTTTATGCAAGTGATAGTGACCTTTTTTTTATCAAATTAGTATACATTAAAGGTTTTCTTTATCCTTTTATCACTTAGTGGTTGTTGTAGAGCTAAAAAGCACTTTCAAACTGAGAATGAAAGCACTGCATTAAAGAACAACTTCAAGTATAGAACCGTGTTTATTTTTGTGTGTACAATGTGTCAGCCATCCTCTTGTGCCATTATGTTTGCTTTTGAGAAGAGTAGGGATTTAAAATATATTCCACTAAAGAATCTTAGCACACCTTTTAATCAGAACAGGGTAAGTGGCCACGTTGAACCACCTCAGAAAGGTGGTCAATGTATTGGTCATTGAAAAAAGATAAATTTGACTATACAGATTTCCTTGTTAAAAGCTTTGCTTTAGAACTTTGAGGGACTATCAGGTATTTAAAATACAAATAAATCTTAAGTACGAAAACTTTTTTATTGAGTCTAATACTCTATAAACTCAGTTCTTATCCTTTGTAACCCACCCAGGACTTTAATCTCTGTCGGTTTATTCTTTGTTTCTGTTAGAGGGCTGTTAAAAATTGACCTATTTCACAATGATATAGAAAATACCAGATTTAAGCATATATACATGCTAAAGGATATAAAAGTTCTTTCAAGATATAAGAGATAGCATATAGAGAAGCTATGGCACTTTTAAATGAGTCTTTAATTTTAGGGTTTTTGGAGGGTTCGTTTTGGTTTGATCTCCCAAATTTTCTAATTTATTTCCTATATCTGACATCCATAGTTCAGAAAAGTGTGTTGTCATATTGCCTTCACTAAATTCTAACTCTTGCTTCTGCTTAAAAAGGAAAAAAAAGAAACTTTCAGATATTCTGACTTTTAATTTTGTTTTTTTAACATTCAGCTTATAAACTGAAAAGTTTGTGCTGAATCAGCGCTCCATCTTAAATTCCTACAGAATGATTATTCGTATGTATATTTGAATGGACACTATTGTTGCTCCAATTCCCTAATACTGTATACAAAGTACCAATAACACAGATTTTTATTCTCATCTCAAGTCATTGATATGAACAATATTATAACATTTTCTAAAGCAGTCCTAATTGTAGGTCACAAAGGAAACAATGTAAGAAGCGTGCTCAGGGATTATATTAATAGCAACAGTAAGTATTTGTAGAAACTATTTTAAGTAACCCCACAACTAATTACCTTGGTATTTTTGCAGAAACTTCAACACGAACAATGAAATCTCGACAGGCAGTGTCCCGAGTCAGTCGTGAGGAACTGGAAGACAGATTTTTGCGTTTGCATGACGAGAACATTTTACTCAAACAGCATGCCCGCAAGCAAGAGGATAAAATTAAAAGGTTATGATAAAAAGCTTTTAGCTTTTTTTCTTTACTCTGTAAAGTTTGGAGGATATTCTTTTTTATAAACTTAATTGAAAGCCCCACCTTGAATTTTTTTTGGAACAAGGCAGATGGTAAAGAATTATAATTTTTAAAAATGGAAAATCTTGCAAACTAGAATAATAAACCAAAAAGATTATGCTTGTTTATTATGTCTGAAATTGCTATTTGAAAGAGCTAATAGCTAAGAGTGCCAAGATGGTACCTTATCTATAAATAAGTTGTACTTTAGTATTTATACTTTAATAAACAAATAGCCAAAGCATCTGTTTTATAAATATATAAATTTTTAAATAAAGTTTTAAGAAGTAATTAACTACCCTAAATTGTTGGAATGATGTTCTCTTAAGATTTGGGGTTTACTAATGAAAACATCACTTCAGTGTCTGAAATATATTTAATTTTGCTCGGGCTAAGTCTTGATTCTGAATTTATGTCAAAGAATCTCTTCTGTTTCTGAAGAAACAAAACTCTATATTCGACCTTGTTCTCACTTTTTGTTTATGTGCAGTAAATAAATGTGCACAAGGATGACGTTTAAAGAACAGATATCCTGTAATTCTTTTTTATTCAAAACAACTATGCCTACATTCTCAATGTACGGCATTAAAAATAAACAAACAAAGTTCATTCACATTTGTAAGCATGAACAGATTTAGATTCATAGTCATGCTCCCGGTTCAAAAAAAGGTGAGACAGCCATTGAAGAAAGATGAGGTTTTTCAACCTTGAATTCTTCTTAAAGAGGTGCTTCCAGTTCAGTTTCTTTCCCATGGAATGTTTTTTAACAACCCATTGACCTGCTGTGTGCAGGCCTATTACTTTGAGTTGATTTTTGGATCTCAGTGATGGCTGCTGTCAAGACATGTGACTCACAGGACCAGCAGTTGGCATAATGGTTATGTTGCTGGACTCCCATGTAGTCCACCGTGGTTCAAATCCTGGACCTGGTGGCTTAAACTCCCACTGGGTGCATATGCGTGCCTGCCCAAGATCCCGAGAGGAGAATGGAGGAGAAGAGATTGCGGTGTGGCCATCCCCCATGGGGGGTGATTTCTTGCTTTCTGTCTCTCCATCTCTCTCTGTCTTTCTGGCAAGCGCATGCACCCTATAGCAAAAACCTCTCCAAAAAAAGAAAAAAAGAAAAAAAAAACACATGAGACTCACTTCCCTCTCCAAAAAAAGAAAAAAAGAAAAAAAAAAACACATAAGACTCACTTCAAACATTCTCTTTCTGACCACTAGCACACACGTCAGCCAGTTAAAATTAGGCATGTGTAGACTATGACCACCAAACACTTTTTTTTGTAAGCCTAATTGGTCAGTTTAAAAGAGTTGAATTCACAAGTTGAATTTGTTAGTAATTTGTCTTAGACAGAAATTTTAAAAACAATAATAAACCGTGTAGTTTAATGGAAAAAGAACTAGGCTAGGAGTCAAGTCGTATGTATGTGTTCTATTAAATCTTTGCCACTAGCCTCTGGTAAGTTCAAACCATTTAACCTTTTGGTATTTTACTTTACCAGCTGTGTGAGTAGTGATCCAGGGAACACAGTGGCCCAAAACTCTATATTCCACCTTATTCTCATACAACTGACAATGACCTTAGATACACAGGAGGGACTGTCTTTAAATGTATCTTTAAAATATAATTAATTTCTTTAGTATAAATGTATACCTTTTAAAGCACTTTTTAAAATAAATACTCATACATTAACAGATCATTATCATGCATTAATAGCATAATATAATCAAATCAGAGCCAGCAGGTGGCATGGAGGTTAAGGCACTGGATCCCACATGGCCAATCACACAGTTGAGTCCTGGACCTGGCAGCTTGTAAATCACACAGGGCGCATGTATATGCATACCCAAAATCCCAAGGAGCCTAGAAGAAAAGGGACTGTGGCATGATCATCATCTTGCTGTTGACTGCTTTTTATATTAAATCTATATCTTCCTTTGACCGTAATCTGTACCTTTATGTGAAAGTCTCTCTATAACAAAAAATGCACGTATTTAGGTTGACATCTTATTTGAATGACTACCTTATTTATATGAATAAACCATTGGATGAGACTCAAGACCTTAAACTCATTCAAGGGTTAGGTAGAGTGTGTGGCTCTGTTGGACCAAAATAACAGATCTTTCTCAGAATTAGGTGAAAAAAGAACTAATCGATTGATTATTTTACTAGGACGTTTGTGGTACTCTTGGATCTTGGTTTTTATTATCCTATATCCCTTATAAAGCATGCTTAATGGATATGCCTCAAGGGAAA
>NW_006159713.1:877829-954537 GCF_000334495.1 Tupaia belangeri chinensis | reverse complement strand
GAAAACAATCTTAACTGATTATGTTATGCATAGCTCTCCCTGACGCCACATGCTGTAGACCGAGTAGCCAGAAGTGTAGATAGACATGTATTACTACCGCATTTACAGAGGACTCTGCTTAGGGCAAAAAAAGGTTGTTCTATGACATCCCAAAGCTATTAAGGATTTTTTTTTATTTCACTTTTGTTCTCTTAAGTAAAAGCTTCTGTCCATAACCACACTAAAATAAAGCAAACCCCATTTAAAGAAAAAATGAAGTGTGTTTTTATTTTCAATCTCCTGTCTGGGTCTTTATAAAAATAGATTCGCTATAAACTAGAATCA
The DNA here is from genome assembly GCF_000334495.1 of Tupaia belangeri chinensis. Taxonomy (NCBI): domain Eukaryota; kingdom Metazoa; phylum Chordata; class Mammalia; order Scandentia; family Tupaiidae; genus Tupaia; species Tupaia belangeri. The sequence continues at coordinate 954,213 of NW_006159713.1, read as the reverse complement.
GCTATTGAAGATGTGCGACCAATTTTGTAAAGTCTTGAACTTGTGTCTCCCATCAAAGCCACCTTTTCTTTCTTGTCCTGCCAAGATTTTTCCATTCACTGTCAGGCATGTTTTCCGTACGTGTATATTACATCACCCTCATGTGCCCTTTCTGTCTTTTGTTCTGTCTAACCAGTTTTTATCAAAACTTAAAAGAATCAAAGGTATAAACTCCTGAAATGTCAGAAGCACAATTTATGTCTAAATTTAAAGGTAGCGTTAAAATGATACTTTGCCATCTAAGTATTTTCTGCCATTAAATGTGACTGTTTTTTTGAGGACTTTGCAATATTTAATGGCCCATTTTGGGTTTTTTGAATTTTTCATTGGACTTTATGTGTATGCATCTATGATTATAACATTTTAATATCTTTAATATGTCTTAATCCTAGAGAAACTAAAAACTATATTACCTAAATGCTACAGAGTCTTAACACACTTTTCAAAAGTTTTAACTTACTGTGGATTACAGATCTAACCCACCACATCCACAATCTGTAACTACATTTAAGTGCATACAGCATTCCTATATAAGGTCATGCGTTAAAAATTGCATTTCAGGAACATATGGAGTAAATATGTGTCCTCTCTTTACTAACCTTAAATGATAAGCCTTAGGAAACTGTTATTTGTCAGTGCTATAAAGCAGATTGTTGCCCAGTGGTTTCAATTATCATCAAAGGATTCTTCACAGGCAGTAATAGTTACATCAAAACCTGAAATTTATTATTCAGGTTCTGCACTGAAGTCTTCACAGTGATTATGTTCCTTTCAACAGAATGCATTTTATGCTGACTTCTCACATTCCTTTTCATCTTTTTATTATTTCCCTAGAATGGCCACCAAGTTAATACGGCTAGTTAATGACAAGAAAAGATATGAGCGGATTGGTGGCGGCCCCAAGCGGTTGGGACGAGATGTGGAAATGGAAGAAATGATTGAGCGGCTGCAAGAGAAAGTTCATGAGCTTGAAAGACAAAATGAAGCACTCAAAAACAGACTAATTTCAGCCAAACAGCAACTTCAAGTCCAGGGTTACAGACAAACGCCATACAATTATGTACAATCCCGTATTAACACTGGGCGTAGAAAAGCAAATGAAAATGCAGGCTTACAGGATTGTCCCAGGAAAGGTAAAACAAAACTTACACTAGATTTCAAACTTCGATCTTATCATAGATTGTTTTATATGTACATACAAAATTTTATTTCTGTATTACTGTTTTTTAAGTACCTTTACAAAGAGAAAGAAGTTTTTAAATTTGGTTCATAAAATTTGAGTAATATTGTCATGAAGATCATGTTATTTAATAATCTCTAGATTGCTTGCAAATTTCTGTAGTACAATATTCAACATAACTATTTGTCCTGATATAACAGATATTTATGAAACTAAGTTGAGTTGATTTTGACTTATTTTTTAATATTACAGATGGAAATCACATAGATTCAGGCAGGTGCGGCAACCAACTAGTTTGCTTATATATGATCATGCTTGCTTTTTGGAGGGTGGAGGAGAGGTTGATATAGGGTGTAGGCACTCACCAGAGAAAACAGAGAGAGGGAAAATGAGAAATCAGCCCATAGAGGGAATGACTACACTGCGATCAGTCCCTGCTTCTCTGTTCTCTCTGGATTTGGGGCACACATACACGACCTTGGAGTGATTGTCAAGCCACCAAGTCCAGGACACGAACCATGGTCAGCCATATGGGAGTCCTGCACCTTAACCACTGGGCTGCCTGCTGTCCCCACTCATACTTACTATTTTGAATGACCACTTTTAAATTCTTCATCCAAAGGCCTTTTATAAAATTTGCCGAACTGTCGAAATCTTTCTCATTTTTTGCAGACAGCATGACAGTGGATTGTGCCTATAACCCAGGAGTTGAAAAGTTGGGTTTTTGCTCCTCTCCTTATTAGCTGCTGACCATGAACAAGTCTCCTAATTATTCTAAATTTCAGTTTTCATTAACATATAATGTAAAATAATTGAAGCAAATTACTCTCTAAAAATTGTCATAAGTCAGTCACCTTCTTAATTTTGAACATGAGTAACCTATAACCTACCCAGGTTACAAAGCAATTTGATTACATAGACAAGGTAAATATATAACCTAAGTATTTCCAGTATAATTTTTCAATTTTCTGCACCTGCAGAAAAACTTTATTACAATGGAACTAAAAATAAATATTTTAATTGACTTTTAGGAATTTTAAGTACTAAGGAAGAACATAAAGTGTTAACTCAATTTTATTTTTGTTTGGAATATGCTTTGTATAAAGACCAAACATTTTTAGGGACGAAATCATGTAAAACTTTAGTTTCAATTCATTGAAGAAGAAGAAAACACCCTATGAACAGAAAGGGAAAAAATTTGTTGTAGTTTTCTCTCCAAGCCTAAATATTAACACTGTCTTTTCCTAGTTAGAGTTCCTTTGAAGTCAGTAAGGCCTCCACACAGGCAGGAGGCAGCTGCAGGATGAAAGGACCTGGCTATTCCTAGCTATGTGAGATTGACAATAGATTTTGGATTGAACCAAAGAAAGCATAATGTATTGTAAAATATATTCTGGCACAAGTTAACTTTTTTGCATGGAAGAGTGTGCCTGACCTTTCGGTCTCATTTTTCTCATCTGTAAAATGGAGTGATAATAATACCAGATTAGATATGAGATCAGGAGATGGTTAGCTCCACAGTAATTTATTTTACCTTTCAAAAGTCACTTATACCTTTCTGAATCTTAATTTGCCATCTGAGGCTGTAACTGGGCAAGATGTCCTCTAAAGTCTGCAATTTTTTTTTTTAAACATTGACAGAGGGCATGTGTGCTGGTGGTAGGGGCACCCACCATGGGGGATGGTCATGCCTCAATCCCTTCTCCATTTCTTTCTTCTTTTGGGACCTTGGAAAAGCACACACATGCACCCAGCGTGTTTTTTAAATCCACTGAGTCCAGGACTTGTACCTTACTGTTGGCATGTGGAATCCAGCTGCCTTAATGAGCTGGCCATACGTTTGGCCCCGTGCAATATCATTTATGCTAAATAAAAGTAATACCCAAGTTTTAGGATGAAATGGCCAGCTAATTGAGTGCTATAAATCATTGTTTAAATAGAAGAATTTATGGAAGTTTCTCTATATAGGTAAGAAAGAGACACAGAGCATTAGTCTTTTAAAAATGTTACTGCCTAGCTTAAATTTCTCCATGTGAGGGCCAGCAGGTAGCATGATGATTAAGGCGCTGGACTCACACATGGCCAACTGTGGTTCGAGTCCCAGGCCTGGCAGCTTACTTTCTCACTCTCTCTCTGGTCAATTTTTTGTTGTTGTTGTTGTTAGATATTTTTGCTGTTGGGGACATACACTCACCAGAGAGACAGAAAGCAAGAAATCACTCCACAGGCAGATGGCCATGCCACAATCCTTTCTCCTCCATTCTCCACTCAAGTGTGAGTTTCAAGCTGCTGGGTCCAGGACTTGAACCATAGTTGGTCATGTGGAAATCCAGTGACATAACTATTACGCCATCTGCTGGTCCCCTCTCTGGTCAAATTTTTAAGATATAGTAATAATAATAAAATTAAATAATTCTTTAAAATTTTTTTTCTCCATCTGTTTATACACATTTAGTGATACAAACCTTTTTGACTGTTCAGTATAGGGTCCAAGACATGGAAGTTGTATAAAACATTAAATAGTGATGAATGCTCTCTTTCTGAGTAAACCTGAGGCATCATTACCAAAGTTGGTACCTTAGCAACTTTAGACTCATTTTCTTTTTTTTTTTAACGAGTGAGATTTTTGCTTTAAGACATGTGTACTCACTAGAGAGACAAAGAACCAGAAAGCCAGAAATCACCCTCCCTGGGGGAATGGGCACAGGCACATATACACACACATGCTCCTGCTGTGAGTTTCCAGTTGCCAGGTCCAGGACCCAAACCATGAGCAACCTTAGACTCATAAGGACTACAGGCCATACTGTCAGGACTATCTCAGTTTGGGGTGGCTGTAAGAACACCAGACCCTCTTATGGCCATAGAAATCCTTTAGTCCCAATTTTATGCAAAAACTCTCATTTTCTATCTGTGCCTTTTCAATGGAAAGCACTGGCTTAAATTCTTTTTTTTTTAGAGGTTCATGCTATAGGGCGCATGCGCTCTCCAGACAGACAGACAGAAAGCAAGAAATCACCCCCCAGGGAGGATGGCCACACCACAATCCCTTCTCCAGTCTCCTCTCGGGATCTTGGGCATGCACACACACATGCCCAGCGTGAATTTAAGCGACAGGGCCGGGACATGAACCGTGGTCGACTACGTGGGAGTCCAGCAACATAGCCATTACACTAACTGCTGGTCCCGAACACTGGCTTAAATTCTAATCAGTATTGGGTTGTCAGGGAAGTCATGATGCATTTTTGCATAGAAAAATATATCATGACTTTCTCAACAACCTAATAGAAACAGCTTTTGCTCTTAAAAACCATTTGAACAAAGATTTTTATAAAGTGTATGCTTTAAAATAAAGCCACTAAAAAAATCACCATTAAACAATAAATTAGAAGAAATTATTTGAAAGCCAGCTCCATAGCCTAGAGATTAAGGGAACCAGATCCCACATGGCCAACCATGGTTTAAATTTCTATATCTAGCCAAAAATCCCAATAGGATAGAGAAAGGAAAAAGGGATTGTGGCGTGACCACATGCCATTGGGATGGGGGGTTGCTTTCCCTCTCTCTCTGTCTCCTGGTCTCTGCCTCTTGAGCACACATACTCTAGCAAGTGAAGAAAAGCAAAGAAACTTAATGAGTATTTTTAAAGATAATTATTTATTTAATTTTATTTGTGTTTTTAAATTATTATTATTATTTTAATTTGACCAGAAAGCGACAGAGAGGGAAAAATGAGAAAGCAAGCCACTAGGTCTGGGACTCGAACCACTGTTGGCTATGTGAGAGTCCAGTGCCCTAAACACCATTCCACCTGCTGGCTTCCCTTGAGTATATTTTTAATCCCACAAGTAATGTTCAATTTTTCTATGACTTATATATGAAAAGCTTAATTAGTATTACTGCCAAAATAATATAATTAGCAAATTCTAACACAGTAAATGATTTTCGTGTTTTAGGCTGAATCTTACTATTTTGTAGTCTGGATTACAGCAATAGATGTTTAATGTTTTGGAAAGAGCAAGTAATAGTTCCATTATCCTAATTAGCTTTCTCATTTTTAAACAGCAAACTGCTAGAGAGAGAATGAATTTGTTCTAACCCTTTATATCTGGAATTTTTGTCTATTTAAAAATTTGCATTGGTAGTCCACCCACCTCCCTTTCTGCCCCTGCTGCCAGCATGGTGCCTGTGAAAAAGCTTGTGGTAAATAGGGAGCAAAAGAAAAAGAAGCAGGTTCTGAAGTTTACCCTTGACTACCCCCACCCTGTGGAAGATGGAATCAGGAGGGACCAGAAGTTAGCATAATGGCTATGTTGCTGGACTCCCACGTAGTCGACTGCAGTTCGAGTCCCAGACCCGGTGGCTTAAACTCACACCGGGCACATGTGCGTGCGTGCCCAAGATCCCAAGAGGAGACTGGAGGAGAAGGGATTGTGGCGTGCCCATCCCCACTGGGGGGTGATTTCTTGCTTTCTGTCTCTCTGTCTCTGTCTGTCTGTCTGTCTGTCTGGCGAGTACACGCACCCTATAGCAAAACCCTCTCCAAAAAAAAAGTATAAGATGGAATCATGAATTCTACCAATTTTGAGCAGCTAAAAGAGAGAGAAAGTGAATGGGAATCTCGATGGAGGGACTGCAACCATTGAAAGGAACAAGAGCAAGATCACTGTTAACTTCCACAGTGCCTTTTTCAAAAGATTTTTGAAATATCTCACCAGAAAATGTTTGAAGAAGATAATACACATGATTGATTGCATCAAGTTGCTAACAACAAAATTCACAAAATACATTAGTCCAGATTAACCAAGATGAAGAAAGGGAAGATGAGGACTGAAACTCATTTAACTAGAATATTTTGTATGAGTTCTCGAATAAAACTGGAGAACTATATCTTCTTTCTCACTTTCCCTCCTTCCCTCCATCCCTCTCTCTCTCTCTCCTTCCTTTTCTCTCTCCCCCTTCGCTGGTGAGCACAGGTACACTACAGCCAATTTTTAAAAATAATAATAATTAATAAAATTAAATAAATAATTTATTTTCTTTAATTTAAGGACCAGGGGCTAGCAGGTGACATGGTAGTCAAGGCTCTGGACTCCCACATGGCCAACCATTGTCTGAGTACTGCTCCCTGCAGATTGAGAATCACAGCAGATGCATGTGCATGCATGCCCGAAATCCCAAAAGGGGAATGAAGGAGAAGGGAATGTTGCATGGTCGTCCCCTAGGGGGTGATTTCTCACTTTTCCTTTCTCTGTCTCTCTCTGCCTCTCTCTGCCTCAATCTGGTAAGTGCATGCACCCTATGGCAAAAACAAACAAAAAAAAAAAAAAAAAACAGAAAACAAAAAAAAAATCATTTGTCTTGCTTTACCTCAACCTCTTAATAATTTAATTATTCTATAAATGTAATTTTTTGGAAGAGGTTTTTGCTATAGGGAGCATGCACTCGCCAGACAGACAAAGAAAGACAGAGAGAGACAGAAAGCAAGAAATCACCCCCCACGGAGGATGGCCATGCCGTAATCCCTTCTCCTCCATTCTCCTCTCGGGGTCTTGGTCACGCATGCACACATGCCCGGCGTGAGTTTAAACCACTGGGTCTGGGACTCGAACAGCGGTCGAATACGTGGGAGTCCAGCGACATAGGCATTACGCTAACTGCTGGTCCCTAAATGTAATTTTTTTAAACCACAAAAAAATTGGCAATAAAAAATTGACAGTAACCCTAAATGCAGGAAACATTTTGACTTAAACATGAAAGATCAAGGGATATGAATGTCTAGCACACATTTTAAAAAGCCCTTGTCAGAAACAATAAGAAAAAAAGCCCTTATCGGAAACAATAAGAAAAAGTCAAGTTTTTTGTAAGTATTTTCCTTCATCTTTTCATTTACATTGTAAAGAGCTATATCTAAAGCTTTGGTCCTTTCAGAAATTATTGGAGAAGTTCTAAATATTAAGTAGAATCATATCATTTATGGGTAATTTGGTTTCCATAGTGGAAATTATTAAATAGGCAATGCATGCTGCTACCTCCTGGTGACCAAGATCCATAGTCCCTTTAGCCATGTATTTCTAATTCTCTACACTACAGAACATGTATAGTCTAGTGCTTAGTAGGAGATTTTCCATTAGATTACAAATACCTCTACAGGACCAGCAGATGGCATAGTCGTTAAGGTGCTGAACATTCCCACATGACCCAGAACCATGGTGGCTTTCTCTCTCTCTCTCTCTCTCTCTCTCTCTCTCCCTCCCTCCCTCTCTCTCTCTCTCTCTTTCTGTCTCTGGTAAAATTAAATAATTAAAATAAATGGATGAATAAATAAAATTAAATGATTCTTTTTAAAAAATAAAATTAATTTTTCTATGACAGCAAATCAAGGTTCCCTCTTTAACTTCACTTCTATAATCATATTTCATTACTCTATTTTTAGGTATAAGGTTTCAAGATACAGATGTAGCAGAAACATTACAACCCACACTTACAAAATATGGAGATAGTTTACTTGAAGAAGCCAGAGGAGAAATAAGAAATTTGTATGTATTATTTTTCATGGTCATTTTAGAACTTTGTTTATTGATTCTTTTTTTTATATACCTCTCTTTTTCCTTTAAACAAAATCGAGTTATGCATAAATATTTTGCTCCACTAAGATACTACTGGTTCTATGGAATGACAACAGATATTATATAACATGTTTTTAGTAAAATGAGGAAAGTGAAGATTTTATCCAATGATACCAATGGAGGGATTTTTAGAGTAGTTCTGTTTATTATAATTTTACCCCCAAAGTAATGTCCTAAAGTCAAGTCCTATAGAATAATAGTAAGCTTTAGAGGCAATATTTTCATTCCCAAAATAATCACAGGTAATATTTTTTTAGATACTGAATCAGTTAGCCCTTTTTGTGGTTTTTTAAAAAAAATTGGGGTGAGTGGCTTAAAACTTTGGAACTATCAGATACATATGGATTTCAGATTTTGTTTCCCTATGATTCTACAGTACTGCATTCTTCATCATAGCATGGTTTTCAAAAGTTACTTCTGCCATTTTAATTTACTTTTCCAGTTAATCAAAGCCTCATGTTTTCTGTATCTGTGAGTCCCCCAAATGAAGATAAGGTTCACTGTATCTATAACCCTTCACCTAGATCATCAAAAAGTAACAGTACTGAATGAGGAAAGAAAACAGGACACAAAGAGTATCATATTCCAGATAGTTACTTAAGAATTATGGGGACTTCTAAAAATAGTTTCTTTTGAATATTTTAAATACCAATTATAGCAATGATTAGCCTGAAGGAAATAAGACTAAAAGACTAGCCACAATCTCACTATGTGATAATCAGCTGAAAAGCCAGGGTTCATTCCAGTTTTCTGAGGCTCATTACCCTGGGAGGCTGCCAGACATGGTAGAGATAAATGCATGCCAGAGACCCACTACGTTAGGCGTGGGGGATTTCCTGTCATCTCTCTCTGAAGTGTTAATTTGAATGATATAGGCAGATGTGCAAGTGTGAAAGAACAGTCATATAAATTATCTGAAAACCAGATTGTGGGATTTATACTAGGTGATCAATAAATAACTTATTTGAATGAACCAAAATTCATCCCATTGTATAGGACACACTTGTGACAGTATTGTGAGTTATTCCATGTGTATTTCCAAATTGTCACATTTATCCTGCATGATGTGTGTTTTCTATGCAAAAATGCATAATGATTTTTCTGACGACCCAATATTTTACTATGTGAGGAGGCACTTAAAATACAGGTTTTTACTTTTGCTTGCTCTTTCTTATAAAGAAACTTCTATATACTATAAAATTTTCCTCAAACTACAAATTTTTATAAAGGCTCTTTATTTCAGAGAAAATGTTATTCAGTCACAGAGAGGCCAGATAGAAGAGTTAGAACACATGGCTGAGATCCTGAAAACTCAGCTGAGGAGAAAAGAAAATGAAATAGAGTTATCTCTTCTTCAGCTTCGAGAACAGCAAGCTACAGATCAAAGGTATGGTGATGCAGAAATACCACTTTCATAAGGTCTGATTCAGTTTAAAATACTTTGTCGTTCACAATAAAAGGGTAAGTTTATCTAGTGTATTTAAAAATCATCTTTTTACTTAGCATTCATTTTTTCCCCCAGGTTTTTGGGCTCACCAGAGAGAAATAGAGACAGAAAGAGAGAAATCACCCCACAGGGGGACAGCTGTGCCACAATCTCAAGTTCTCCACTCTTCTCTCAGGATTTTGGACACTCACACACATGAACTAGGCATATTTTATAAGCCAACAGGTCCAAGAGGCAAACCTCAAAGTTGGCTATGTGGGATCCAGTGTCTTAACCATCACAAGAACTGTTGACCTCCTTAACATTATTTATATAAGGCCATTCGAGACCTACTAGTTACCCTCAATACCTGCAATCTGAGGACAGTTTTCCCTAATCTGCTCTGCTTTAAAGCAGCTTCTGATGGATGGGAATCACTCTCATCTTCCTTCTTTTGTTCATTTGCCCCATTGGCCTGAACTTCAGGAAGTTCCAATACCGCTTGATTGTAGCTACTGAGAGAAATATGGGTGGTGAGAACATAACTGTTTGGCATAAGACTAGCCTTATTTTTTTCAGCTGTAAAATGTAGTAAGTTCTAGGGCCAGCTCAGTAGCCAGAAGGTTAGGACAGCCAGATCCCACATGGCTGACTACAGGGTTCTGTTCCCACCCCCTATGGCTTGAGAAATCCACAGGATGGAGAAATGGAGAAGAGATTTCAATGTGACCATGCTCCATTGCAAGGTGCTTTCTCCCTCTCCTTTTCTCTCTGCTGACCGTATGCACTCTCTGGCCAATTTTTTTTAAAAGGTAGTAGGTTCTATGATACCATACCAGTTTATGATCTCCAAAATATGTTACCTCCCCCAGCATCCAAAATGTCCATTGCAGTCTGTTGATTGTTATGGATTACAGTAAGGACCATCAGTAGTCTCCTAACCACCTTTTCATTTTTAACATTTTATAATGTACAGTATTTGCTTTCCTATCCTCCTTTGTAATTTTTTATTCCTAAAACCTGCTTATGTATTTCATGAGGTGACATTGTGTCTTCAGTAAAACTCTTTATTGTATTCTTTTTTAATTATTTTTTTATTAATTTTTCTTTTTTTTAACATTAATATGCTATTCATCATTACAGTATACAAAATGAATTTTCCATCCAAAATACACTGTCTGTTGACTCAATCAAGCATCAACATACATGTTATCAACAATTTTCCATTTCTTATGTCTTGTATATTTTGCCTTTTTTTTTTTTTTTGCCATCCTTGATTCCCTATCCCTAACCCTCTGCCATGTCCCACCCTCCTCCCATTTTAATTATTTTCTTTTCTTTGTGGCTTTTCTCTTTTGCTTTTGTTTGATTTGGTTTTCTAGGGGTTCTTTGTTTGTTTTGGACAAAGTATAGCCAAAAGTAGAAAGGATAACATGTCAAACCGCCACATACCCAGCACTCAGCTTTAACAGTTATCAAAAGCTTACTGATCTTATTTATCCATCCCTTCACCTTTATTTTCTTCCCATAATCAGACCCAGCCAAATGTCATGTCATCTCATCCATGAATACTTCCGTATGAATCTCTATCTGATAATTTTTAACATAACCCCCATATTCTTATCACACCTAACAGAATTAACATCAGTTCCTTCATCACAGCTTATGACCAGTTCATATGCAAACTTCCCTAAAGATACTTCTCTACTGATCAGTTGAGTGAGAATCCAAATAAATTCTATTCATTATTTTTGGTTATCTCTCTTATGTCTTTATTTCTCTCTTAATGTTTTTTATTTTTAAACAGACCAGACTCGTTATAAAATAAAATAAAGTGGGTTTAGAAATATATGAAAAGCTTCACATTTTAGTGATTTAAAAAGTTGGTATGACCGGGGAACCAGCAGTTAGCATAATGGCTATGTCGTCGTACTCCCACGTAGTCGACCACGGTTTGCGTCCCAGACCCGGTGGCTTAAAACTCACGCCAGGCGCATGTGCGTGCATGCCCAAGATCCCGAGAGGAGAATGGAAGAGAAGGGATTGCAGCGTGACCATCCCCTCTGGGGGGTGATTTCTCGCTTTCTGTCTCTATGTCTCTCTCTCTCTGTCTGGCGAGCGCACGCACCCTATAGTGAAAAAGCCTCTCCAAAAAAAAAAAAGTTGGTATGACCTGCAATAATTTTTTTTTCGGGAGGGAGAGGTTTTCACTATAGGGCATGTGCCCTATAGTGACAGAACAGAAACAGACAGAAACAGACAGACAGAAAGAGAAATCATCCCCTAGAGGGGATGGCCACGCCCCAATCCTTTCTTCTCCTTTCTCCTGTCTGGATCTTGGGCATGCACGCACACGCGTCCAGCATGAATTTAAGCCACCGGGTCCGGGACTCGAACCGCGGTCGACTATATGGGAGTCCAGTGACATAGCCATTACACTAACTGCTTGTCCCAATAATTTCTTTTTCTAAAAACCTACGTGTGAAATTAAATTATTAGGTCATGAGAAAAATCATGATGTATTTTATATGTTTCTCAATGGGAAAATGTATTATGACTTTTCTGATAACCCAATATATAAGGAAATCCTATATATTAATGAGATTTTAAAACATTCATAAAAAAATAGAATTAAAGTATGAGTTTATTGTGATGCAAAAAATTTTGGAAATTCATGCATAATTCTTTTATAATACTTTTTTACACGAATTTCTTAAAGACACTTGGGATACCTAAGTGTACCGCAGAATAAACAATAATTTTTTTAAGAATTATATTTAAATTACAAGATATAATTTGAACACTGGCTTTAAATCAGCTTGAGTAACTTGGAGTTATCTATGTTCCTCTAAGAAGAACTGACTTAGACTTTTTATTCTTGGAAAACCAAGAAATAATTCCTGAAAAGAACAGTGCTGGCAGACCAGACCCCGATACTGAATATGGTGATCTAGGTAAATTACCAATAGCCATATTTAAGATATTATCAGAATATGAGATTGGCCAAGGCCAACCTTGGAGCCCATCATTATCAGCTATACTGAACAACTGAGTACAAGGTTATCAGGGACTGCTTTCTCTCTTATATTTCTAAATATTCTAGGGAATAAGAAGTGGTGGCCTGTGGTAGCCACTTCTTTTCCAATGAAATATCATCCTGTAGAAGCTAAACTTTCATTGTTAACTGTAAAGGAGATTCAAAAGATCAACAACCATACCACTAGAATAGGAAAAGTAATAAAGTGATAGATAAGGACAGACACATTAGTGCTATAAAAACAGAGGTCTTCAAAGTCCACGGGAAATGCATGTTCTAAAAAGCTAAGCATGCATTTTTTAAATGTTTGAAACAAAATAACTCATACTTTAATTCCACTTTTTCATGAACTTTTTGAAGTCTCCTTATATTGCCATTAAGAAACGCAAACATAAACAGTGGAAGAATTTACCTTAGTAACGAAACGAAGGGGGCCAGCAGGTGGCATGGCGGTTGAGGCACTGGACTCCCACTTGGCCAACCACCGTTCAAGTCCCAGACCTAGTGGCTTGCTTTCTCACTTTCCATTTCTCTCTCTCTCTGTCTTACTCTGGTCAAATTAAAAGATAATAATAACGTAAAGGGGAAAAAGAATCAAAACATTTAAAGGGCACAAAAGTGAAAAATTATCTTTTGATGATAACATGTATGATAATACCTTTAACTAGACTAAAACACAGTGTACTCATTCCGGAAAAATTCATTTTGCAAGCTGTAATGATAGGCAGTGGTTGAATATATTAAAAATGAATAAACTAAAAGAAAAGTTATGCATCTAAAAAGGAAAAATATATATTTTTTTAGAAAAAAATAACAAAATTAAATAAATAATTATTTATAAAAAAAGTAGAAAACTAAACTAAGGAGGCCAGCAGATGGCATAGTGATTAAAGCGCTGGGTTCCCACATGACTGACTGCTGTTCGAGTCCTAGACCTGGCAGCTTAAAAATCACTCCAGTCACTTATGCGTGCGTGCCCAAAATCACAAGGTGATAATAGAGCAAAAGTGACTGCAGTGTCGCCATTCCTCTTGGGGGTTGATTTCTCACTTTCCTTCTCACTGTCTCCACTGTCTCTGGTGAGTGCATGGATCCTACAGCAAACGACCTAAAAAATAAATAAATAAATAAAAATTAAATAAGATAAACCTAAGATGCTCATGAAGGGGTTATGGCGGTCCACTCTGTAGCAATCTACTATTTGTCACATCACAAACTAGAGGCAGAGGCCACAGTGGCACAGTGGTAACACAATGCTCCACAATGCTGAAGGCATTTGAGAAGGTTCTGGTTTCACTTCTCAAGGTCTTTCTGTGCATGCTGGGTTCATGATTCTGGCTGGCTGAAGATGGGTGGGTCTCAGTGAAAAAACCCTGTAGAGGTTGCCCCCAGCTCCTCTGTGTCTGTGTCACTCTTGTAGAAGAAATAAATAAATAAACTTAAAAAGAATTAGAAGCAGAGACAGAATGAATATTACACACAAAAGCACTTTTGTTGCAGAGGCCAAAGAAATAAATCAGTTTGCACCCTTTCTCACTAATTTTATAAAATTAAAAATTAATATGTTAATTTCTTAGAAGGAAGGATACCCATAATGAACAGCATATTGTTCCTTGAAATTCAGTTGTTGAAACAAGTAAAATAAGTTAAAATAAGAGTCTTCAAGCATTTTTTTTTTCAGTATGTTTACATATACCTCCAAATTTTATGTGTAACAGCACTTTTTTTGAGACTAATGGAAAACTGTTGAAAAAAATGTTGGAGAGAATATAAAACTTGGTATAATTTACTGTAGAGAAAAATCACAAAATGGAAAACATATTTAAACTTTTCTTTCACGGATACATTATTTCAGATTTGAAATTCTAGAAGTCTGATCTGGATGTGGGACTCCTTGTTCTCAAACATGAACCTAACATAGTTGTAATCTTCAGAGTGGCAGTGCTTGATATTTATGGCAAAGGGCCTTTTCATAGAATATTACAGAAACTCTTCATAATATGTGTTTAATAGACCAGTTTGGTTTGGCATCAGCTTGACATAAACTTTTGGTTATCCAAAGCCCTTAATTGCTTTGAAGTAAAAGCCCAGTGCTGCTCTTTTTTATTAAAATCATGTTTTTTCCTGTTGTTGTGGTCTATTTTGGAAGACTGAGTTGTGATTTTTGCATATGTTCTACATAATGCCTCATTAGCAAAAAATCTTGTATCATTTACAAGTAGCCTGAATGTCTGTGCTGTTTTGAACAAAAATCCATATTAAAATTTAAACAATATAAAAATGCACATTTTCTGCTTATTAAAAAGTCTGTCTTAAATGCAAAGCAGTAACCAGTGAACACATGTACGTGAACATGAAAATCAGAATGATTTTACCTTTTATTGACTTTTTCAACTCCAAAAATATTTATACTCTTACCAAATGTGCAACCATTTTGTACTGTTTCTTTAAAGAAACGTTAGAGTGTTTACCTTCTTAATTAAAAATCATGTAAGTGCGATAATGTCCAGGTGGCGACCATTTAACCTCTAAATACTTCAGACACTGACTAGCTCTCTTCTTTTCGGCAAAAAAGTGAACTGTCAGATCTTAGAACAGAGAGGCCCTTGTGTTATAAGAAACAGCTTGCTTTTAGAGGCTTCCTCTTTCTCCTCTGCAGACATAAGATCATTTCTAGCACTCTAAATTCTTCCCCAACTTTCATTTTGAGAGATTGCAAACTTACAGAAAAGTGGGAAGAATGGGAGAACGAGCGCTCACATACCTCTCACCCCTCAGCACGTTTGTGAATAGCACAGGCCCATTCCCGCATCCTGCATGCTTGTGCACAAATCCTGTCCCTCTCTTCTCTTGTCTTTTCTGTCCTCTCTCTCCCTCTCTCTCCCTCTCTCTTGCATCTCTCCCTGTCCTCTCAGTTGAGAATTAAGTTCATGTGTCACTTCACCCTCCACACGCTTACTTTTAGTTATCTGTTAGGAACAAGGACCTCATCCTACATAACCCCAATACATGTCTCGTGCTCAGAGCATTTAACAGTGAATGACCATGGCATCATCTAATATACAGTCCATATCCAGATTTCTCCAGTATTTTAATACTGTCCTTTATAACTGTTGTGTTGTCTGTTTTCTTTTGTAATAGCTTTTTTTGTTTATTTTATTTTGATCTATGATCCCACCAAGAGTCAGGAGTTCCATTGAATTGTCCTGTCTTTCAGGACTCCTTTCTTCTAGAAAAGGTTGCCCATTCCTTTTCAGCCCATTGATAGTCGTTTGCAGAATGCCTCTCAATTTGGATTTGTCTGATTGCCCAGCCCCTTCATTTAGAGGGCACATCTGAGTCTCTGATAGAAGGGTAACTGGGGCCACGGAAAACCATGCAAACACTATTCCAAAGAGGGTGACCTTCAATTTGTAGAATATACTTACCAATCTCTCTCTTACCATTGTTTTGAATATCTTAGAATTTGCCCAATGAAAATTATCACACTAAAATACCATTTCTTTTATCCCTTATTTCTTACTGTTAATATTCTCTAAAATTATTCTGTGATAATGGCTTACACATTTTTCTAGCACTTTATATAAGCCATAGAAATTGTCACAAGTAATAGTAGAGTATTAGTGTATGTATGATAGTGGAGAAAGATTTAAAACTTAGAAATATCTAGAAGAAGAAAACAACCCAGAAAAGTGGGAAGAATCTAGCTCTGAGAAATAGATTTGAGGGACCAGCATATGGTATGGTGGTTACGCCACAGGATTCCCATGTGGCCAGCCGCAGTCGAGTCCCAAACCTGGTGGCTTGAAAATCACACCGGGTCCTTGAGTGTGTGTGCCCACAATCCTGGGAGGAGAATGGAGAAGGAATTACAGCATGACCATTCCCCCGATGGGGGTGGATTTCTCACTTTCCCTTTCTCTGTCTCTGCCTCTCTCTCTCTCTCTCTTCAGTGAGCACATGTGTCCTAAGGCAAAAAACCTCTCTAAAAAAAAAAGGAAAAGAAATAAATTTGAGTATTGGCTCCATCTCTAAAGGCTCTGGTCAATTACTTTACTTCTGTGAATCTCAGCTACCCGAAGTGTAAAATAAATAGCTTAAAATGGCTAAGTGGTTCTCTAGTTTTTAAACAACAGCCATTTCTCCCTAGGAACCATGAATTTATTTATTGTCTCTATTCATGAAATAGACCAAGCAAGAGAGAGACATGCATCCCCTACAGTCATGCCACAAACTCCCTTCTCCATTCCTCAGACTTCCCAGATCTTAGACATCACACATATGCCTGGCATCGCTCAAACTGATCAGGCAGGCCAGGGAATCAAACCGTGGTGGCCATGTGGATCCTGCCTCTTGAGCAGCCCATCCTTTTGAGCTTTTGAAATATTGACTGCAAGTCCCAGATTCCCAGTCCTATTACTGTTCATTTCTAGTTAGAATTCATTAAACTTGATCCTAAAAATGGTCTCCTTAAGGAGATGAGCCCGGATTTGGGTTCCCCCTACTTCTAAACAATGAGTGCTCCTCCCCCGTTTTCACTAGGGTGTGATTATATGCATACAGAAAGACTGACAGAACTGTCCCCTCTACTCCTGTGGGTGGCGAGAGCCAGAAGATACTGATTTCTGGTTTATAGTTTGGCCCCAAACTACTGAAGAGTTATGACCCAAGGGAAATAAACATACGGAGACAAATTAATGTTTTCCTTTATGCAATCTTAAATTGAGGAACACTACTTTCCCCTATGAACTCGAGTAGCAGTTTTGAACAAAACTATCGGCTTTCATATAGACTTTCCTGGGCCGTTTTAGTGACGCTTATTCCATTCCGTTTACTAGCAGGCTTCTATAGTCCTTTTTGAAAGCAGTACCCTTGCTGGTGATTGTTATCTCTGTATCTCATGAGAGCTATGAATGACCTTTATTTCTTTTTCATTTTTTTTCGCCAATCTGGTACAGGACAAATGAGTTTGCCAGAGAGACAGAGAGTGAGAGAAAGTGTAACAGCATCCCCCGGGGGGATTGACCATGCTACCACTTTCTTCTCCGTTCTCCTCTCAGGTTTTTGGTTTTTTGAGCTGCCAGGTCCTAAACTCAAACCATGTCGTCAGCCATGTGCACTCCAACCATCTTAACCACCAGAATGACCTACATTCCTTTTAACAATACACCAATGACACTGAAAAAAAAAAAAAAAAAAAAAGAACAAACTAACAAAATACTAGATCCAGCCCTGTAGCCTAGTCCTTAAAAAAGCTAGATCCCACACTGCTGACCATGGTTAGGATCCTAGTCCTCGTGGTGTGAAAAAAAAACACCAAGTGCATGTGCATGCTTGCTTCAAATCCCAATAGGTTGGAGGAATGGAGGAAATGGAATTATGGCATAACCACTCTTTATTGGGAGGTACTTTCTCCTCTCTGTCTCTTTCTGGTAGATGTACATGCCCTCAGGCAATTAAAAAAAATAAACAAACAAAAACTAGAGTGTTTTTATTAACCATAAAATCGTTTTTACCTTATTCCCCAAATTTAGTCAGCCTAAAAACTATTACTCAAAAATATCTTTTCCATTCTGTCTCATAAATATATTTTTTTAAAGTTTATCCATTTCTTCCATGAGTGAGTGAGTGAGAGCGAGCGAGAAAGGAGAGAGTGACAGCGCTCCCAACAGGTCCCAACA
The DNA here is from genome assembly GCF_000334495.1 of Tupaia belangeri chinensis. NCBI lineage: Eukaryota > Metazoa > Chordata > Mammalia > Scandentia > Tupaiidae > Tupaia > Tupaia belangeri. Next base: position 936,221 of record NW_006159713.1, on the reverse strand, counting down.
CCCCACCTCCAGCCACAGCCAGCCCTGGACCAGGAGCACACACTTGCTAGGCGTACTGAGGAAGGTCTCCAGGTGTGAACCCGGAACATTCCATAGGTCAGCCTTGTAGAGTGTTGTATTTTACCATGGCCCCACCATCCAGCCTCTATCTCATAAATACTTGACCTAACTACATCCCAGAATCTTACAACCTAGCTTCTGTGTTCAGAAGCCATCTCTTCTAAATTTTGTTAAACACTGTAACATCTCATTCTCAAAAATTTAAGAGCCCTTTTCTTTGTAGCTTTTGAAATCCTTACAAAGAATGAAGTGTCAGTGGGGAAGGGGAGTTGGGTAAGGGAAAGGGAATGAAGTATATGAAACTTTCACTGTAGCGAAGATTTTGCTACTTAAGCTTTCATATTAGACTTACATTACATAGGTCTCCTAAAAGTTTTCCCCGCTCCAGTGTAACTGAGGTTTTAAGTTTCTGGATTTATTATGGCACCCAGTAGCAAAGCTGGAGTCAAGTGTTTTCAAGGCTTCCATTAGAAATTCCTTTTTCAGAGTTTATTGCTTGACTGTTTCAAATTATATGAGAGAAACTTGGCACACAGGTTGTTGAGCTGGATTACTTTTTTCAACATGAAATCTAATTTATTTCAGTTTGTTTTCAAGTTAGAGATAGGCCAACAACTCTCCTCATGATTTTAGATTTGATCATAATTCTAAATCATAAATCTATTTTAAAAAAAAGGAGAAAAAGAAAAGAAACTACTGTCCAGCTAAACTGTTTTTGTTTTTGTTTTTCAAAATCCTTATTGAAAAATTTGAGAAATTAATTTTTGCAGAGCACCTAATTAGCGTGTTTGATATCCGGTTGCAGATCATTTCCCCATGTGTCATGCAGCATGTATAGATTGGTGTATGGCTGTTAGAGTTCATCTGAATGTTTTTACCATGTATTGTTCTTTCTGTCTGGATGTCATCATCCTGAAGATTTGGTGTTCCTATCAGTGTGTGGAAGAGGGCAGAAAAATATTATGTGGAGGTCACTTAAAATATAACTTACAAAATTAGTCCTGTGTCTGCTCTTCAAAGGAAATCAGCGTGAAGCCTTGTTCTATAGGCACAGAGGTCTAGGAGTAACCACTTAGCAATGACTAGCTCCCTCTTGCCCTCACCATCCTTCTCATACTCACTGTCATCTTTTTAGGACATCTTTCCATCTTTCACTCACACTTCCACCCTTATTTCCTTCCCATAGTTCATCTATGTGAAAATGTGAAATTGACTATCAGATTTCAGTAGTTTTCTGTTGTACACTTTCTTAAGGGCCAACCCACATTATCACATTGCTCATTTTAACTTGTTATATATAAAGGGACTTCTAAAAGTTCATGAGAAAACGGAATTTGATGCAAAATAACACATTTTTGAAATTTATCCGTAGTTTTTTGATAGCATGCATTTTCCATGAACTTTTTAAAGACCCTTCATACTTTATGTCACTGACCCAGCACTCTCAGTTTAACACGTTACTTATCCTTTTCTTCTTATTGTTACCTTGGGAAAGCATAAAGAATGCAGTCCCAGTTATAACTATTATGTGTGAAGACCTTAAAACTGATACTTAAAAGTAATTACTGAAGACTTGCAATTTTGCATTGTCCCAGAATAGTCAAACTCTATAACAAACTGACTCTTTATTTCAAGTGTTGTCTTCTTATTACTGTTTTCTGAATACTACAGATATTATCTTTATGCCCACTTGTTGGGCATTATTAATATGAGATGCTCTGTCACTTTCCTTGGCAATATATTGAAAAATGTAAACTCCAAGGAGTTTATGAAAACATGCAAGAAATCATTGACTAAGCCACTAAGTTTTTTGAAATATGTTTACCTATCCCTTACAAAGAAAATTCAAAATTAAAATCTGTTAAATCTATGACTCTATGTGGATGAATGATTATTGAAATTTAATTCTTTGTTACTACCATTAAGTAATACTGTTGCTAAGTTATTGAAATATATCTCAGTCATCTTGAAAATGTTAACATTTTAAAACATCGTAGACAACTGCAAAAATAAGAAATGATTTTAAATTATTCAAATCACATTCTGTCCATCTGCATTAATAAATGTCACACACTGAGTGATCAATCTGAGTAATTCTGGGGAAAACAGATAAATTATATTTTGGCTTCTAAATATGAAAATTATGAAATGTATTATAAAGTGCAAAGGAAATATGATTTATATATATATATGTGTATATATATACTTTGGAGGTTTTTTCAAGTAAAAATAATAACAAGGTAAATATGAAAATTATGAAATGTATTATAAAGTGCAAAGGAAATATGATTTATATATATATATGTGTGTATATATATACTTTGGAGGTTTTTTGCAAGTAAAAGTAATACCAAGGGGAGTAATAATGAGTGTAGTATTGAATATGTGCTCAGAACTACTAGATAACATGTTTTAGACACATAATTATTTTAACATTGTGTTAAGACTATACCCTGGGCAAGATCCAGATTCTTGGACTTGTTTATCTTCTGTGTGAGGACAACTAACTGTCCAATGCCAAAATACAATGAACTTTCAAATATCAAAGAGGAAAATTAAGTATTTCAAGTCCTCAGCTGGTTTACAGATGTGTGAGCTTTGTAGTCCATTTTCTGGTTCCAGTAGGGCATTGTGACAATTTTTCCAATATGTGTACACTAGATAAGTTTTGGAAGTAAAATCACTTACTTTAAATACTGAAATAATTTTCAAAATGTAAAATTTTTGCATTTTTTTCTTAAACGAAGTCTATAATCAAGCTTCACAATTTCAAAAATATTCTTGGATACAAAGCATTAAATCAAGGAATCTTTATCAGGAAAAGAAGTGCCTTTTGAAAACAGGTATTCATTTAGACCCATGATTAACCTTTAATAAGATCTTCCTGTTAAATTCTACATTTACTTTAATCTCAGTAGGAAAAATACAAAATAGTATTGCAGCATATAGGGTTTCTATATACCCTGTGGACATCAAATGATCTCTTACAGCTAACGGCACATCTGCAACATGTTTAAATGCCAGCTTTGGGCATTATTAGTATAAAATGCTAAGTCACTTTAAAAAAAAAAAAAAGTTTTGTAAAGTTCGTACTCCAAAAGGAAACTCCAATAAATGGTAATCTTATGATAACATTTGCTTCAAGGGAGTGGTAGGAAGATGAATGGCTGTATTGCATATTTTTCATTTAGGGAAAGTAGCATGAATGATAGTCCTTAAAATATTGGGTCGTCGGGAAAGTCACGACGCATTTTTGCATAGAAAAACACATCATGACTTTCCTGACAACCTAATAAATTTAAGTTTGTTGGTGAAGCCATCGCTGCGCTAAAAGCTAATATTATTTTTGTGCCATCTTTCAGAACCCTAAAAATTATTTTAAATCCGTGTTATTAATCATTGTTAGAAGTGACAGTCATCAAGTTTGGGGATGCTTTTAAAACTTGAGAGTGTGTGAGTTTATGAAAGTTCAAGGCTGATTATTGGTTTGTTTTAAATAATAAACCCATCCTACATTTATAATAATGTGACTGTTATCCAAGGGGGCAAATATTTTCTAGATAAATACTTAATGAAAAATTGTTATTCTACCATTGATTTCTTTTTTTCTATTAATTCCAATTTCTCACTTCTGTCTCTTTTTCTTAAACACAACTTCGAAGGTCAAATATTCGGGACAATGTAGAAATGATTAAGCTTCATAAACAATTAGTGGAGAAAAGCAATGCTCTTTCAGTAATGGAAGGAAAATTTATTCAGCTTCAAGAGGTACTGTGATATTTTTTATTATGCTGATATAGAAATGCAAAAGATTCAAAAAGTGTTCAAGTTTTATTATATTTTAAGTAAAATGGTCACAACAGTAATTTTTAAAGTTTGTTCTTTTTATTCTCAAGTGTTTGTAACTTCTCTTCACATATTGTTTATTTATAACTTAACTGCTAAAGAAATAATTAACTGCTTGGGCTTTTTATAAATATCTGTCATCTTAAAATAATAAGTATATTTATCATAACTATCTTATGCCAAAAATATTTATTTTTAACTCCTTTTATCTGAATTTATTACGGGCACAAAGCACTGAAGCAATAATTTCATGTATCTTCAATCCTAAGCATGTACAAAATACTCAAGATAGACTGAAGTTATAGGTCAGCAGTCATATTCTATTAAATCTCCCTTTGGTGTGGATTTTTGTTTGTTTGTTTATTTGTTTTGTTTACTATCATTACTGGGAATTATTTGAGAACCAGTAATGTCATAATGTACAAGGGGTCAGCAAGTTTTTGAAAAATGCTTATTGTGGAAAAAAAAAAGCATGGGTTTGAAAATGTTCTTGCACCAAAATAAACTCAGACTTTAATTCCATTTTTTTCTCACAATCTTTTTGACATCTCCTTGTATTTATTTTAAACCTTACCAATTCAGATGGGCAGTGCTTGGGATTCTTCATCCCCTTGGTCGTTTTAACAAAGTCTACGTCCTCACAGGAACGTGCCATCAGAGCGCTCCTATGTATTGGCACTGCATAATTAACATAGGTTCTGGGATTAATGAACTCCAAAACATTCCAGATGAACAGAACGTATATTCAGCAGTGCTTTCTTTGATGTACTAAGACAAGAAAAGCAGTATATAAATGCAAAGCGTAGGGTCATCTGAAGCCTAAATTCACCACTGAATTAGATAGATATTTTTCAGTCATACTCTGGGTAGTGTTTTCTATCCTGCAGGAACCTTCTTAAATGCTAAGTAATAACTACATTCCATATCAACACAAGATTTTCCCAAAAAGAAGAGAATGATTAGCAAGTAGAAATTATAGTGCTGTCTACAGAGAGAGAAGAGAAATTTAAAAAGAGATGGAGTTGAAAGCCATTTCTGAAATGAGGAATTAAGAGAGGAGTTAAAAGGGACCAGCAGTTAGCATAATGGCTATGTCACTGGATTCCCAAGTAGTTGACTGCGATTTGAGTCCCGGACCCGGCAGCTTAAACTCACACCAGGCGCATGTGCGTGCGCGCATGCCCAAGATCCCAAGAGGAGAATGGAGGAGAAGGGATTGCGGTGTGGCCATCCCTCCTGGGGGGGGGGGGTGATTTCTCACTTTCTGTCTCTATGTCTCTCTCTGTCTTTCTGGCGAACGCACACGCCCTATAGCAAAAACCTCTCCAAAAAAAGAAAAATAAAAAGGAGTTTAAAAAGGATTTTATGTTCTCTAACCACTTTGACTATTTTTATTTCCATTTAGCAATGACCTCCAAGTGTTTGTTTAAATACCAACAATGGGGGCCAGCAGGTGACATAGCAGTTACATTGCTGAACTCCCACATGGTCAGCTGTGGTTTGAGTCCTCGACCCAGTGACTTGAAAATCACACCAGACACATGCGCGTGCATGCCCAGACCCCCGGGAGGAGAATAGAGGAGAAGGGATTACAGCATGGCCATTCCCATTTCTCAATTTCTCTCTCACTGTCTCAGTTCTCCTGTCCCCACATGAACATATACACACTAAGGCGAAAAACCTCTTAAATAAATAAATAAATACCGACAATAACAAATGTCCAATGTAGTGCATGTAACTTTTTCAGAAAGTGACACGGGGTGAAGAATTGAGAAATTAAGGCCCACAGCCTCCATGAAGTAGAAGGCACAGAAAAAGCTGGAAGAAGAAGATAGTGTTCTCTAATATTAATAAAATGGACCTGAAGTAGCTCAGTACCCATATTTCTTTTAAATGAAAAAGAAAATTTCGCTAGAACTTAAATGACTTTAATTAGCAGATGAGGCTTGTTATGGTCATATGATCTCTTTGAAATGACTTTAATATAATTAAATTTTATTTATAAAAGAAGTATGTGACATTTAAGTATATAAAATTGAATTCAAAGCATGTTCATAAAAAAAGCCCTTTTTTTAAATTAAGAAGAGCTTACAAACTGTTTTACTGAATTGAAAAGTTTAACTTAATTGCATTAAAATTAAAAACTAGCCATCCAAAGCTGTTTATGTGGTGTGGTGGCAGATCTCTTCAGTTCAGATTTCCGTGGTCAGCGTTTTCAACCCATGCCTTAGCATTTTTAGGCAGCATGTCCAACCACCGTAACCACAGCAAAAAGGGGGGAAAATTAATTGCTAAAATTAATTTACTTACTGATCACTATCTGTAAGTCAAAAACTAGGAGAAAATAAAATAAACAATAAAATATTTTGCATTATGTGACACTGTGCTAAGGTAACCCTGTATTTTCTTCATTACATAATGCTTGGGTTGAGTCTATCAGCTCTGGGTAAGTAGCACGTATATACATCATTAGTGATGTGAGAAATAAGCTGTGTAGTGTGGCCATACGGACTCAATTAAGAATTCTAATAATTTGGGACCAGCAGTTAGCATAATGGCTATGTCGCTGGACTCCCATGTAGTCAATCGCGGTTCGAGTCTCGGACCGGCTTAACACGCTGGGTGCATGTGCGTGCGTGCCCAAGATCCTGAGAGGAGAATGGTGGAGAAGGGATTGCAGCATAGCCATCCTCCCCCCGGGAGGGGGGTGATTTTTCGCTTTCTGTCTCTCTGTCTCTCTCTGTTTGTCTGGCGAGCACACAAGCCCTGTAGCAAAAACCTCTCAAAAAAAAAAAAAAAAAGAATTATCATAATTTATTCAAAGCATAATCCAAAAATAATATTTTAAATATTTGGGTTTTTTGTTGTTGTTGTTACTGTTTTTAGAAGCAAAGAACTCTCAGGATCAGCCATGATGCCTTGATGGCCAACGGAGATGAGTTAAATATGCAGCTTAAAGAGCAGCGTTTAAAATGTTGCAATCTTGAAAAACAGTTACATTCCATGACATTTTCAGAAAGAAGAATAGAAGAGGTAAGCTCCCCAAAAGTTTAACCACCTGTACCTAAAACTTCTCTGTACTCATTTTGGAAAAATAAAATAGAGACATCTCAAATGCAATATTTATTTTAAAATTCTAAGCTGCATGTCTGGCATTTGGAGTGCAGCAAACTATCGGAGTTAATGTATTATGTCAATGGCAGATCAGTGCTTGACAGTACAGTACGTGCAAGTATGTTGAGATTCTCTGTTTACCTCAAAAATTAAAGAATTTTGAGTAAAAAGAAACATAATATTTTGAAACTGATGCTGGATTACCTATGGAATTAACTTTCTCAACTGTGATGGTTTGTTCGTCCTTAGAGATACAAAAACAAACTTACAGGAAAATATTGGTTTCTCAGAAGATGGGTCTTCTGTTCAGTATCATAAACCTTGTGAAACAATCTAATAATTGTTTCTAGAAAGTTGTTTGAAAACTTTTTCTTATTCTTTTTCCTATTCATGTCTCCTAGCTCGCATAATCTTTTCCTGTAGTCTGTTAAACTCGCTCCTGAGAAGAATAGAAATAAAAAGCCTACATTGTTTTCTGATCTTAGGGAAATCTTTTACTGTCTATTACTAGCATCAAAAGAAAAGTTTGAGAATGGCGGTGAATTTTAAGAGTTCTGTGATTCATAAGAAAAAGTTATGATTATAAACTACACTTAGGAATGAAACTTAAAATGAATACTAAAGGAAGAAATCTACATTAATCTATGTTTTAGTCATAAAAATGTAATTATGACCCCAAGTTTATTTCTTGAAAATATTGTTCATTGGCATAAAATAAACATACATTTTTATTTATGTATTCATTTATTCATAAGATGTGTTACTGGCTATTTATAAATTCCAGGTAACATGAGACAGTGTGTCTTCAAAGTAAATAGTGATTGACACAATTTGTTTGAACCATGAACCTAACAGAAAGATAATCTTTTAATTTTATTACGGGCCAATTGGAAATTAGTACAAAATGAAAATAATTAATAGAATTCATGGTTGTAGAAAGTAAAATATGTTTCCCAGGATTTAACAGCAAGCTTTTCATACATTCTTTATTGAGTTTGGGCACATATGGCCATAAAGCAGTACATACATTTCTACTAAATTAAAACAGGAATATTAATTTTGTGTTTATTTAACAACTTGGAAAAAGCTAATGCTGAATTAAAGGCAGATGATGTAAGTAGCCTAGTTAGCAACTGCAATTTAGAAATCAAGACTGAAACACATTAGCCTCTTCTCAAATCTTTTTAGCCCCATATAGTTTTATATAATAATCATCTAATGTGTAATTTTCTTTTCATTTTTAGCTGCAGGATAGAATTAATGATTTAGAAAAGGAGCGGGAACTTTTAAAGGAAAACTATGATAAACTTTATAATAGGTAAGTCATGATTCCATATGTTCTTTCTTTCCCATTTGAGCTGTTATATCAAAGCATTGTCAGTATCTGATAATGATTAAAGAATTAGCAATGGGTGATGGCAAGAAATATGCACACTTTATAAGAGAAAAATAAGTTTTTTTAGGCACAGATAAAAAAGTTTTCAATTTGAACATTAGTCTATCACTAGTAAGAAAACCACATCACTCTGTTACAAGTAACAACTCTTGAGTACTTTCATTTATTGAACATAAACTGTAGGCTAGTAGATAAAGCTAGATACTCTATTCGTTGTCACGAATTTCTCACAAGATTTTGAAATTTAGGTATGTAAATTTCTATTTCAGAAACAAGGAATATCAACAGAAGTAACATTTTAGATCTTGTCTCTGAAACTTTTCAGTCTCTCCATTGGGCTCCCGAACTTATTAGCTGAACATGATTCTATTGGTTGAAGCAGAGGTGTTCATTTACAATTGTCTCTGTTCCTTATAAAAAGAAACAAAAGCATCTTTATCTTAAGATAAATTTTAAAGGTCTACTTCATAACTATGGCATTTTAGAAATCAGTTCCTTCTGGTAATGTCAGAAACAAAATCCTACTCCACACTAAATTTAGTTAGGCAACATAGATAGCTGTGTGTGTGTGTGTGTGTGTGTGTGTGTGTGTGTGTGTGTGTGTTTCTTTTCAATGTATGATATTGGTAAATGATTAATACAAGTTTACATGAACAGCAATTTAATATATATTTATATATATGTTATATCTGATATTCAGCAGTTACTTTTATTGATCATATACTGAAACCTCAAAAGATAGCTATCTGGAACTAGCAGATGGCATAATGTTTGCATCACTGGACTCCCACGAGGTTGACCAGAGTTCGAGTTCTGGAACTGATAACTTCAAACTCAAGCTGGGCGTGTGTGCATGTGTGCCCAAGATCCTGAGAGGAGAGTGGAGAAGGGTTTGCAGCATGGCCATCCCCACTTGGGGGGTGACTTTTCACTTTCTGTCTCTCTGTCTCTCTAGGAAGCACACACGCACCATAGCAAAAATCTCTCTACAAAAAAAAAAAAAAAAAGCTATCTGAGCTACAAATACAACCTTAACTTTTTATATTTTGTGAATTAGATTTACATTTTAAAAACCATGTATAAAGAATATAGAAATAGGCTTTTATTTTGGTTTATTTTTAAAAGTTAGGCATTATTCCAATAGTTTCTGTTATCTGTGTTGTTTACTTGCTAGTGTTGACTGTCTTTACTCATTCGTTTCTATTAAGAGTTGCCGCTAACAGGTTCAGATAGCACTTAGAATAATATTCAGGACCCTCAGCAAGGGTGGACTGCCCAAAAATCTCTATGTAGGATGTGCTTTGGGCTTCTTGCCAGATCATTTCAACCCAGTTTTTTGTCCCAGCCCCTTTCTTCTCAGCCCTAGTTAGTTTTACCTCAAGTGTTATTCCTCCTGTTTTTTATTTTCATCTCTAAAGAATAATACATAGATTTATATATTATAGGTATATATGTATCTAGAAATTATGTGTTTGAAAAATTCGATTGTCAGCATAGAGATGGCATAACACCCTAATAGATGGCAGAGAAGATGATATAGTCTCACGTTTAATAAATGAGGGGATTGAAACTCCGGAAAAATTAAGAGACTTATGCAGAAGCACACACTCCAGTATAGGAGTAAAACTCACTTCTCTAACTCTGAAACTTGATTCCCCCCTCCCCATGCTTCACTATCTCTCTGATTTTAATTGCACTGGAAAACTATACCTGTGAAAAAGAAACATTTATGGAATAACAGAACTGTCTTACATTGAGAAATGTATTGATTTATTGTGTGTGTGTGTGTGTGTGGATAGACAGAAAGATAGATAGATAGATAGATTCAGTATCTTATAAGTTCAAGTAATTTAGCATTGTCTAAATATAAGAAAATAAGTGCCAGTCAGCCATTAGTTCTAGATTTTCTTCTCCCCAATTTAAGAATTCATTAAACATACTTTTTTAGAATTAAAAAAGATCAAATTTAACCAGGAATAATGGATAAGTGCAATTTTTTGAAACACATGATTTTCTCATATTTGTCATCATAAAACTATCTTTTCCTATTAGTAGATGATCTAAGAGTGTAAATCTGACTTTGAAGAGTTTTTTTTAATGTTTTATGCTTGAGCTACATTTTTTTTTCCTATCACACTAAGGACAGACTCCATTATGATGCTTGCACTTAAATTTTGTGTGAGGCATATAAAAGTAAATGTGTGTAATGAGTGTCAAAACATTTTTAACGTCAAGAGAAAAATTAATGTCATGTAAGTACAAAACCTAGCAAACATACATAATAGAAAATAGAACTACGGAAGTATCTAATATGATTTTTTCTTAATGTTTTTCTTAATATTTTCTGAAGTATACTTGGGGAAACTATAAAAACCCAACATCATCTCTAAGATTCTTTTACAGCTTTTTTGTTTCATCATGCCAGCAAGTAGTGTTCATCAAAAACTACACGTACTCCCTGTTTTGTTAGTCATAATGACAGCGTGTTTTTAAAAGGAGAGCATTTTTTTATTATTCAAAATTGGCTAATTCTCAGGAGAAAAATATGATTTGCAGATTATACTCTTGTCTTTTTTCAAAAGAAACTTTGAACGTGTTTATGACTTGACATCTGACTTATTAGAGCCTGATCTGGTAAGATAAAATCCTCATGTTAGTATTTGGCATTTGAGTCTTCTTTTAAATCTTAAAACATTCTTGATATAATACCAAGAAGTAAATATAACTTTAAGAAATGTTCAATTTAAGAGCTCAGGATAAATTTCTTGTAATTAAATTTTTCTAATTGGTCAGAGACTAACTCTATTGTAATATCATAAAACTGTATCCATTTTGGAAGTTAGTGGTTTGGTTTTTGTTTTTGTTTTGTTTTGTTTTGTTTTGTTTTGTTTTGTTTTGTTTTGTTTTGTTTTGTTTTGTTTTGTTTTGTTTTGTTTTGTTTTGTTTTGTTTTGTTTTGTTTTGTTTTGTTTTGTTTTGTTTTGTTTTGTTTTGTTTTGTTTTGTTTTGTTTTGTTTTGTTTTGTTTTGTTTTGTTTTGTTTTGTTTTGTTTTGTTTTGTTTTGTTTTGTTTTGTTTTGTTTTTTTGAGAGGTTTTTGCTATAGGGCGCATGCGCTCGCCAGAGAGAAAGAAAGTGAGAAATCCCCCCCCAGGGGGAATGGCCATGCCACAGTCCCTTCTCCTCCATTCTCCTCTCAGGATCTTGGGCACGCACGCACACGCGCCCATCATGAGTTTTAAGCCACCGGGTCTGGGACGCGAACCACGGTCGACTACATGGGAGCCCAGTGACATAGCCATTACGCTAACTGCTGGTCCCGGAAGTTAGTGTTTTTTAGGTGCCGTATAACAGATAAATGCAATGATTCTTCAACTCTAATATATACAAGCAACCTGAAAAACTTGTTAAAAGGTAGGTTTCATCACCCCTTTGGTGCCTCCCCACCTATCCACCTCCCACCATCACTACCACCACCACTATTCAATTCTGATTCAGTTTGTTGAGTTCAGAGAATCTGTTGAAGGGAATTTGAAAATATTAACCTCTCTGAGAGACACTGATCTAGTGTCTATTTTTAAAAAGTGTTCATCTTGTTTTTGAAGATAATTTTAACTCTTTTAATAATTGGCTGATCAGAGTTTTTAAAAAATATTTCATTTTGTTTATTCATTCATTTATTTTCATTTGAACAGAGAGAGAGAAAAAAATGAGAAAGCAAGCCATGTGAGAGTGTCCAGCACCGTAACTACCACACCACCTGCTGGTCCTGATCAGTTTTTTTATATTGCAGTAGCCATCTAATATTCAACATTTAGAAAAATCCCGTGGGGAACCAGCAGGTGATGTAATGGTTATGTCACTGGACTCCCACATAGTCAGCCACAATTCAAGCCCTGGACCTAGTGGCTTAAGTCTCCCATTGGGCGCATGCACATTCATGTCCAAGACCCCAAGAGCAGAATGAGAAGGGATGGGGGATGATTTCTCATTTTCTGTCTGTCTGTCTCTCCGGCAAGCTCACATACCTTATAGCAAAAGTCTCTCTCTAAAAAAAAAAAAAAGAAAGGCAAAAGAAAAACCCCACTGACCACCCATAGATTCTCTGTTAGGTTTCTGTAAAATGAGCACCTGTCTCCTCTACCTAGGAATCAAGTAAGTGCAGTTGATCAAATATGAGCACTTGATATTTCCCAAAAATCAAATGCTGACTACACTTAGGGCATCGTTTTCTTCAGTAAGTGAAATGTCTTGATGTAAATATGTATTTAATTTTCACTAGGCCCTAAGGTACCTGTGGATTCTTTGTGACTGATTTAGAATATATGTTTGTCTAAACACATGAGGACATTCTTGAACACTGGAATAAATGGAATGTCTTTTGAAAGAAAAAAAAAAAGACTTTAGGGTGGAGATGAATTCTTCAGCTTTTATTTTGATCTTATGGTTTTGGTCAAGGTTGTGTGTTTTCAGTATGCTGACCCATGGCTGCCAGTAGATATGCCGGTGACCAAAGGCACCAGTGGGCATTCCATTGCAGACTGACATTTTGTCACTCCTGCAACGTAACAGCAATGAAATATGGACAAAGACCAAGTGTGATACCCCCTCAGTTGTCACTATAGGCAGTATATGAAACATTTTCATGAATAAAGGCTCTCAAAGCCTGTTCTCATATGCAGATTTAATCATGTACACAGCTCTTACAAAGAAAATGGAGCCAGATGTGGTTCACCATTTATAGTTACACAGATGGCTCCAAGCATAGAGGAATACAGTCAATTCAAAAGGAATTCCTCATGAAACTCCAGTGGAATGTAATCCTAAATTTAGAGGGAAGATAGCAGTGGACTAAATTCAGATTGACTTACGCTGATTTACACTAGTATTTTGTGGGTTTGGAAAAACCAGGCTGCTAAATTGTTCTTAATTTAAACATATACAGCTTCTGATGTTTCTGCCAGATTAGCTGTTGGTGATCTTTTTGCTGGTACTAATGCTATTGGAACACTACTGTTTCTAATTTTTGGCATCTGATATAATGTATAGCTGTGCCTATTTCATCATGCTAATTTTTTTTCCAAGTGGTACATGTTTTTAATCATGTTATGTGCACACACACATACTCACATACATGCACATATATGTATGTGTTTGTTGTATATATTTAATCAGATACAGAAATTACATTTTTTCTTTATATAAAAATGAACATGTTAAGAAATACTACTTAATTTAGCATTTAAAGTACCTATTTTATTTGGATTTTTATAAGCCTAGGAAATTGTACCTTTGATAAAATTGGCTTAAAATATTGGCATATCAGATCCATACTTTTTTTAAGGTTCCATATGTGAAATGAGAACGTCAGTGAAATAAGCAGATGTCATATTTAGAGAAGCTTCTAGAATTCCATTTATTTTCAAGGCCATGTTATTTTAAATGCAATAAAAATATTCTAAATGTGAAATGAATACACAAATTTGCACTTTTGAAAGCCATGCCTCCCAGAAAAGTATCTCTTTTGGAATAAAACCTCAAAACTAGCTGGGAACAACATTAAGGGCAATTTTCAGTAATATGTTTCTTTTCCATTTACTCCATCATCAGCATAAAACCAGATTTTATAAATTTTTCTTTCATTTACTGGATTTAAAATAAGTAGAAGGGTCAAAGCTGGTGATGATTATGCAGTCATATCAAGCTTCACAGATAATGGTTTTCTGCATTACAGATGAAGATCAGTTTTTCCAAAAACCTGGCTATCACCTGGGAAGCTTTATAAAAACATGGCTTCCTAGACCCTAGTATCGTCATTTATAGCTCTCCCTCAGTATCCTTGGTGCAGCTAGTCTGACAGCAGTGTTTAGACCAGCACTTAGGAACCACCAGCATAAATAAATGTTTATTATATATCTTCTGTGTGCCATTTAGTTTGTACTGGTTCTTTCATCTGATATGCTGGGTCTTGATCATTAGCACATTTTAACCACAGTTCTTGAGGAATAGTAGTTTTATCCTTATCATTCTTATCAGGCGCAGAGCATTGGTTTTCATTCCAATCATGTGTTACATGTTAAATTATTTGTTCTTAGCCTATTGCTTTTGTTGTTTGGGACAAAAACTTTGTTGTCACTCCTTAATATCAAAATTTTTGTCTTGTGGTTCAGTGTGCTATCATTCTGTACCATTTTTGTGTGAATTTGTTATTGTCACAGACACTTTAAAAGTGTCCCAGAATTAAAGATCAGGTGGAAAAGTACATTTTGTAAGCGGGAGAGAATGATTTTGTCCGATGTCAGTCGTTGAGGTTTGGAATTATGGATTCCTCTGGAGTATGTACAGTATCTAAATTCCTTCACTAGTCCCACAAAAGCTGCACGCTGCCAATTTTTCTGACTCGAGAGCTCTAAATTAAGGCCAGTTCCTTTGCTCATCCCACAAACTCTTTCATGTTCCCTAACCGCAGCCTGAGAAAGGCGCCTTGGTTTCAACAGCAGCAGACCAGCATATGTTTACTTAATTCCTAAGACATGATGACAGTGGTCTCTGTGCCACTAAAAGCTTTTCTCTTTATTATTTTCGGTCGGAGCTGATTTCCAAGCTTCCCTTGCCTGTCACGTGTGTTTTGCAGTGCCTTCAGTGCTGCCCATGAAGAGCAATGGAAGTTAAAGGAACAGCAGCTGAAAGTACAGATTGCCCAGCTTGAGACGGCCTTAAAGTCTGACTTAACAGACAAAACTGACATCCTTGACAGATTGAAAACGGAAAGAGGTACATAGAAAATAAATACTGACGTCCATTTCTGCTGTTGACTCATCGAATCTCTACCGTACTTGTTGTGGTGCCTACTGCTTGCCAGTCCCCTTGCCAGGTACTGGGGACGCAGCCTGTGCTAATAGCCATCCGCTTTTGTGAATTTACTGCTTGCTTCAAATTTCTCACCCCAGTGTACATGCCAAGGAAATTGTCTTTTTCTTGGTATTACCCTTGTTCAAATTGTCTTAATCTGTTTAATTTTCCTAAAATCTTCAATGCATACCAGTCAACAAGTATTTATTGAGTGCTAGTATGTGCCAGGCACTGTTCTAAGTTCTGCAGGCACAGCAATGAATAAAAGAAAGGATTGCCCCCATGAAACATAAATCTAAGAGGGAGAAACTGACGATAATTAAATATGCCATATGTCCTGTAGTGGCAAGTGCAGTGGGGAAAAAAAAACAGTCATGGAAATAGTTGCCTACTATTGTTAATAGGTTGGAACAGTGAAGAGCTCTTTCATAATGAGTTGTCTAATTCTACTCTGTGACAGTGAACTTAAATACAAGGAAACTGGGCTGGCGTCATGCTTAGCGGTTACGGAAGCCAGATCCCACATGGCTAACAATAGTTTGAGTCTTCACACTGGTAGCTTGCAAAACACACCAACCACATGCATACATGCCCAAAATCCCAACAGTATGGAAAATGAAGAAGAGATTGCAGTGTGACTGTGCCCAATTAGGGAATGCTTTCTCTCTCTCTCTCTGTCTCTCTCTATTTCTTTCTCTCTCTGGAGAGTGTGCACAGTTTGTAAATTAAAATAAATACATACATACATACATACATACATACATACGTACGTACCAGGAAGTTTTGTCATGATGTCTCTGTTAAAATAATAATCATTAATAAGCTTTATGCTGTAAGTCACAGACACCATCCTTATCTCATAGTAGTAAAGTAATTATAAATTAAAGAAGATATCTGAATTAGTAAATTACATATACATATATACATAAATGCACAATGGGAGAAATGTATTATTTGCTTTAAGTATTGTATGTATTTTGCTCATCCACTAAATAAACCAAGTAATATAAAAATAAGTTTGTTTCTTTTGAACATTTGCTATTTAGTTACATGATAATACTCAAAAGCTTAATATAGACTCAAAAATAACGTTTTTAGTTAGTACTCTTACACATTGATTTAGAGCACAATGCCTTATTTCATTGACTAAAAGAAACATTTTTTCACATTATGACATCTCTAAAATTGGAATGCATCTTATAATGGATGACATTTGAAAACTGCAGTCTGACTTTTTTTTTTTTCACATTTTAAGAGGTCCAAAACTAGAGCACATCTTATAATAGATGGAATCTTAATTTCAATGAAACCCACTAGTGCAGTGTTTATTCACCAAGGGAATATATTTGATGATAGATTATTTATGAATTTTTCTCTAAGAGATTGTGAGTAGAAAAAACTGATAAAGTGTTTTCTGACCTGGTAGATATTTTAAAGTTTTGATACGGAAGATAGGTAGTTCCTAATTTTAATGTGCAGTATTGAATAACTAACAAAGTGTTTATCTTAGTAGTTGCTCATTAAATTCTTATTTACTGAAGGAAGTAGAAGTGCCTTATATTCCTCTCTCTCTTTTCTAAAAACAGATAAATTGCTCATTCTTAAAGAAAAGGGAAATGGGGACCAGCAGTTGACTATGTCACCGGACTCCCATGTAATTGACCACAGTTCGAGTCCCAGACCCAGTGGCTTAAACACACCAGGCGTGTGTGCATGCATGCCCACAATCCTGAGAGGAGAATGGAGAAGGGATTGCGGTGTGGCCATCCCTCCTGGCGAGGGGGTGGGGGGGAATTCTCGCTTTCTGTCTCTCTGTCTCTCTCTGTCTTTCTGGCAAGCGCACGCGCCCTATAGCAAAAACCTCTCCAAAAAACAGAAAAGGAAAATGAAATAAACCTTTTTTATTTATATGTTTTCTGAATTTTCTTAGATTTCAAGAATTCCAAAACTGTTATCTTTTAAACATTTGAATTGGTCTCTGGAAAGAAACTTTTCTAAAGGGGGTAGACTCAGTTTTTTTAAAAAAAATTTATCATTGTTAAGTTAATTCTGAGGATTCTTATTAATTATTAATTTTTCACAATTGCTAAGTTACTTTAATTCATCTAATTCATTCCTCATCTTTTTTACTGATTCTTATATCTTTGGGGAATTTTTTTTTTAATAATAAAAATAACTCATATAGGCCATTTGGTTGAGTGGTTGTTTGGACAGATGGACCCCACATATTGGGTTGTCAGAAAAATCATGATGCAAGACCAGCAGTTAGCATAATGGCTATGTCGCTGAACTCCCATGTAGTTGACTGCAGTTCGAGTCCCTGACCGGTGGCTTAAACGCACATCGGGTGCGTGTGCGTGCGTGCCCACGATCCTGAGAGGAGAATGGAGGAGAAGGGATTGCAGCATGGCCATCCCCCCTGGGGAGTGATTTCTCGCTTTCTGTCTCTCTGTCTCTCTCTGTCTTTCTAGCGAGCGCACGCACTCTATAGCAAAAACCTCTCAAAAAAAAAAAAGAAAAATCATGATGCAATTTTGTGCAGAAAAGCACGTCATGGCTTTTTCGACAGCCTAATAGCTGGCAGCACAGTTCAAGTCGTGGACTGGGAGGCTTGGAAAACTTGCCAAGTGTGTGGACTTGCATGCCCAAAAATACTGAGATGAAAAATAAAGGAGAAAGGATTGCAGTGTGGCCATCCCCCAAAGGTCGCTATCTCTCTGTCACTCTCCAGCAAGCACATACACCTTATAGCAGAAAGTTTAAAAATAAATAACTCATGTACACTGTCGGGAAAAAGTCCAGTAAACCAAAAATTATAAGCACCACTCAATCCCACAATCCTGAAGATAATCACTGTTAACTATTCTGGTGTATGTCTTTGCAGAGTTGTTTCTATTAGTCTACAGTTTTATACATTTTTTTAAATTTACTATATTGTGAAATAGTTTCTTGAGTATAAATATAAACCTAGATCATCATCATCATTTGTAATAGCCGTTAGAGTTTTCCCATGTGTGGGTGTACCATAGATTATTTAACAGTCTTCTACTGATGAATTTTTAAGTAGCTTCAGTGGATTTTTTTAAAGAATCACAAGCAACATCTTTCCACATAAATCTTTACACCTTTATTTATCTAGTTATTTTCTAAGAAACAGTGCTAGACCTGAATCTTTATTTTTAATGCAGCTGTTATTTTCCAGTTACTTTTGCTTAAATACTTAAATTTACAAGGCTAAGGATTCAAGTGTCTGTTCTTTATGAAAATGGTACTATAGATTATAAGAAAGATATTAATGCCTTTTGCCTTTTTTTTTTCAAGGGAAATAATAAACAAAAAATTGAAATGGTCTACATAAGGAAATCTTTTAATATTTATAGAAAGTTCCTCTTTGTATTACAGATTTTGGAATTGTTTAATTTTACTTTGAAGTCTCTTCACACATTTACCTTTTCATGTCTCAAATGTTCTTTGCCAGAAGATGTTTCCCTGGTTTCTTGTAGTCATTCATCTAACTGGCAAATTATTTTTAGAGAATACTCACCTCTTTATTCAAGGTACAAATTAGTTTCAGATTGTGTGAATATGTGGGGGAAGGATATGTAAATTCAGTTTGCATTTGGTTAATGCTTAAATTAACTGCATGTGTTTAAGGGCTGCTTTTGAAAGTTCCTTTCTATCTTTAGCTGAAATGCATAATTCAGCATAATGCATATGGTTATATTGATCACAGCTGAAGATATTAGCACAAAAGAGCTCTGAAAATTGTTTAGTTGAATTGTTCTCTGCACTCTGCTTATTAATGGTGTGCTGGAAGAACATAATTTTAAAAGAGTGAAATGTTATCTCATTTGAATAAAATGCTGTTTAGCTTAACCTGCTTTTTGTCAAATCATAACGTAAGGTGGTTATTTTTCATCTAGTACAGAGTGCTTTGATTTTTCATATTATAATTCAGCAAGTCTCTTTCCTCTTTGAACCATAGCATTTCAGTACTTTTTAAAGATCCAGGAGTTATATCTCCAATAAACAGTTGAACAGAAAAACATAATGGATATTCCAACATAAAATTCAAGAGAGAGGTTACTGGGACTCAGTAATGTCTTCTCCCACTAAGTTATTTTCCCAATAATCCTTAGTTTTTCAAATATCCATGAATATGGACATAGTTGTTAAAACAAACCAGTAAAGAATAAGTTTATTTATTATACCTATGAGCATATCATGGAAACTTGTCTCTGAAAGGATTGAAAAGGGCCAACTGGTGGCACTGTGGTTAAGGCCTCTGGATCCCACTTGGCTGACTTTGTGGTTTATGTCCTGGATCTGGGGCAAAAAAAACAGGTCAAGCACGTGTGTGCACATCCAAAACCTTGAAAGGAGAAATGGAGAAGGTACTGCAGTGTGACCATTGGCCATAGGGGATGCATTCTCATTTTCTATCGCGCGCTCGCTCTTTCTCTCTCTCTTTCTCTCTCTCTCTCTCTCTTTCTCTCTCTCTCTCTCTCCAGGTAAGCACATGCACCCTATGCAAATTTAAAAAAGAAAGGATAAAAAGAAGTAGAGCATAGAAGTAATAGTCAAAGCGCACAGTGTGTTTGGATTAAGATGGAGCAATCATGTCCGCATTTTCGCTCACTCTTTGAACCCCAAAAAGGTTTAGTAGCCAGAGAGTATGTTATCCTTAGTACCTTAAGTTTTGTGTCATTCTTCTGGTTATGTTTACTTTCTTTTTATTACCTAATCATTCTACCTACATGTTTTAACCTAATCATATAAAATAAAAAGTCCCACATTTGTATTCTATTCCCTAACCAAGAAAGTTCATAAGAATTCTTTCTTTTTAATCCTAATGTTTAGCTTAAAAACAAGTATCCGAACATTATCTTCAAAAACTTCCAAGTGTTCACATTTGGGAATTCTTTGTTTGCTACATGTAAGCAATTTATACTCCAGTACAAGTGTTAAACTTTTTTAACAAGATAAAATGTTTATATATTTGATATTGAAAAGTCTCTGTGTACCCCAGAGTGACAGTTTTGGGGAGTTTTTTGTTTGTTTTTGCTTGCCAGGAAATATGTGACATGAAAAACATCCACATTTAGTCCATTCTTCTAGACTATGTAATTTAACATTTTTATGTTGTATTGTAGCGTTCATATGTAGAATTCATAGCTAGGGAACATGAAGCCTTATAAAAGTCAGAAATGTATTTTCATATAAAATGCTGCAGTATGCAAATGCATTCCTGTAAAAAAGTCTTGGCAAATGTATTGATTATTTTTGAAGGAAAAAAAAGTACAACTGAAATTGAGGACTTATGATGCACATAAATTATTGAGAACAGGATGAAATTAACAGAGGCACTTGCGATGACATGATTTGAGTTAGTCCACAGGTAGTTAACAAAGAAGGATTCTTGATCACCACAATGAACTCTAGTGAAGAGTTTTTTTGTTTTTTGTTTGGTTTTGTTTGGTTTTGTTTTTAGATTTTTGACATAGGGCACATAAGCTCACTGAAGAGAAAGAGAGAGAAAGGGAAAGTGAGAAATTACCCCGAGGGGCTGGACACACCATAGTCTCTTCTCAATTCTCCTCTCAGGATTTTGGGCACACACACACATACACCCAGGGTGATTTTCAAGGAACCAGGTTCAGGATTCAAAGCCCATTTGGCCATGTGGGAATCCAGCTTTTTAACCACCATGCCATGTGCTGGCCTTCTGTTTTTTTTTTAAGAAAAAGTTAAGTATGTTTAATGCAGAGTGTGAAATATCCTTTTACAAATTTGCTGGGGTTTGTCTGGGTTTTGGTTTGTTTTTTGGGGTTTTTTTTTTTTTTTTTTTTTAGAGATTTTTGCTATAGGGCATGTGTGTTCATTGGAGAAACAGAGAGAGAAGTGATAAATCAGTCCCCAGTGAAGATGGCTATGCTGTAATCCCTTCTCCTCTATCCTCCTCTTGGGATTTTGGGCATGTACACACTTGGCGCTTGGTGTGAGTTTCTAACTGCCAGGTCTGGAACTCAAACCGTGATCAGCCATGTGGGAGTTCACTATGCCATATGCAGAACCCTGAATTTGTTATTTTTTTTGTGACCCTGCTCTACACTTCTGCTTATGGGTCACGGCAACTGAGTGCTAACATAGACCAACATAGAGTAACCCATATATATCCATTCTTTAACAGTAGCTCTTACTCCATTCCCTACTGATTATTGATAATAACTCAGTGAATAAAGAACACGCATAAATTATCATTGATACTACCATGGACTAGAGGTGAATCAATTTCTCCTATCAGATTTCTTGGAAGTAAGTATGGTCTATTAAATTGTTGATTCATTTTACTTATCTAACAATTTTTTTGTTTAAATACAAAGACCACAAAGTTGGGAGATGAAAACTTGAAAAAGTCAATCTGAAAGCTAAAAGATAAAAAATTTTTTTTGCATGCCTTTCAGGACCCTTAATAAGTAAGTAAAAAAATCATAGTTTTAGAAACATATTTTCTTAGGCATTTTAAATAGAATGTTCCTTTGAAGTCCCAGAGGCCACAATTTCCTTATATTAATACTATGAATTTAAGTCTTGAGTTTTTGATAAGCAAGTGAATCATATGGTAGACACATGATAGTGTTCATTCATTCCTCATGCCACTGCTGCCTTTGTCTAAGTGCTAGTTCAGTTTTCTCTCTGACCAGAATAATACTACATCAAACTTGCTGTGTAACAGGAATTAAATTCATTTAAAATGCATTCTTAGAAGTGATTGTCACTTACCTTTCTAATTGTGTGCTGACTTTATGTTTAAGACCAAAATGAGAAACTCACTCAAGAGAATAGAGAACTACAGCTACAATATCTGGAACAAAAGCAACAACTTGATGAACTTAAAAACCACATGAAGTTTTACAACCAGGTGATCTATTATTTTATTTCTTAAAGAATTATATTATCTAACTTTATTTTCTTCTTCCTCCCTTCCTTCCTTCCTTCCTTCCTTCCTTCCTTTCTTTTAATTTGATCAGAGAGGGACAGAGAGAGAGGGAAAGTGAGAAAGCAAGCCGCCGGGTCCAGGCAGTCAGCCATATGAGAGTCTATCACCCTCAACCACCACACCACCCGCCAGCCCCAAGAATAGATGTATTACTTATTTTATTAACTCATGGTGACAGGTAGCTTATGTTCCTTGAGAATCTTCTGAATAGTTGGAGACTCTTTTATACTTAGTTTATTAATTCATGGTAACAGGCATCTTACATTTTCATGAGGATAATCTGAATACTTGGAACTTCTCATTCTTTTCATTAATATCTCATGAGCTTTTAATCTATTGCAGGAGGGTGATATTAATGCTGATGAATTGAGTGAAGCACTCCTGCTTGTAAAGGTAACTTTGAACTTCACCACAGATTTCATGTCTACGTAGAAGTGTTTCAGCATCATGGTGACCTCTACCTGTAACTATTATATCTGGAGAATGAATTATTTGTGCTTCTTCTGTAATTTAGTGCATCTCTTACATATATATTTGTGTGTATGTGTCACATATCAGTTCTGCTAAGACTCAGGGAAGTGGTCAGGTGACATTTAGTTACAGCATATGCATATTTCATAATGACATCAAAATTACATTAAAATAGACCTCAAAAATTCTTATTTAAAGTACTTTCTTTAATGGTAGCAAACATTTTACTTCTACCTACCTCACTATAAAACTGATCAACAATATTCTGCCCTAAAAGACCTTGGTGTGCACCC
The DNA here is from genome assembly GCF_000334495.1 of Tupaia belangeri chinensis. Lineage (NCBI taxonomy): Eukaryota > Metazoa > Chordata > Mammalia > Scandentia > Tupaiidae > Tupaia > Tupaia belangeri. Next base: position 913,192 of record NW_006159713.1, on the reverse strand, counting down.
TGTTATTTTAAGTAAAATATTGAATTATGAATGTAACAAGAAAATGTTTTCCAGTTCTAAGATAGTCCATTATTTACAAGAAGACACAAGAAAATTTATTTCTTTTTATTTAGATGATCACTGTGTAAATCTTAATTAAGTGGAGAAATAAAAATATTCTTTTTTATGTCGTAAACTAATAAACTATTGATTTATCCATAATTGTTCTCAGTATCTATCCAAATATATATGTACACACACACATGCACACACATACATGTATATACAGTCCTCTAAAAGTTTTAGAAAATGCATATTATGAAAAGGCTGCAAGGATTTTTTTAAGTTTTGCACCAAAAAAATCTCATACTTTAATTCCATTTTTCTAAGACCTTTTAAAAGAACCCTTATATGTGTGTTTATGTGTGTGTGTGTGTGTGTGTGTGTATAAAATTATTTTATCCTGATGGAAAAATGGAAATATATCTGTTTTTAATTAATGATTATTTCTCACTGTACCTGTATTAATTCATCTGGTCACATTTTAGAAATTCTTGTTTCAGCAATAAAACATGTTATTTTTTAATTTTATTTTAGGCTCAAAAAGAACAAAAAAATGGAGACCTCTCCTTTTTAGAGAAAGTAGACAGTAAAGATAATAAAGATCTAGAACGCTCCATGAGAGAGCTGCAAGCAACTTATGCAGAAACAGTGCAAGAACTTGAAAAGACAAGAAACATGCTAATAATGCAACATAAAATTAATAAAGATTATCAGGTACTATAATATACTTAATTGAAGGGGTAAGTTTTCTATATTCTAATGATTTCATTTTCTAAAAGGTAATGTGTTATCATCTGTTATAATCTATTATCATATATTACCACACCCCTGGAATTTAGCCCTACAAATAGATATCTGAATAAATTAAAAACAAATAATTTTCAGGGTCAGCAGGTAACATGGTAAATGCACTAGATTCCCATGTGGCCAATCATGGTTCAAGTCCTAGACCTGGTGGCTTGCTTTCTCACTTTCCCTTTCTCACTCTGCTTCTCTCTGGTTAAAAAAATAATAATAGTGATAAACAAAATTAAATAAATTATTTTTTAAAAAAATAAATTTTAAGTCTTTATTTTTTTAAGGACTGAATGTGGCAGTGAACTCACCTGCGTTAGTATTAGCACATTCCTCAAATGAGTGATGGTATAATTATCCTGAAGTCCTGACACAACCACATCTTTTGTTAGCTTTGAGTAAAATGAAAATTCAGTTCTACAAAAATTAATCCAGAGATTTATTTCTTTGCCATAGGGTGGGCGCCACCACACCCGAGATTTCTTTTACTTTCGATTCATGAACATTGCCAAGCACAATTTTCAAAACTGTAAGATACTTGAGGTCAAGAAACCATGGTGTACAGCACCTTAATTCCAGGATATAGAAAATATATGCATCGTAGTAGCTTTGATGCATGAAAATGGAACTAATCATAAGTACTGATTATCTCTTATTTTTTTAGATGGAAGTTGAAGCAGTGACCCATAAGATGGAAAATTTGCAGCGAGATTATGAACTCAAAGTGGAACAGTATGTTCATCTTCTTGATATCAGAGCTGCACGCATCCAAAAACTAGAAGGTACTATATACACAATTTTTTGTCCACAAGAACTAGAGAAATAGATTTTTATAACAGTTTAAAATGTCATCCATGGGACCAGCAGTTAACGTAATGGCTATGTCACTAGACTCCCATGTAGTCAACCACGGTTCGTGTCCTGGACCTGGTGGCTTCAAACTCACACTGGGCGCGTGTGTGTGCATGCCCAAGAATCCCGAGAGGAGAATGGAGGAGAAGGGATTGCAGCGTGGCCATCTCCCTTGCGGGTGGATTTCTCACTTTCTGTCTCTCTGTCTCTGTCTGTCTGGTGAGTACATGCACCCTATAGCAAAAACCTTTCAAGAAAAAAAAAAAAAAAGTCATCCAAAGGGCCAGCAGGGTGTGTGTTGGTTAAAGGCACTAGACTCCCACATGGCCAACCACGATTCAAGTCCCAGAGCTGGTGGCTTACTTTTTCACTTTCTCTCTCATTCTGTCTCTCTCTCTGTCTCTCTGGTGAACATGTATGCCATATAGCAAACTAAAAACAATAATAATGGTAAATAAAATTAGATAGATACTTTAAAGAATAAAAAGTCATCCAATTTACATTATGTCTTTTTTTCCTGTATTTTATTTCCAATTCTTAGTTATGATCATAAGTTACTAGAAAGGATATTTCTATCTGATTTTTTTCTGCTCAAGAATTTTTAGTAATTATCCACCATTTTTTTAATTCAGTGTTGCGAGAAGATTTTTAAATACTTCATAAAATATCACTGACTCAAGTTTACCATCACTTTTCTCATTTCTTTTCTAAGCCTGCTTGCTCATTGTCACATTCATCTTGCTTAGTCCTAACATCATGCCTGTGTTCTTCCTGTTCACCCTGCCTACACCTTCTTTTCTTTTCTTTTCTTTTTTTTTTTTGAGAGGTTTTTGCTATAGGGCGCGTGTGCTTGCCAGACAGATAGAGAGAGACACAGAGATAGAAAGCGAGAAATCACCCCCCAGGGGGGATGGTCACGCTGCAATCCCTTCTCCTCCATTCTCCTCTCGGGATCTTGGGCACGCACGCACACGCACCTGACGTGAGTTTAAGACACCAGGTCCGGGCCTCGAACCATGGTCGACTACGTGGGAATCCAGCGACATAGCCATTACACTAACTGCTTGTTCCCCCTACACCTTCTTTTCTCAGCTTCACTCCACAGTACACCCTTCCCTGCTTCATAATCTAACTTAATGCCTGCTGGTGCCAGGAAGCTGGCTCTGATTACTCATAACCATTCCTCTACTTGAAATGTCCCAGTGATTTTCATATGTTAGCAAGTATGAAAATCTCCTGATGAACATGTTTAAAGTATAGCTTCCTGGGCCCTACTCTTAGAGATTCTGGGGCCCAGGATTCTATATGTTTAGCTATAACTGCAGGCTATTCAGATGCAGGTACAAGACTGTTGAAAAGAAGTAGCTCAGCACTAACCTGCCCAGTTTTCCTCTCATGTAATTAAAAATTGTATGTTTGAGGAGTATGTAAGTGCCATTAAGCTATTTGATTTTCACATATGAGCAGTCTTCAGGAAGTTCGTGGAAATATGTATTAGGAAAGAAACTATGGGTTTCAATTTTTTTGGCACCGAAATAAACTCCTATTTTATTTTTTGTAAGTATATTCATTTCTTCTGAGAAAGACAGACATCCCCAACAGGGTCTTTGAGCCATGATCTACTCTCAGTATCAGCCAGCCCAGATGACAGGCACATGAACGTATGACCGGCACGCTGAGACAAGTCCTGGGACTCAAACCCTTTCCAGCTGTGTTACTGCTGTGCCACAGCCTGGCCCCTGAACTCCTACTTTAATTCTATTGGGTCATCAAAAAATTTTGCATAGGAAAATACAAAAAAAATACATCAAGACTTTTCCGATGGCCCTTTTTCCACAGACTTTCTGAAGTCCCCTCATAGTCACTGTAACTCAGGGAATAAGATGTGAAGAGAGTAAAAGAATAATTGAAATCTAGGATGATTCTCCAGGATCTACCTTGGGCATCTATATGAATGCTAACACCATCACTTGAGATTTAAAGTATAGAAATAGTTAGAAGATAATATAGTACGTTCTCTTTTGGATGTATTGAATTTAATGTATATATGAAGTATCTACACAGAGCAAGCAAAACCCCAGATAAACGGGTCTGGAATTCAGGATATAGATCAGAATTGAAAATTGAACTGTAAAAGTCTTAGTATATTGAAAGTAGCAAAAATCATAAAAAATGGTTGCGATCATCCATGAGAATATGCAGACTAGGAAGAGAATTAAAAACAGGATCTCAACAAAATAACAGATAAAGAGAAACTCCTAAAGAAAGAGAAACAGTGGAAGGAGGAGCCAGGAGCTAACATGGAAGCCGAGGTCATACAGAAGTTCACAAAAGGGAAGGTGGTCATCAGCGTTTAATGGAGCAAAGAAATCAAGTCATGCAAAGACGAACATCCATTGAGTCCAGCAATTAACTGGTCATTGGTGGCCTTCTCTTGAGCAATCTTATGGAGAAGAAAACCAGATGCTATTTGCAGAACTATCTATTAAATGAGTAGTTGGAGATACATGTAGACGGTATTCTTTTTAGAAATTTGGTTGTAACGTTAGGGGGAGAATATATACCTAGAAAGATATCTAGAAAGATATATATAGATATATTTTTTTGAGAGAGAGAGAGATTTTTGCTATAGGGCACATGCGCTTAGTGGCAGGACAGAGAAAGAAAGCCAGAAAGCCAGAGATCACCCCCTGGGGGGAATGGCCATGCCACAATCCCTTCTCTTCCATTCTCCTCTCAGGATTTTGGCATGCACACCCAGCATGAGTTTTAAGACACCAGGTTCGGGACTCAAACTGTGGTCGAATATGTGAGAGTTTAGCAACATAACCATTATGCCATCTGCTGGTCCCAAGATAAATATTTTTAAAAACAGGTTTATACATGTTTAACATATATATGTATACACACACACACACACACACACACACACACACTGTAAACTGCAGATATTTAAAGTCTCCAGTTTAGTGATCTTTGACCATCACCATAATTAAAATAATAAATAGATCCACCACCTCCAATACTATATATCTGAATAAGCTAAAGGGAAGGAGCCAGTAGAAAGAGAAGCTGACTCTACAAGAGAGAACATAGTGGATATAGCAGAAGCAGGGGTGCAGGTGGAACTCAAATAGTTATCTCAGCTATTCATCCAGGGGCCTTTTTTTCTTTTTCATTTTCCCTGGCTTAGGCTTTATTGCAACTGAAGTTGCAAATTTTTTTTCAAGTATCACAATGTTTATTAATAGATGCAAGTATATAAAATCAGGGCATGAACATAACTTAAAAATATGGAATGCTTCACAAATTTGCAAGTCATCCTTGTGTGAGGCCATGCTAATCTTCTCTGTATCATTCCAATTTTAGTATATGTGCTGCCAAAGCACAAGTTGTGATTTTTTTTTCTTTTTTTTAAATTTGCCAGTAGTGCATGCACACTCACCCAAGAGAGACAAGGTTAGAAGAGAGCGAGAAAGCACCCAAGAGAGACAAGGTTAGAAGAGAGCGAGAAAGCATCCCCCCATGGGGAATAGTCATGCCACCGTCCTTTCTCCTCCATTTCTCTTTTTGGGTGCACACACACATGCCCAGTTTGTTTTTCAAACCTCCGGGTTTGGGACTCGAACCACACAGTGGAATCCAGCCACCCCAACCACCATACCACTGGCTGCCCCATGAAGTTATAATTTTGTTGTTTAATAATTCATGTTAAAACAAATGATGAATTTCTGTATAATAAAGTATCCTTTACAGAAAAATAGGGTAGTCATAGAGTTTAAGATTGAAATTATTCACCAAAAGCACTCAGACTTCCTACTACTTCAAAAGCCACTTTGCATCTTCATATGTCAGTACTTGAAAAATCTTTAAACTGTGTGTCTTCTCTTTGCAGCCCAATTAAAGGATATTGCCTACGGCACCAAGCAGTACAAATTTAAACCAGAAATCACACCAGATGACTCTGTTGATGAATTTGATGAAACCATCCACTTAGAACGAGGCGAAAATCTATTTGAAATCCATATCAACAAAGTAACCTTTTCTTCTGAAGTTTTACAGGCATCCGGAGATAAAGAGCCTGTCACTTTCTGTACCTATGCTTTCTATGATTTTGAACTACAGACAACTCCCATAGTGCGAGGCCTTCACCCAGAATATAACTTCACTTCTCAGTATCTTGTTCATGTTAATGATTTATTTTTGCAATATATTCAGAAGAATACGATTACTCTTGAAGTCCACCAAGCTTATAGCACAGATTACGAAACAATCGCAGCCTGTCAATTGAGATTCCATGAAATTCTAGAAAAAAGTGGTCGAATATTTTGCACAGCAAGTTTGGTTGGTAAGTATGGTTTATAAGTTTGGATGTTTGAATTACATACTTTTTTTTTTTTAAAGAGATTTCTGCTCTAGGGTATGTGCACTTGCTGGAGAGATAGAGAGAAAGCAAGAAATCACTCCCCAGGTGGTATGGCCACACCGCAGTCCCTCCTCCATTCTCTTGGGATCTTGGGCATGTAGGCGCATGTGTTCTGTGTGAGTTTTAAGCTGCTGGGTCTGGAACTATGTGGAAGTCCAGCAACTATGTGGGAAGCCAGGGAAAACGAAAAAGAAAAAAAGGCCTCTGAGTGAATAGCTAAGATAACTGTTTTATTTTATTAATTGAATGTTACTTGTATAGGTTATATAGTCACATGATCCAAAGTAAAAAAAAGTCATAAATGTCTACCTCCTTCCTTTGTCCCTAGCCACCCCAGGTCCCTTCACCAAAGGCTACAAATTTTCCCACAGATATTATATGCATATACAAGCAAATTTGTATGTACTTAATACTCTTTTTGGGGGGCTTAAAAAAATGATGGCAGATATTAAGTCATGTTTGCTGATGACAGTGATCTATTAGCAAGAAAGAAATTGATGAAGTAGAAGGTAGGAGTAATACTTTGAATGATAATGGAATGTTTGGGAAAGTTGATGTGTAAATTATTCTCCATTTGACAAATATCGAGCACTCAATATGTAGTCCCTCTGCTAGGATTATATTAATGAAACTACAACCCTTGTGCTCAAGAACCTTTACAGTTTGGAAGATAAATAGACTTACAAACACTATAATATGTATTTGTCATAGTTATGATGATTGTTCCTTTACTGGTAGAAGAGAGAAATGGGAAGGTACCAAAGATTTCTTGAAGGATGAATATTAGAATATGTAATGTCATGTTTATCAGTTTGAAGTTTCACATTGTGGATTTCAGATATTCAATACAACTTGTTTTTAAAAAAAAATACTGTAGCATCATAAAGAACCCTTGGAGTATTTTATTCTGTATTTCTATTTTTCTTTAAATTTCAGGATTGAAATAGCATAAATTGGACTATCTCAAACAAAGTTTGTCATAGTTTTTTAATAATAGTTAACATACCACAAAACTCATATTTCATAAGTAACTATTTTTCCTGTCTTTGTTATTTGCCAATCATACATTATTTGTGCTGTGTTCACTCAGTATAAAATTTATAGTTTTGGGACCAGCAGTTGGCATAATGGCTATGTCGCTGGACTCCCATGTAGTTGACTGCGGTTCAAGTCTCGGACCTGGTGGCTTAAACTTACACCAGGCATGTATGCATGCGTACCCAAGATGCCGAGAGGAGAATGGAGGAGAAGGGATTGCGGCATGGCCATCCCCCTGGGGGATGATTTCTCTCTCTCTCTCTCTGTCTGGTGAGTGCACGCGCCCTATAGCAAAAACCTCTCAAAAAAAAAATGTATAGTTTTAATGTATAGTATCATTGGTGTATTCTTTTACTGGTATATATTTTAAATTTATGGGACTACTTTAGCAGTGTGTTACGTGTTGATTTGTAGGAACTAAAGGAGACATCCCAGATTTTGGCACAGTGGAATACTGGTTCCGATTACGAGTGCCCATGGATCAAGCAATTCGACTTTATCGAGAACGGGCAAAAGCCTTGGGATATATAACATCAAATTTTAAGGGGCCACAGCAAATGCAATCAGTAAGCTTGTTTGACTTTAAGATACTTTATTTCTTCACATGTCATGTTTTGAACAGAAGTAGTTTTCTTTCAGAACCATCAAGCAACTTTTTAGAAACTTTGTACTTTGAAGTAATCAGACTCACAGGAAAGTTAAAAAATAATACGTAGAGGTCCTGTATACCCTTCATCCAGTGCCTTCCAGTTAACAGCTCACATAACTCTAGTACGAGGTCAAAATCAGGAAATTGATAGGATATTGTTAACTGCACTACATACCTTGTTCAATTCAGATTTCATCAGCTTTTAGGTGCACTCATGTGTGTGTAATCATTCTATGCAGTTTTATCACACATATAGATTTATATAACCACCACAATCAAGAAGCTGAACTGTTCCATCAACCCAGTTGAGCTCTTCCATGTACTGCCCAAACCACTTCGGAAAAATATAATTGCAATACTGCTATCACACACCAAGAGACTTTTATTAACGATTTCTAGTGTTAAGGAGGTAAACAGGTAGTATTGAACTGTCAGTTATTGCCCGTCTTTCAAACTGTTTTCTCTTGTTAGGTTTCTGAAATACAAAGTAGAATATAAAATAAATGTTCTCTTGTTGAGGACTGGGAGTTTAAATGTAATTTCTCAGAGCAGTATTTCCCAGCTGTGCTTTGAGTTTTAATGGCCATATTTCCAGATGAATTCCTTGATCCATCAAATGCAAAAAGCACTGAATTAAGAAAAATTAAATAAGATTCTTGACTTTAGGAATTTTTGTGTATAATGTTGATCTCAACAGGAAACAAAATATGTACTTTGGTTGAGTAACAGGGATGAAATATGGTAGAAAATTTTGGGGGTGTCTGCTCAAGTCATAATTATCCTACCTTTTTTTAAAAAATTATTTAATTTTATTTAATTTGCTATAGGGCATGTATGCTCACTAGAAAGAAAAAGAAAGAGAGAGGGAAAATGGGAAAGTAAGCCACCAGTTCTGGGATATGGTGGCCATGTGAGTGGCACTTCAATCACCACGCCACCTGCTGGCCTATATCCTATCTTTTTTACTCTTGGAACTGTCCTCACTCCCAATTGATAGTCAGGCCTCAGTGGCCAGAATAATATTAGGTGATCTTTTTCTCCCATTCTTCAGCCATTTATAAGTAATGACCCCAAAAAATCACCTCACCTCAGTTGGGCTAATCAGATTCTGCCTTCTGAGAGCAAGAGAAATTAAGACGCCTTCATGCCTGGAGCATGTAAAATTGGGGGGTGTGGGGAAGTCACCTTCTACCATGTTAATCAGGAAAGGAAAGAAAATGGGTCTAAAGAGAGAGAATAAAGAGCAAATATACGGAGAAAATTGGAAACCAAACAAAGAATAAATGCTGGCAATTTTACAGTCCCACTTAGCTTCCTAAGGCCCAACCCATTTCTATTATACTATACAGTTCTATGAAATATTCCTGTAACCCGACATTAAAGTCCTTTTGTTGTTACTAGATTGAATTAGTGTCTATAACTCTCAATTAAGAAACTATAACAAGGGGATGGCAGATAGCATGATGGTTAAGGTACTGGACTCCCACATGGCTGACTATGGTTCAAGTCCCAGACATGTCAGCTTGCTTCTCACTTTCAATATCTCTCTCTTTCTCTGATCAAATTAAAAAGCAATAATAATAAATTAAATTAAATAATTCTTGGGGAAAAAAAAGAAACTATAAAGAATATAGTTTTTAAGTCTTGGAAGACTTATAAAAAAGAATTGTATTAGGTCAGACAGGTGACATGGCAAAAGCAGCTGGGTCCTTCATGGAGGACGGCCGGTTGAGTTCCAAATCCAACAGACTGAAAAACATGCCAACTGTATTTGCTTACATGGCAAAGTCCCAAAAGAAGAATAGAAGGAAAGAGCTTGCAGTGTAGTCAACTCTGCGTAAAGACTGCTTTCCCAGCATGCTCTGCCTCCTTCCCCTTCTTTCCAGTGATTGCACATGTGCAATAGCAAATTTAAAGAAAAGGGGGAAAAAAGGAAATGGGGGGACCAGCAGTTAGCGTAATGGCTATGTCGCTGGACTCCCATGTATTCAACCACGCGGTTCGTGTCCCAGACCCGGTGGCTTAAAACTCACCCTGGTCGCGTGTGCGTATGTGCCCAAGATCCCAAGAGAAGAATGAAGGAGAAGGAATTGTGACATGGCCATCCCCCCGGGGGTGATTTCTCGCTTTCTGTCTCTGTCTGTCCGGCGAGCACACACGCCCTATAGCAAAAACCTCTTCAAAAAAAAGAAAAGAAATAGGACTTACTTCCTCAGGGATCATCTTTTTGACTCCTCTTCACAATATACTTTGGGAAATGCTGTTACAGAAATGGGAATTAGAAATAAGATTATTTGGTTTTGTAGCTTGAACATTTTTAGACTCTCAAATTCTGACTTGAATAAGTCACTTACTGGTAGAATTTTAACTTTTGTTGGTAGATTTGGGGGGAAAAACAAGAGGAGTGGGGTTTTATGTTTTTGTTTTTGTTTTTTAAAATCATTCCACCCAGCCTTCTATAGCTATGTGCACACTAGCCCTCGGAATTCAGTAAAGTGATCGCCTTCTCAAGTTTCCCCTATCCACACCACCAGATGACTTCGCTAAAGAGATTATGATGATAGCTCTATTTTTCCTTCTTCAATAAAGTTCTTTTGGTTTCTTGATGTTCAATCCAGATTAAGAATTGCAGAATGGTTCCTTTGTAGGTGGTAGAGAAATTTCCAACACTAAAGTACACAAGGCATTGAAACACAAGCATTTTCTTTGTCCCAGGCCACATCAACTATGGAAGATTCAACAGTCAGTTCATTTGTTTTCTAAAATACTTGTCTAGTGGCCACCTTAATAATAATCCCAGAAGAGGCCATAGAATCATTTCCAGCTCTACCTAATAACTCCTTTTGCTTATTTCTCTCCTGAAATGTTCTCTCCACCCTAGCTGTTTTACACCTTCAAAGTTTATCTCTGACTCTGTTCTCTTGTTCTTACAGCATTTGAACTTTGATATACTGGCTAATCTTGACTTCATGTATCTTGCTTTTTCAAACTGCCATAGTTCAGGATGAGGTCCAACCCAGTTACAACAAAACTGTCTCTCTGGGTAGGCCCCATCAAATTCATTGGATTAGCTCTTGATAAAACTGTCAACTAGGGAACATTCATCTTTGTACCCATCTGTTCTCTTTTTAGTTATTAAATGGAATAAAGAACATCAGATCGACTTTTTTCTCGACTATACTTGGTTTTAGCGCCACTCCATACGTGTTGTTTGCCCAGCTTCCCATGTTTGTTGGTAAATAGCACAGGATCATGTGTTCACACATGTTTTAGAAAACACTGGTTTTAAATGAGAATCAGATTCTTTTACTGAGAATTAATGCAAAGTGAAAATACACAGTTTTTGTCCACTTACAGAATTGTTGTGTTTGGGGGTTGGTCATTGCTATTTATCTTTTCGTTGTAATATTTCTGTAATATAAATATGTATATTTTTCCAGTTAAGTCAACAAGCACCCAAAACTGCTCAGCTCAGTTCTACAGATTCCACAGATGGGAACCTAAATGAACTTCACATTACAATAAGATGTTGCAGCCACCTGAAGTCCCGAGCAAGCCATGTACAGCCACACCCATATGTTGTGTACAAGTTCTTTGATTTTGCAGACCATGATACAGCCATCATTCCCAGTAGCCATGATCCACAGTTCGATGATCATATGTGTTTCCCAGTGCCAATGAATACGGACTTGGATCGCTACCTTAAATCAGAGTCTCTGAGTTTTTATGTGTTTGATGATAGTGATACTCAGGAGAATATTTACATAGGAAAAGTCAATGTGCCTCTGATTTCATTGGCACATGACAGATGTATCTCAGGTAAGCCTATGCTTTTGAATCTATGAAGCTGTTAAATCTAAATTGTACCTCAGTGTTTTGAATATGATTTGTTTACCACTAATCTTCCTAACTTTCTCAACAGACTTTAGACTTTGGCCTATAATACTATATGTTTTTATTTATTTCCTTAGTAGTTGATCTAGGAATTATAATATATCTTAATTTGTCATAGTCTACTTAAAATTGATACTAACCTAAGCCCATTAAAATATTGGAAATCTAATATAATACCCTCTCCCCTCATTTGTGCTATCGTTCTTATGTATCTATATACTATACCTATGTATATTATAAGCCCAATAATACAATATTATAACTACTGCTTTATATAATTTTATCTCCCTTAAAGAAGTTAAGAGAAGGGAGAAGATATATAATGTGGACAACTTCATATTCACCTATGTATTTACTGTTTCTGGTATTCTTTATTTCTTCTTGTGGATTTGAATTACTGTCTGATGTCCTTTCTTATACAAATAAAATTCCATTTCCTCCTATCCTTTCTTATTATCTTGAATATTTTATCTTTATTTGTTATAAGTTGAACAATTTAATCGTTCGACTTTTTTTGCAATTTTCTCTTAAATCAGTTAAGAGGAGAAAAGAGAAAAAAATGTGTTTATACTGTCTTTTATATTGTAATTAACTATATTGGTCTCTATTTTCTTTGTGTGGATTTGAGTTTCCACTGATATTTCTTCCTTTCAGTCTGAAGAACTTCCTGTGATATATATATTGTAAATCAGGTCTGCCAGCAATGAATTCTCTAAATCATTGTTATCTGGGATTGTCTGTCTATCTATCTATCTATTCACTTACTTTTGATATAAAGTGCGTGTAATCAACAGAGAAAAAGAGAGAGAGAGAAAGAGAAGGAAAGTGAGAAAGCACTCCCCAGGGAGGATAGCCACACTATACCCCCTTTTCCTCCATTCTCCTCTCAGTATTTTGTACACATACACATAAGTGCCCAGTGTGTTTCTTAAGCCACACATCTGGGACTCAAACTGTGCAGTCTGCCATGTAGCATCTAGCCATCTTAAGCTTTGCATTTATTTTTTGAAGAATAATCTTGATGTATATAATAATTTTGAGCAATATTTTATTTTTTTTTTCCCTTCAACATTTTGAGTATATCAGACCCAGTGACTTCTGGAATCCATTGTTTCTGAGAAGAAGTCAGCTAGTGACCACATTAGGGCTTCTTTGTATTTGATTATGTTTTCAAATTTTTCTATTGGGTTGTCAGAAAAGTCATGATACAGTTTTGTATAGAAAAAATACATCATACATTTTCTGACAACCCCATATTTGTTTTTGGTTTTCAGTAGTTCAACTGATATGTCTGGATGTGAATCCTTTGTGTTTACTCTGCTTAGAATTTGTTGAGTTTCTTTTTTAAAAAACTATTTTATTTAACTTTATCTATTCATTTATTTATTTATTTATTTATTTATTTATTTTAATTTGACCAGAAAGGGACAAAGTGAGAGAGAGAAAGTGAGAAAGAAAGCCGCCAGGTCTGGGACTCGAACTGTAGTCGACCATGAGGGAGTCCAGCGCCCTTAACCACCATGTCACCTGCTGGCCCCAGAATTTGTTGAGCTTCTTATATGTGTAGCACAATGCTAAGCACCAACTTTCAGGGCTTTTCAGTCATTATTTGTTCAATCATTTTTTTCAGCCCTTATTTTATTCTCCTTCCTAGACTCTCTTTGCACATAACTTGGTATTTTTAATGATATTCTACAAGTCTCTGAGTGCCTATTCATTTTTCTTCCTTTTTTCCTTCCCATTTGTCAAATTGAAAAATCTCTACTGATCAGTCTTCAAGTCCATTGATTCTTTCTTCTGCCACTTTATATCTCTTGTTGAGCCCCTCTATTGAATTTTTACACTTCAATAATTATACTTTTCAACGACAGAATTTCTATTCTTTTTAAATACGGTCTCTTCATATTTTCTATTTGATAAGTCACTGTTAACATAATTCCCTTTCATTCTTTTTTTTTTTTTTTTGAGAGATTTTCACTGTAGGGCGCGTGCACTCGCCAGACAGACAGAGAGAGACATAGAGACAGAAAGCAAGAAATCACCCCCCAGGGGGGATGGTCACGCTGCAATCCCTTCTCCTCCATTCTCCTCTCGGGATCTTGGGCACGCACGCACACGCGCCCGGCGTGAGTTTTAAGCCACCGGATCCGGGACACGAACCACGGTCGACTACGTGGGAGTCCAGCGACATAGCCATTACGCTAACTGCTGGTTCCCAATTCCCTTTCATTCTTTAAACATGGTTTCTTTTAGGTCTTAGAACATTGATAATAACTGATACGAGGTTTCTGCTAAGTCTAACATCTATACATTCTCAGAGAATGTCTGTTGATAGTCTTTTGTCCTGTGCATGCATCACACTTCTGTTTCTCTGACCATCTCTTGACTTTTTGGTTCCAAACTAGATAATATATTGTAGTACTCTCCCTGAGGTAGTTATTATTGCTGGTTTTGTTTGTTTGTCTGGTGACTTTTCTGGACTAGTTCTGTAGAGTTTGTTTCTCTCAGTGTGTCCAGCCACTGATGTCTCTGCTAAGTTTTGTTTCTTGGTTTTATTTTACATTTTACTTTTAAGCATGACTCTGCATAGCTTAGTGGTCAGCCAGTGATTCTTCAAAGGTGCGCTTAAATACCTTGAACCAGTAGGTTTCCACTCTTTGCATACGGGTCATTCTGTGGTTTGGGGAAATAATTGAAAGTTCCGCAATCTGTAAGTCTCCCTTGACTTTCACTTTCTGCATTTGCTAGGCCTCTCGTTCAGCCAGAGACATAGCTTACTAAAGTAATGATACCTGAAATCATTATGAATCCTTCTGTACATACACCCACCGCCTTCTATCCCATGAAGTATAAATAGAATCTCATCAAGGCCCATGTTGAATGTCTTTTTCCTTCATTCCCTTTAATTATCAGCTGGTCTTCTGGCCTTTTGCTTGACCCAGCCAGTATCAAGACCTCAGGCTGGCTACAATCTTGGCCTTCTTTGATTGTTTAACACATAGATTGCTGTTGCTTTGTGTGTGTGTGTGTGTGTGTTTAAGACGTGATTTTTTAAAATCATGCTGTCATGATTGTCCTACCTCAGCCGCCCAAGTCATTGAGATTACTAGTGCACTGCACTACACCTGACCTTTAGTTTGAACCAGGAATCAAACCCAGGCCTTCCTTGTGGTCTCAGTATGTACAGCATGACATCTTAGCAGCATACACCACTATATGGGGCATTACTATTGTTTATATTTTTATTTTGTTATTATTATTATTATGCTCTTCGATTTGCTATAGGGCACTTGTGCTCACCAGAAAGAGAGAAAGAGAGAAAAAGAAATTGATAAAGTAAGCCACCAGGTCTGTGACTCAAGCCATGGTGGGCCATGTGGGAGTTTAGCACCTGAATCATCATGCAGCCTGCTCGCCCCAACTATTGTTTTTTGTTGTTGTTGTTTTTTGTTGTTGTTTTCCCCAACTATTGTTTTTTAACAGTTCTCCTGGGCATGAAATTATTTACAGTCTATTCCAAATAAAGTCAGCCTCCTTTGGCAGAGGCTGACCATCTGACAGAACTTCTGCACCATGGAGCTAGAGGAAGAAAGGAGAGGATTAGAACTTCTGCACCATGGAGCTAGAGGAAGAAAGAGGATTACAGCAATCCCACAGGCTCCTACAGTTCTTATGGTTTAGAAAATTTTCCTGAGTAAATACTTCTCAATTTTTTAGACATTCTTAATCAATTTCCAGAGCCCTTAAATGGTTACATTTAACCATGTCATCAGTTTTATAATTGGTTTTGGAGAAAGGATTTCCTGAGCTTTTCACTGATCCTGTAAGTTCCACTTGTGCCCTACAATAGAAGTTTATCGATTCCTTATATTCTACCAATATCCATTGTTCTACCAAAAATCTAAAGTTTCTGGGAGAAAGAGAGTGTGTGTGTGGTGGGGGATGTTGTTTTTTCCCAGCCAGCCATTAAGAGAATAATCAACATCTGAGGACCAGTAAAAGATACTCCTAAAAATTATGCTTGAGATACAGGTTTTTTTTTTTTAAGTGAGTGATATTTCATACCTAAAGATCTAGTGCAGTGATTAAATAAACTCTGTGACTCCATTATTATAGATTTAGCTAGGTAGTACTTTTTGTTACTGCTGTTTGTTTATTTTATGGAAAAAATTTTTCTGTGCTGTTAATTTGGAGTAGTCCCAGTAAGATATAGTTAAAATCATAGTGGATTTTTAAGGCTTTAATATGTTTTTCTCTAAGAAAAATATATTGCAAGAACATCCAAGTCCAAATGAAGATTGATTCTTGAGCTATAACCCAGATACTATTTTAGTGGAAGGCTAAGGATTCTTAACATTTTCTGAATTTACTTGCAGTGAATTAATATTTTTAAAATTAATCTTCTCATCTTCAAATCAGTCTGATCTTTGAAACTTTAACTTCTGAAAGAAATCTGCTTGAGAGATGAACCTAATATAAATCCTTTAATTATTGGAACTTTATTTACTTATTCTCTTAGTCATTTGAATTGTGAGTAAAAGCCAACATTATTTTTAAAATTTGGGATAGTTCTTTGTTCCTTTTCAGCTCTTAATGCTAGAACATCACCCTAGCACTAATTAAAATTATTTTTATAATTTGACAGGAATATTTGAGTTAACAGATCATCAAAAGCATCCTGCAGGCACCATCCATGTTATATTGAAATGGGAATTTGCTTACCTTCCACCAAGTGGATCAATAATAACTGAAGACTTAGGAAAATTTATACACAAGGAAGAAACAGAAGTTGTTCAAAGACTACCTCCACCGTCCTCTGTTGACACATTAGTTGTTGTAAGTAGAAGTGATTTTGAATTTCTTTTCAAATATAAAATTTAAAATATAGCACCTCACCTCCAACACCAAAAGAAAATAGCTGAAGTCTTTTTTTATTTTTACTTTTTGGAGAGGTTTTTGCTATAGGGTGTGTGTGCTTGCCAGACAGACAGAGAGAGACAGAGTGATAGAAAGCGAGAAGTCACCCCCAGGGGGGATGGCCACGCCGCAATCCCTTCTCCTCCATTCTCCTCTTGGGATCTTGGGCATGCACGCACACATGCCCAGCATGAGTTTAAGCCACCGGGTCCAGGACACGAACCACGGTCGACTACGTGGGAGTCCAGCGACATAGCCATTACACTAACTGCTGGTCCCCTGAAGTCTTATAATAGTCATCAGGCTGTCTTTGTGACATGGTAGTTAAGGCAGTTGGATCCCACATGACTGACCGCCAGGTTCAAATCCCAGACCAAACAGCTTTAGAAATACTCCAAGTATTGTGTGTGTGTGTGTGTGTGTGTGTGTGTGTGTGTGTCTGTGTGTGCATGCTCAAAATACCAGAAAGGAAAGGTAGAAGAGAAAAGGTTGCAGTGTGATCATTCTCCATGGGGTTGCTTTTTCCTCTCCCACTCTCTCTGGCAAGCTCATGTACCTTCTGGCAAAAATAAATAAGTTAATTAATTAATTACATAAATAAGATGTAAGAGTCATTATACTCAGTCTGACATATTGGTTTATTTTAGGCACCAAGACCTAAACCAAGACGTTTAATACCTGTGGATAAGAAAGTGTCTTTTGCAGATATCACACAACATCAGAGGGCTGTAAGTGGTAAACATGCAGAATACTTTCTTTTTTTCATAATGAATATTTTATATTATACCCTTCCTGATTTAAATGGAAACAGGAGAGGAGTAATGTACGTTTTTTTTCCCCTTTAAAATGATAAAACTTTCTAATTTAGCACCATGTGGAAGTGTTAACTGAACATATTCTTTGATCTAAACCTTCCTGTGGACCACATGTCCCTCTCTAGCTTCTTCTCCAATCCTGTGCTCCCTTTTACAAAAAAAAACAAAAAAAAGTCCTCAAAAAAAGTATCTAAATTGTGCCTCCTTTTTCTCACACTGTCCTTAAACTCATTCCAGTGAAGATTTATCCTCAGAGAATTGCTCTTGCTAAGGCCACGGTGACTTTCTCTTCACTATATCCAGTAGTCAATATTCACTCCCATCTTTTTTCTCTGAGTTGCATTTGACCCAGTGCAGTACTTGGCTTTTCTTCTCTTGACCTCAAGGATACCATACCTTCCTTGTTTTATTCTAACATTACCAGTTACTCATCTCACTCTTGGCTCTCTCTCTTATTATTAAAGTGCCTCAGCAGGCTGTCCTCCCTCAGAGCTCTTTTTTTTCCTCAATCTGTATCTGTGTTAAGAAATTTTAAAGCCCATGGCTTTAAGCATCTGTGAGGGATTTTCAAAAAGCTTATAGAAAATGTATGTTATGAAAAAGCTATGCATCAGTTTCAGAATTTTTTTTTTCACCAAAATAAACTCACACAAACTCGTTGTAATATATCTGAACAGGATCTAGCGTGAGGCACTAAGGACAAGACATCAGTTTGAAAAGGGCTTCTTTCTGATCAACATGAATTCTGCTAAGATTGAACCAAGACCAAACATCAAATTCATGGTGAAGCCTGGGTAGAATATTGAAATCATTTATGCTTTATGAAAAGTTTATGGGGATAATACTATAAAGAAATCGGCAGGTTACAAGTAAATAAGTCATTTTAAGAACGAAAGCCAGGGCCAGCAGTTGGCATGGTGGGTTAAGGCACTGGACACTCCCACATGGCCAAACATGGTTCGAGTTCTGGACCTGGTAGCTTGTTTTCTCACTTTCCTTCTCTCTGTGTGTCTGTCTGTCTTTGGTCAAATGAAAATAAATGAATGAATAAATATAATTAAATAAAGACGAATAAAGGCCAGACAGTGGCACAGTGGTAGCACAGCTAGATCCACATGGAAAACTCCTGTATTTACATCCCAGGGCTTCCCTTAACATGCCTGGTATGCACACATGTGCCCATGACCCAGACTGGCTGAGGATAAAGGTCGATAATGGTATGGGGACTCTGCTGGGAGTGCCTGTCATTCTCTGTCCTTCCACCCTCCCCATCTCTCTCTCAATCTCATGGAGGAGATAAACAAACTTAAAAAAAAATCTGAGGACAAAGAGATGGCATAATGGTAATGTCACTGGGCTCCCATATACTTGACTGTGGTTCAAGTCCCTGACTCAGTGGCTTAAAACTTACTCCAGGCATATGTGCGTACATGACTAAAATCCTGAGAGGACAGTGGAGGAGAAGGGATTGCGGTGTGACCATTCTCCGGGGACAGTTTTTTGCTTTCTGTCTCTCTGTTTCTCCAGCCAGCACATGTGCCCTATAACGAAAATCTCTCTTAAAAAAAAAAAAAAAAAGAAAAAGAAAATCTACAAAGCCCTGAATTTTCTGCATGTAATAAATCATTTCTTCTAAAAAGAAAGGACAAGTTGATAATGTTGAAGGTGACTCCCAGAGAAGCAGACAATCCACTTTAATTTATGAGAAAAAAAATCAGCTTTGCTTTGTACCCTTACTGAAGTGGATTAACAGCAGAAATAACAGCTAACACTGTAGACATCTCAACTGGGTCACTTAAACAATTCTGACTCACAAAATGGAAGTTGAGCAAGCTTCCTGCTTGGTGGATACCGAAACTGTTGTACTCAAGTCAGCTTCAGACAAGAACAGAGCTTTTTTTTTTTTCTTCCTTTTTGGTTTTTTGTTTGTTTGTGGTTTTGTTTTTGTACAGGGTACCCGCACTCAACAGAGAGAGTGTCAGACAAAAAGAGGGAAAGTGAGAAATCATCCCCCCACAGAAGATGGCCATGCCGCAATCACTTCTCCATTCTCCTCTCTGGATTTCTGTCGCACATGCACACACACACACACACACACACACACACACACCACACAGCATGATCTTCAAGTCACTGGATCCCATACTCTAACTACAAAGTCAGCCATGTGGGATCCATCCACCTTAACTACCACACTACCAGCTGGCCCAAGAACAGAGCTTTCAATGGAAATTTAAAACTAAAGAGACGAAGATCCTGAAAGCATTTCTTTTGAAGAACCGCAGCAGGGCTTTACCAGTGTGATCCTGAAGACAGAGCACAATCAAAGCAATGACTACCAAGAGATGGATGTAGTCCAGTCAGAGCAAAAGCTGACCAGTCAAAACCAAATGTCATAGCAACAGTTTTTTAGGATACTTAAGGCATTTTGCTTGTTTACTTTATGGAGGGCCAAGGAGCAATAACATCTGCTGTTATGAAAGTGTTTCGAACAGGTTACCTGACGCTTCACCAGAGTCTCTGCACAATGACGATGCTCCTGAGCAACTGCCCTTGATCCTCAAACAAGGGCAATTTTATGAGAACTTCTGTCCGAAACCATTAGGCATCCACCTTACAGTCCTGATTTGGCACCTTCTGACTTCTTTTCGTGTACTCAATCTTAAGTCTTTAAAGGGCACCTAATTTTCTTCAGTTAATAAGATAAAAAAGACTTCATTGACATGGGCAAATTCCCAGGACTCTAGTTCTTTAAGGGTAAACTAAATAGCTGGTATCATTGAGTGAAAAAGTGTCTTAAACTTGATTGAGCTTATATTTCAGAAATAAAGTTTATATTTTTTTCTTTTTATCTAATTACATTTTCCACAAATTTTTGAAGTCTGCCTATATATATGCTGGCACTCCCATAGTTATAATCTCTAGCCTCAACCTCACAGCTGGACTCTCCATTTTTTTCTTGTTGCTTATTTCATATGCAGTGGATGTTTAATAGGAACTTAAACTTAACCTGTCAAAAACCAAACTCCTAGTTATAACAACTCTCTTCCAAAAAATTTGCTTCATTCAGTGTTTCCCATTCTCAGGAAGTGACATCATCAGCAACTCTTTTGCTCAGGCATGAAATTCAGGAGGCATCCTTTTGACTAATTTCTTTTTCTCACACTGCGTATCCAGTTCATCCACAAAAACTGTCAGCTCTGCTTTCAAAATGTACCCTTTATGTGCATCGTCTACATTGTTCCCACTAAAATCATCATGATCTCTCATGTAGACTTTGTTAATATGTTTCCTTTATAATTGACATGTATCTTAAATAGTAGAAGATGTAAATCTTAGCCAGACAGCTTAATAAATTTTTATATATGCCCACACCTATGTAACCAACACCCATATCAAAATATTTTGTCACCCCCACTGATTAAAATGATTACTAGCATATGCAGAGCATTTAATAAATATGAGCTAAATAAGTGAGTTCAATAATTACAATTCAGGAGATATTTTAGAGTTCAGTGTTGAGTACTTGTTACATTCCAGACACTGAACTGAACCTTGATGTACACTGGACACATACATAGAAATATTTGTTATAGTGTTAGCCATACTATCTAGAAATTGTGATCTATTTAAAGGCACAAAGTAATAAACTATTTCCTTAAATCGTGGTACATCAATGTAACATTATGTTGTAACCTAAAATTGTGTTTGCTCAGAATTTCATACTAGGAGAAAATGTTTATGTTACAATACTATTAAGTTTTTTTTTTTTTCTTTATGAGAGAGAGGGAGAGAGAAAGAAGTAGGTGTTTTTGACAGCTCTCTGTCATGATCCTCCTGCCCCAACCTCCCAATTACCTGAGATTACAAGCACATGCCATTATACCCAGTCTATTCATGTTGGCCGAGGAACTGAGCCCAGGCCTCCTATGTGACTTCTAGCATCTCGGTTGGTGGCGCTACCTGTGCACCACCACAGCTGGGCCAATTTTTTTTTTTTAATGTAACAGAATATATTGTATTTATAATATAGTTTCAGCTACCACTATGTAACCAATTTTTAAATGTGCATCAAAAATTAATTATAAATGAATCAAATCTAGCATTTACTAATAGATACTACCATTGACTAGTAGAAATATTGGACTTGTATCAGCATCTATGTTTTCTTGTTTATTTTTCATATTGAGCATATTTGGGACAACCCATGGCCTAGTAGTTGGGACGGCTAGATCCCACATGGCCAACTGTCTACTTTAAGTCTCAGACACAGTGTCTTGAAAAACATGCCAAGCACATCATATGTGTATGTGTGTGTGTGTGTATATATATATATATATATATATATATATATATATATATATATATATATATATATATATATATATATATATATATATATATATATATATATATATATATATATATATATATATATATATATATATATATATATATATATATATATATATATATATATATATATATATATATATATATATATATATATATATATATATATATATATATATATATATATATATATATATATATATATATATATATATATATATATATATATATATATATATATATATATATATATATATATATATATATATATATATATATATATATATATATATATATATATATATATATATATATATATATATATATATATATATATATATATATATATATATATATATATATATATATATATATATATATATATATATATATATATATATATATATATATATATATATATATATATATATATATATATATATATATATATATATATATATATATATATATATATATATATATATATATATATATATATATATATATATATATATATATATATATATATATATATATATATATATATATATATATATATATATATATATATATATATATATATATATATATATATATATATATATATATATATATATATATATATATATATATATATATATATATATATATATATATATATATATATATATATATATATATATATATATATATATATATATATGTACAAAACCATAAAAGGAGGAGAAATGGAAAGGAATTGCAGCATGAACATGGAAGGGAGTACTTTATCACTTTCTCTCTCTCTCTTTCTCTTTTTTCTCTCTTCGGGGAGTGAATGTACCCTCTGGCAAACTGGGGAAAAAAAATAGTAAAAATTATAAACTATTTTTTAAAGAAACATCATATAAGTCCTGAAAAAATAATTGACTATAAATTGATACTTGTTAAAGTAAAAAGATCACATTGATCATAGAAAGCCCATTCCTGTTCTAGCATATGCACTTTTAAAAATTTACATAAGTAATGTATAGCCATCATAGAAGTATTTTAAAAATATAAATAAGCAGAAGTTGGGGGTAAAAATAAAATCTCCCCAAATCTGTAATTCAGGAAAGAGAGTTTTGAAGAATTTCATTCCATACATTTTCTTTCAGAAGCATATAAATACTTATGTTTGGTTGTGTGTTTGTTTTATTAACAAAATGTAATATGACTATCCATATTGTCCTATAGCTAGCTCTTTTATCCAACATTCATTTTTTTTTAGGAGAGATTTTTGCCAGAGGGTGTGTGTGCTCACTGAAGAGACAGAAAGATAGAAAGTGAAAAATCACAATTGTGGCCACACCACAATTCCTTCTTCTCCATTCTCCTCTTGGGATCTTGGTCATGCATGCACATGCGCCTGGTGTGAGTTTTAAGTCACCAGGTGTGGGACTTGAACTGTGATTGACTACAGGGGAGTCCAGCAACATAACCATTATGCCATTTGCTGGTCCCCACCAACACTCTATTATGTACTCTCTGTAATGCTTATTAAGTGCATGTTTACATCATTTTTTTAATTTTACACAGAACTAAGGTAGTTGGTTGGACCATATTTTATTTAATTAATGCCCTATTACTGGAAATTTGCATTTCTTTCAGGTTTTTTTTTTGCTATTATAAACAATGCTTCAGTGAATTACACTTACAGTTCTTAAATTGTATGCGTGTGTGTATACACTTTAAAGAATATTAGTGATTTTATTGAAATATACTAATTAAATTCAGTGC
This sequence comes from Tupaia belangeri chinensis, assembly GCF_000334495.1. NCBI lineage: Eukaryota > Metazoa > Chordata > Mammalia > Scandentia > Tupaiidae > Tupaia > Tupaia belangeri. The sequence goes on along the minus strand of NW_006159713.1, from coordinate 889,653 downwards.
AAGGTGAGTAAATGTTTTATTTCCTGCCAGTTTAAATTATTAGTACATCTATAGATATATATTAAAATCGTAGAATGATTTGGGATTTAGTAATAAACATAAAATAACATACATTCATGTTTTCATATTACTATAAGGAGACTTCTCCTCCTCCTGAAGATGTGAAGGAAATTTCACCACAAGCAGAACATACACCAGAAATAGAAAGTAATATGCCAACTGTCTCACATATCCCAGAGGTATACATTTATAAATATAATTATTTTGAAAGGTTAAATTTTGTTCTAAAAGTCTTTGTTTTGTGAGCACTGACATGATTCAGAAATTTTTTTTTTTTATGTCTTTCCCATACTAGACAGGGGAAAAAATGTCAAGTGTAACCTCTGCAATTATACTGTTATTGGTAGATAATACATAGATAGGTGGATTAAAGTCTTAATGTGAAACTCATTTTGAGATTAATGCATTTTTCATTCTTAGTGTATATTCAGATTTTCACTTGTCTTCAGATTTTCATTTGCCTCTACAATTTAATTTGGTGGTTTTCTAATGATACATATATATATTAAATGAAGTTTCAGATTTGCAGGCTTTATTATTCAAGTGCTTCAGCAAAAAATGCCGTAAAGTGGGACCTAAATAATAACAAATATTTAGTGCACTTTCCTTTCTTCAGGTTTCACAAGAAAGCAGTGTAGCTAAAATAGAAAAGAATACTGAGAAAATGCAGCAAAGAAAAGAAGATGTGTCCTTACTCTCTGAGGGTCAGCTTGCAGAAGAAAGCTTAAATTCTTCTGAAGATGAAACAGAAATAACAGAGGAACTGGAACCAGAAGGTGACTTTCTTTTTGAAGTAAATGTTATTTACCACTTTGTTTTGTCTATTAGAAATACACATTGGGATCAGCAGGTGGCATGGTGGTTAAGGTGCTGGACACTCCCAGATGGATGACCATGGTTTGAGTCCTGGTTCTGGTGTCTTGCTTTCTCACTTTCCCTCTCTCTCTGTGTCTCTCTCTGGTCAAATTAAAATGAATGAATGAATAAAAGTAAAATAATTCTTTAAAAAAAAAAGTACATATCATACCACTTCATTTACTAGTAAGACTTATTTCATAATATTTATCAAGAGTGTTCCAAAAAATCAGGAAAGGGGGCCTGATAGTGGCCGCTGATAGTGGCCCAGCACTAAAACAGGACTCTTGGTGAGACTAATCCACATGGGAAGGTCCAGGTTCCAGGTTCAGAGACCTTCCTGGGTATGGTGGGCATGCACATGCTTACAATCCAGGGCTGGCTGAAGTTGGGGGTGGATTATGACATCAAGTCTCTATCAAGGATGCCTGTCTGTATGTCTGATGTCTGTCTTTCTCCCCTCTCCCCCCATTTTGTCTCTTTTTCTCATGGGAGAAATAAATATTTTTTTAAAAGTTCATGGAAAAGTACGTATTACAAAAACCCTATGCATGGATTTTAATTGGCTTTATGGACCAAAATAAACTCGAACTGCAATTCCACTTCCCCATGACCTTTTAGAAATCCCCTTGCACTTCTTGATGGAAATGATGGGCTGTTGTTCAGTCTGTTTAGTTTGGTTAGATAGAGTTGTTCTTTTTTTTTGAGAGAGAGGGAGATTTTTGCTATAGGGTGTATGTGCTTGCTGGAGAGACAGAGAGACAGAAAGCAAGAAATCACCCCCCTACGGGGGATGGCCATGCCACAGTCCCTTCTACTCCAGTCTCCTCTCAGGATTTTGGACACACATGCATACGTTCCAGGCATGAGTTTCAAGCCACTGGATCTGGGACCTGAACTGCAGTTGACTATATGGGATTCCACGAAGTAACCATCTGATGGTCCCCTAGATTTGTACTTTTATTTCAACCTGGAGCTCCATGATAGAATACAAATGTTACTGCTGACCATGTCCCAATTTATGTTTTAGGCAGTTTTATATTCTGTTTGGGTTTGTTACTATCATTGGGATTATTCTGGGTGCCTTGACTTTTTAACAATCAAAACTGAGAACCCAGACTAAAACCAGGCAATTTACTGTATAGTTTTATTTACGTAAAAAACTAGAAAAAGCAAACATATCCATAGTAGAAAGCAGAAAGTGATCCAGGGGATGTATCTATGAGAACAGGGAAGGGCAGGCGGGAAGAGGTTACAGAGGAGCCTGACAGAACCAGATCTGATGTATGTGTTCACTATCTTAACTGTGGTGATCATTTCACAGAAGTGGTGGTTAAGGTTGCTGGACTCCCATCTGGCACACTGTGGTTCGAGTCCCGGACTTGGTGGCTTGCTTTCTCTCTCATTCTGTCCCTCTCTGGTGAAATTTAAATAAATAAATAAAGTTAGTTAACAAAATAATTCCTGTAAAAAAAGAGAATTATACATATATCAAAACATCAAAAGTTGCAGTTTGTGTGTCCAGTTTACTGTATATCAATTTTACCTCAGTAAAATTTTTTTAAAAATTTAAACTTCTAAATAGTAAGATAACATTGACTTATTTTAAAGAATTATTTTTTTATTATTATTATTTTAATTTGCTATAGGGCATGTGTACTCACCAGAGAAACTGTATTTTAATTTTTATTTCCTTTATTTCCCCCAAAACTAAACTTGGAATTTTCAGTTATTTTTTTAAATATCTAAAGTGTGGGGCCAGCAGGTGGTGTGGTGATTAAGGTACTGGACTCCCACGTGGTTGACTGTAGTTTGAGTCTCAGACCCGACAGCCTGAAACTTACACTGGCTGTGTGTGCCTGCATCCCCAGTATCCCAAGAGGAGAATGGAGGAGAAGGGACGTAGCATGGCCTTCCCCCTGGGTGGTGATTCCTTGCTTTTTGTCTCTCTGTCTCTGTCTTTCCAGCAAATGCCCGTACCTATAGCAAAAATTTCTCAAAAAAATTTCTAAAATGTAATGTAAATGTATTTGCTGTTAAAAAAAAAAAAAAAAATCTAGTCAGGGAACCAGCAGTTAGCGTAATGGCTATGTCGCTGGACTCCCACGTAGTCGACCGCGGTTCGTGTCCCGGACCCAGTGGCTTAAAACTCACGCCGGGCGCGTGTGCGTGCGTGCCCAAGATCCCGAGAGGAGAATGGAGGAGAAGGGATTGCGGCGTGACCATCCCCCCTGGGGGGTGATTTCTCGCGTTCTGTCTCTATGTCTCTCTGTCTGTCGGGCGAGTGCACGCGCCCTACAGTGAAAATCTCTCAAAAAAAAAAAATCTAGTCATGACTATCATATTATTCTTTTAAAGTTATCATATGATATATGCTTATTTCTCTTCATTTATATAAATATAATTGGTTTAACTTGTATAAATGCTACCCTTTTTATTTTTTAACAGCTGAAGAGGACAGATCAAGTTCTGACAGTGATGACTGTATTATTCCAGATGCCATCTCCAAGAATATCAAGCAGGTCAGTAACTTGATGCCAACTAGAAATGTTCTAGAATATGACTGCCTTTCATTCTGGTTTTATATATAAAAATTTTAAGGCAAAAATGTTTCTGGAAGGCTTTTAATATATTGGGTTGGAGAGACAGTGAGAAATATACAGCATCTGGGGCAGGATCCCAGTGCCAGAGTAGTCATCATCTACAGCTTAGGTCATGAGCAGTGCCCACATAGCATACTCAGAGAAGCCTCTAGCCTTGAAGTGGCAGCCTTCCCATGGGGCCTGCCCCACAGAGATTTGCATTTTACTGCTGCCCCATCAGCTAGCTGACTCCTCTCATTATTTTTGCCAAGAATACCTAACATCTGTAGCTTCAGTAGTAACTTGCTAAAACAACTGACTTCCCAGACTCCTTTTCAATACCAGTGTCAAAAAATATATTGATCTGGGGACCAGCCATTGGCAGAATGGCTATGTTGCTGGACTGTCCCGACCTGGGGGACAGTCGAACAGGTTCCCTGGGGGAGGGAGTGAGAGATGGGACAAATACACGCACACACAATACGAGGTGCTGATCAAGTCGTTGTCGTCGTCGTCATCTTCTTCTTCTTCTTCTTCCATTTATTGAGGAAAAATGGCGAGTTATATATAGCTGGTGAGCACCAATTGGTTGCCCGAAATGCAAATGAGATAGAACAGCATAAACCAATCATTAATGTGGGTGGATCTCTCCCATTGCCTAGAAACACAACCACTTCTGGGGAGAACGGTTGGTCACATGATTTCTGAGAAATGGTTTACTCAGTGAGGAAGTGAAGCCTAATGGTTTCCAAGATGGCGGATAGCTCAAAATGGCTCGATAACCAGTGCCCTCCACACTGGACGCCCATGTAGTCAACTTCAGTTCGAGTCCTGGACCTAGTGGCTTAAACTCATGCCGGGTGCGTGTGCCCAAGATCCCAAGAGGAGAATAGAGGAGAAGGGATTGCGGCATGACCATCCCCCCTGAAGGGGTGATTTCTGTCTTTCTATCCCTCTGTCTCTCTCTGTCTTTCTGGTGAGTACATGCCCTAGAGCAAAAACCTCTGAAAAAAAAAATTATATATTGATCTGAACTTCAAAAAATTCAAAATGTCATTGGAACTAGACTAGCCTCCCTATATGAATTAATATACTATTCATATGTAAATATGTCCATAGATAAACTATTAAGGTTGTTTTATTTCCCCCAAAAAATATTAATCCTTCCTAGGAAGTAATTAGTCTTGTAGAGGTATATTTCACTTGTTTTGTAACACATAGCTGGAAAAATAGTATGTAACTTGAAATTTTGAGAAGATAACTATATTTTATACAAATAGAGAAAGTGTACTGTTTACTAGAGCATTTTTTAATTATGAGGAGGAAAATTTTTATAAAATAAATGTAAGTTAAGTAAAAGCCCCAGTTTTTTCCTGCTCATCTGCATTGATTTTCCTGAAAGGATTCATTTTACTCCTTTTTTAAAGAACTTCTAAACTTCTACTTCATTGGTAAGAATTGTAGTACTCCTTCTCACTCTACCTTTACACTTCCTTAGTATAATTTCTCTCCCAAACAAAATTACACCGCAGCACATTTCAGTTGTTGTCACAAGTATCTTTATAAAATAGAGCTGCTCATTGTTTCTGTGCTTGATATATAGGGATAAAACATTTCATCCGTTCAAAGTTTTATCATCATTGTTATATTTGTTCATTATAATAATATTAATAGCCTATAGTAGCCTGATATATGGAATCATCATTGTTAAAAATTGATAAATTAAGGAAGAAATCTTCATACGATTGCCAGAAGATCTTTAATTATAGAATTTGGTTTGATTATATTTAATTTTTTGATTTGTCTCATCTGAAATTGTAGAATTATTTTTTCAAACTAATGTAGAAATTCTGCTCCACCTTTTGGAATAATTTGATAGGGATTATCAATGGGAAAATGGACCCGTTGTACAGGATCTAGCTTTATAGCCATAAAATCTATGTTCAACAAGATATATAGTCAAAATATGTATTAAAGGAGTTGGCTCATGTGATTATGGAGACTGAGAATTCCCAAAGTCTGCAGTCAGCAAAACTGGAGACTCAGAAGAGCTAATGAATGTAGTTCAAGACTGAAGGCCTAAAAACCAAGAAACTAAATGGTGTAAGTTACATTCTAAAAGCCTGCAGGCTCAAGACCCAAGAAGAACCAATATTTCAGTCCAAGTGTTAAGTCAGGGATAGACCAGTGTCCCATCTTCAGACAATCAGGCAAAAGTTTCTTCTTACTCAGCTGTTTTGTCCCATCCAGGTATTCTTGATTGGATAAGGCCTACCTATATGTAGGGATGCAATCAGTTTTACCAATTCAAATAATTTTCTCTTCTTTTTTATTCCATGAATAAGAGAGACAGATAGACATAGTGCCCACAACCAGGTCCCAACATCATGATCCAGCTTCAGCCAACCCAGATCACCGACACATGCATGACGGTATACTCAGGGAGGTCTCTGGGCACGAACTGGACACCTTTTCCTGTGAGTCTGCCTCAATAGCGTCATGTTCTACCACTGCACCACTGTCCAGCCCCACCAGTTCTCATCCACAAGCACCCTCGCAGACACACCCTGAATATTTAATCAAATGTTTGAATACCCCATCGCCCAGTCAAATTGACATGTAAACTTCCTCATATCATTTCACTAAAAATCTTTCATTCATCATAACCTACAGGTTTGATTCAGACATCTCTTCCTCATGTTATTAATAGTACTTCTTCAAGACTGCCTATGTCCTCAGGGGTTTTTTGTATACTAGTAAGATTTAGCCTTTTGAGCATAAAAAATACAAGAAAGGACTGGCAGGCGGTGTGGTGGTTAAAGGTGTTGGACTCCCACATGGCTGACCACAGTTCAAGTCCCAGACCTGGCAACTTGCTTTCTCACTTTCCATCTCTCTCTCTCTCTCTCTCTCTCTCTCTCTCTCTCTCTGTCTCTCTCTCTCTTTCCTCTCTGTCTCTCTCTCTCTGTCTCTCTCTCTCTTTCTGTGTGTGTGTGTGTGTATGTGTGTGTGTTGCTCTGGTCAAATTTTTTAAAATAACAGTAATGATAAATAAAAATAAAAGAAATATTTTTTTAAAATAATAACTTGAAAAACAGCTTAAGGAATCCTAAAAAAAAAAAAATGAGAAATGAGATACTGAATCATTCCTAGACTTCATGAAGACAGATCTAAAGAGATGTATCTATCTAATCGATATACAGACAACACTCATAGCTCTTACTATAACTCAGTAATTCCCAGGAGTTCACCCCCAGTCTTTTGTGATGTCTCCTCCCTAAATAAATAAATATTCTGGTCCTGTCCTCAGGAGGCATCGATACTAATTAGGAAGATGTGCTCAGGAGAAGTCAAGTAGTAGGCCAGTCGAAGGTTAAGGCAGCCAAATCCCACATGACCAAATGTTTGGTCAAGCCCAGAACTGACAGCTTGAGAAAACACATCAGATTCACAGGCCTTAGTGCTTAAAATCCCAAGAAGAAAATGGAGGCAAAGGGATTGCAGCATGGCTATCCCCCAAGGGTGTAAATTCTTACTTTCTGTCTCTTTCTCTCTCTAGAGAGCACATGTAACCTATAACAAATTTTTATAAAAAAGTTAAATAGTAATTCAATAGTTAAATTACAATATGAAACAATATCAGGAGACAGAACCCGTGATTGATATCATAGTCATATACTTGATCTAAAGAATGCGTAGCTATTTTCTGACCCCTCATCATCATCTTCCAGATGAGTAAACTTAGATGTTAAGAAAAAAGTTACTTTCTCACAATTATACCACTAATTAAGTTCAGAGGAAGGAGAAATCTGAGTAATTTCTTTAAACAGACTTCATGGGAAATATGCCCATGAGCCGGCTCACCCAGCCTCCTTTCCTCTGTTATGGTCTGTATGTCTGCTTTTTCTCGTTTTAAGCTGAATTTCTCCGCTTCACCTGCTTGCTGCTCAAAGATAATCGCATGAAAATGTCTAGTCCCAAGGAGAGAGATCTGATTCGCCACATCTGCCTCTGAAGGGAGTCCATCTTTATTAAGTATGTATCTTGATCCAGTCACACAGTTACATGGTCTGCTGTGACTGTGGCATCTCAGAGATGGGAACCTGGCAGCAGGGAGAAAATCGTGTGTACCTCTAGGACCAGGAGAGATGCTCATTGTGAGTTTCAGAAGTCAAAAACACACTAACTAGAGCAGTCTTTCTGTGTCCTGGAGTAAAAGGCTTTAGTTACAATGCAGCAGGCTAAACAATCTGAATTTTATCCAATAGTTTGTAGGGAGCCGATGCAACTTTATTCCTCATGAGAGGAGTGTTTAGAAAATAGAATTAACTTTCAATGTTACTTATGCATATACATTCACAAACATGGATTTATTTATAAACACACATTCTTGCATACATAAATGTTACAAACCACTAAAGAGTTGCAAAAATAATGCCCCTTTGGGACTAGCAGTTAGCGTAATGGCTGTGTCGCTCAACTCCCATGTAGTTGGCTGCGGTTCAAGTCCCGGACCCGGTGGCTTAAACTCACGCCGGGCGTGTGTGCATGTGTGCCCAAGATCCCAAGAGGAGAATGGAGGAGAAGGGACTGCAGTGTGGCCATCCCCCCTGTGGGGTGATTTCTCGCTTTCTGTCTCTCTGTCGACCAGTCACACAGTTACATGGTCTGCTGTGACTGTGGCATCTCAGAGATGGGAACCTGGCAGCAGGGAGAAAATCGTGTGTACCTCTAGGACCAGGAGAGATGCTCATTGTGAGTTTCAGAAGTCAAAAACACACTAACTAGAGCAGTCTTTCTGTGTCCTGGAGTAAAAGGCTTTAGTTACAATGCAGCAGGCTAAACAATCTGAATTTTATCCAATAGTTTGTAGGGAGCCGATGCAACTTTATTCCTCATGAGAGGAGTGTTTAGAAAATAGAATTAACTTTCAATGTTACTTATGCATATACATTCACAAACATGGATTTATTTATAAACACACATTCTTGCATACATAAATGTTACAAACCACTAAAGAGTTGCAAAAATAATGCCCCTTTGGGACTAGCAGTTAGCGTAATGGCTGTGTCGCTCAACTCCCATGTAGTTGGCTGCGGTTCAAGTCCCGGACCCGGTGGCTTAAACTCACGCCGGGCGTGTGTGCATGTGTGCCCAAGATCCCAAGAGGAGAATGGAGGAGAAGGGACTGCAGTGTGGCCATCCCCCCTGTGGGGTGATTTCTCGCTTTCTGTCTCTCTGTCGAGTGCACGCACCCTATAGCAAAAAAAGAAAAAGTAATAATAATGCCCCTTTACTCCTAAATACTTCAAATCAATAGTATAATATCGTTATCTAATCTACAAGCCTCATTAAATTTGTCCTAATTGTCCCAGCAATGACACTTACATAATACCATTTTATTAATCTGGCTGAAGATCTAATCTAGGTTGTGCATTGCACTTCATTTTCATGTCTTGTTACCTCCGTTAATGTGTAGTGGTTCCTCAGCTTTTGTTTTGTTCTTTCACAAGAAAGACATTTTTAAAGGATACAGGCTGTTTATATTATAAAATAACCTCTCATCTCAATTTTTCTGGTGTTTTCCCAAGATCAGATTCTGGTGATATGTCTCGGTAGGACTATTGTAGAGGTGACACTCTGTCCTTTCCAGTGTACACATCAGGAGGCATCGGACATAATTTCGTCTGATAACTGGCGGTAGTAACGTTGGTTGAAGTGTTACGTCATAAATCCTTTTTTAAGCTTAAAAAATATCCGTGGCTATTTCATTTCTTTGTATGTCTTCTCTAAGAACTGCTTCCAGTAGAAATCTCAGAAGAGGGGTTCATAGCTTGCATAGAGAAAGGAAATTACTGAATACCTATTTCCTGCTAAACACATTCTATATAACCTGCCCACAACATTTATTTATTAGCATCTGCTGTGTATCAGGCAAGCATAAAAGAAGCAATCCCGTTCCTCAGAGGACTCCCAGTCTGTGATGGAAACACAGTTACAGTGCATGGTGGTCAGTGCTAGGAGAATGGAATACACAGGGTGCTATGGGAGCTTTTGGGATGGGCGCCTAAGTAAGTAAAGGGACCTTTATCAAGGATGACTTCCTAGAGTCAGTAAAGCTTGAACCAAGTGCTGAAGATGACTAGGAGTTCATGAAAAGGAGAAAGGATCTATAAAATTATAGGCCCATGGGATGAAAAGCATGAGAATTTGAAAGAATGTGGAGTATGCCTTGTTCTGGGACTCAGAATGGTTTTAGAATGGGCAAGCCAATGTGATACACATGGGAAGTCCAGAAAAATAGACTGAAAAGGTTGGTACAGTCCAGAGCATAAAAGCCTCTGAGGATGTTTAAGGATTGGGAAAAAAGATGACTCGTTCATGAAACAGATATCTAGCGAACATTTGCTATAAGCCTTGTTGTAAAGACTGGGAGGGACAGGCAGTGAATAAGAGAAGACTCCTGTTCTGATGGAATTTCCACTCTTGGGTTGCATTTTAAAAGACCAGATCAGTGATGTAAAGAATAGATTAGAAGCACAGACCAGTTAAAAAGTAATTAGATATAGTTAGCCCTACTTTATGGACTTTTAAAAAATTGCCTCTACCCTATAATGTGGGAAATTAGAACTGGAAGTCGTGTCCTAGATAAATATCATTTATGCCAATTACACTGTGAATCTGAGTTATCTAATACACTGTGTAACCAATTTAAGATCATTCAACCTCCTTTTTTTCATGTTAAACAGAATCCTGACAGCTAGTAGTTGTTTCTTAGAAATGTTGATCCTTAAAAGGAATCTAACAGATTTCCCAGGACTTCAACATATTACTTGGTTCTTTCTCTTTTCTTCATGTCTATGATGTATAATTAATCATAGATTACTTCATTTTGTTTCATTTCATTTACAACATTTATGAGCTTCACTTTGTCAGTATGAAATGCTTGTCCCCTCCTTTCCTTTCCAAAGTGGCGTAATTAGTGTTAGCATCTTTTTTAACAGGCTACATAAAGTTTAGTGGCTGGATTAAATCAAGTCATTAACATAATGTGCTACCCAATTTGCCCCTATCTCTCTTCGTTTCCCGGACATCAAAGTGCCACAGAGCGCAAGTGTAATTGGGCCTTGCTGGCCTGTCAGATTCCGTCAGTCTGATGACTGCTGCTTTTACTAAAAAGCTTCTAGGCATGATAATTAATAGGGGGAGGGGGTGGAAGTCTGAGGAATGTAAAACTTTGGACATTTCTCTATGAATATTTTATTAATTTGAATAATCAGAAGTTAACAGTATCAATTTGATGTATAATACATTGATTAAAAGCCTTGTTTCAGGTCCTCAGAATAGACAATCAAAACTGAGAATTTACATCTACCATGGCATTAAAAAAAATTAACAATCCTTTTTTTCACATTATTTCCAAGTTTATCCTTTCAATAAAACAGCTTTCATTTTTTACTGCAAAATGTAAAAAACTCAGAGATTTCTGAAAATGTGCCCGCAGGTGAGAATGGGAAATCACAGGCTGAAAGAGCAGTGGACTCCTCTGTACAGTATATATTTACATCATTCTCTTTCTCTATTCCTACTCATAGCAGTTTTGTAAAAGCTGCCATATTCAATTGAGCTAAATTGAAATTTCACCTGGAAACCAGGTTCTCTGAACAATGAGCTTGCATTCCCAAGTGATTGCAATAACGATGTTCAGCAAAATATGATTTTGAGCTTTGAAAGGCAAAAATGCAAAAAAGCAATCCACTAGTTTTAGAATTCATATATAAAAAGTTATTTAATCACTTCAGAAACAAATATGAGATCTTATCAGTGGGTAAAATAAGCTCCATGTAGAAGCTTAAACTAGATAGAGAGTAGATTTTAAAATTTATTTTGAGTAAAATCAGAAATGTTGAATTACTCTCCTGATAATAAATACAGTTAAAATTATTTGTTTAGTGTTTTACAACTTAATTATCTCTTATGATATGAACATATTTCCATAGCAGTATACTCATTTCTTTTAGCATATGCATAACATTCCATTATATGGTTGTACCACACTTACTTAATTAAGGACCCTTAGGTTTCTGTTAGTTTTTGCTAATACAGACATTTCTGGTTAAAGTGGACATAGTATGTGAAAATTCCTATTTTCTCCCATGATACTCCTTACCAAACTAATAGATAAGAAATTATGCTGGGGCCAGCAGGTGGCATGGTGGTTAAGGGCACTGGACTCCCATATGGCCGACCATGGTTGGAGTCTCAAGTCTGGCGGCTTGCTTTCTCTCTTTCTCTCTCTCTCTCTCTCTCTCTCTCTCTCTCTCTCT